>NW_017804564.1:614768-635495 GCF_001625305.1 Branchiostoma belcheri
CTCCATCCATCCATCCCTTCGATAATGAGAAGACATCCCATGATTGTTGTTCCTTGGCCAGGCCAGGTCAGTAAGGTTGTCGCCCGCATAAGGAATGTGGCCAGGAACAGTTGAAGAAGATTAGGTGCCCTGAGGAAATTGGCAGTAGGCATTCTTGTTAGAGCTGATCCCTTCAAGCTGTTATAGGGTGGTGGTGGGGGATTACATTGGAAGTGTCCTCAGTCAGTGTTGACCATTACTGCTGTAAGAATTAGGAGAGTAGAAACAGAAAGACACTCCTGGTCCCGGGCTGGGGATCGAACCCATGTCAAACCCGGACACCAGTTCACAACACCAACGCTCTGACCATTTGGCTAAAAGGTCTAGACCCATTGGCCGACAACGCTCTATGCTAAATTTTGAAAGCTGGCTACATATTATGCTACAGTAGCGATTACGCTTTACGATAAATTCCAAGTGGCTACAACGCATTATGTAGAATTAAAACACGAATTACGCTCGACACAAAAGGTGCCAATTACGCTTTACATTGAATTAGAGTGGTCCGTCTACACTCTACATAGAAATAAAATGGCCAGTTACGCGCTACGGAAAAGGGCATGCGAAGCCTGGTAGAGGCCAAATGTACAATGTCTAAAGTGGCTTACAATCAAGCCTCTACAATATTTTGAAGTTCATTGAACTCTACATGAACTATAGAAAACGAAGGCAGCTTTATCACTGACTGAACTGCTTGGCTTTTTTCTCTCAGCTATCATCTCCTATAATGAAGGCTGAATCTAGATCAAGGCTGCGTGATAATCTCGGACCACCTTGTTCGTCAACACGCGTAGGAACGATGCGGACTTCCGCACGTAGCTCACACTAAATACGCTGCCAAGCTGATAGAAGGGAAGACATGCAGACAGACAGCACTTAAAGAGGGTAACACTCGGTCAAGGTACATTCACCAAAGCTCTATCTAAAGGGTGTCTGTATGTGACGTCATATAGCAAACATGCTGTTAGATCGAAACTGGAGAATCGGATCTGTAAATTTCTGAATGTTACTGTTTATTATGTCTTTACATGATGTAACAGACATTCTGGCAAACATAAATGTCATGGTTATCTTATGTGACTGATAGTTTACTGTACTTAATATGCAAATTCAAATGTACATGCACCTGGCAAACTCCCTGGTGTAACCATCTAATATGGCCGACAATGTTTACATCATACTCATGTGAATGCAGACCCACCATTTTTTCAACCTTTTCTAGTAATTAGAACACTGCTAGGGTATGCATGTACCACAGATAAATACATGTAGACTGATGGAGTGCCTTTTGAACAGCTTTCCTACATCTAGAGAGCCTGTCTCTTTAAAAAATGCCAACATTCATAATGCCTTGTCCATCACAAGTGGTATAAGTGCACTAACTTTGTTTGAACATCCAAATTATTTAGCTGGCGGTTGGTAAGTGGTAAAAGCCATGTCAAACTGTCCATGACCTTCGGCCTAATTTCGTAGCCCAAATTTTACAATTGTCAGTGGGTCAAATGTATTTTTCACAAGAACGGGGTTGTTATATGTGGCTCATGATGGGAAAAGAAACCAAGATTTCTTGTCTAAAACTAAGTAGAGTCAGCATCTTCCTGCAGTAATGTTGGTATGATACCACAGTAAAAGCATCTCTCCATGCCTGAAAAGCCACAAACTCTAGCTATTTATTTATGTTTACACAGAATCTGTTTTAAGTTATCCCTGACTGATACAAAGGCTTTAAACTGGATCCACGTGCCAACAAAATATATGGGGGGAATCAGAGACACTGTGCACATACAGGATTTCCCTACAAAGACATTGTAAATGACAGCCATTGTAACACTAAAGGCTTGAACCAAGCTACTAAATAATGTTACACTAGTAGCTCGTACTACATACTATATTTCCTATAGTACCCCTACAAGCTACAGAACCTGGCAAGGTACTTTATTATGAAAAACTTAATACTTTACAATAAAACAAATTTATATAACAGACCGTTCTTGGCAGCGACTGCAAGGTTATATAAGAAAGTTGATTTGGTGTAATACAACACATCCAAGAACTTTACAAGAAGCAGATGGCCCAAGAAACTCATCCCTACCGTGTCTTAACCCTTAAGACATAAGCTGTGACCTTGGGGCACGTTCCTTGACCTTCAAATTTTATAAGCCTGTTGATGTTAAGAGCGTCACGCTAGGTTTACCTTCCGTGGACAGTTTTATCTTCTTATAGCCGACTGGGGTGGGAATTATTAGAAGAGAATATCATGTTAGATGTCAGAAGCTGTGTCTTATCATATCGAAATTCCTCTAAAGAGACAGATGATTCATTAGCAGTCACACACATGAACTCAATTTGATCTGGCCAAACAAACACATATCTGTGGTTCTCAAACTTTAGAAAAGAGAAAGAAAGAGAATGTCTTGGAAACAGAGGACAGACAAAACCAAGATCGGGAAGAAATTTACAGTTACAGCGTAGGTTGTTGTATGATTTTGATGTTATAGTAGTTTCACGAAGGGTGTCACAGTAACCAACAATTGATAAGGATCTAAGATGGCCCAGCTTCCCCTACAGCTAACAAGACAGCTAAGCTTTGGACTGCCCCAAAGTGAAGAATGCTTAGTAACAGTAATGATGAATGTAGGGAAATGCAATATCTACTAGTCGTTACCAGCAGTTCAGAAAAATTAGACTTAAAATTCCTTCTATACAACTGCAGATTACTACACTTTCCATAACTTCAACATCATCGTTTTTGGTTTAACATTTACCAACTGCAGGTGGGTATGTATTCTCTGCACTGTGCCCTAGAAAACTCTTCCCCCCTTGCAACCCAAACCCTTCAGAAAGCCCAAACCTCCACATGACAGGCACATGATGACATCCCCCTCTGCCCCTGTCAGTACCTCCACAACCTCACCCTAATTTGATGGAAAGGTTTCCAACACCTGGACTAGATTAACAGTGCTAGCCAGCTCTGCAAGCAGGCCTCCATCACAGCTTTCAACATGTCTATTGTGAGGACCAACCACAGGTAAAGAGAGCATACTACCTCCCCCCACACCTACTGTAAATTTCAATTACTTTTGCAGTGTTTTAATTTTGCAATATGAGGAAAAGGAGGTTTTCACAATGTTTGAAGTTCATGGTTGAAACGATTCTATTACATTGAAATACAAAACACAATTGTGTTATGATTTTGCATTGATAGAACATGGCAAAAACTGCCAGGGGAAAATGCCATGAACATTTCACAATTTACAGTATGTGAAGAACTAATTTTAACATATTTGAGAAAAGGATACCTCATTCCTGACATTTGAAATGACAATGTCAGCAGCTAGCATTGTATGTACACCTGGAAAGGATACGCCTCCCATCACATCTTTCAACATGTCTATTGTGTGAAGCAACCACAGGTAAAGAGAGCATACCAACATGCTCCAACATCCCCCCACATCTACTATGAAATACAGGTAACACTGTCAACAGCTAACAATGTATGCACAACTGGACTTGGGCTATAAGAATGCCACCTATCACATCTTTCAACATGTCCATTGTGTAGTCCAACCACAGGTGAGCAGGGCATGCCCACATCTCTCAGCACCTAGATAAAGAAATTTGGGACATATTTGCCCAAGGGTGTATGTACCAAGGTCACAAGTCAAAGTAGCCATTTTGAGGCCATAGGGCAGTGGGATGTTGATCCACTGTGTATAGAGTACGGTATTGGAAGGCGGAGCCCATCCCTCTACCACCTTTTACCACCAGCTTACACCTTGGTGGAGTGAACAAAGTAATTTTAAGTGCCTTTCCCAAGGACACATTCTAGCCAGGAATGCAAGGGATCAAACACCGTGGCAACATCTGTTAACACAGCATGCCCATACCTGGTTTTATTACCTAATCTTACCAACAATTTCACCTTGACCATCACTACAGGTGTGTCCAGACTTGAGTCCAAGTCCAAAGACACACAGACACCCTGATGTCATTGCCAAAATGTTTAACACAGCAAGACCATACAAAAATGTACCTGAATTATCACCTAATCTTTTTTATTGACTTCGCCTTGACCATCACTACAGGTGTGTATATCCAGCTTGAGCCAAGTCCAAAAGACACACAGACACTCTGACGTCTGAAATAACACAGTGTGAAACCACACTCGTCAACAGAAACATCTGGAAAGGATGGCTGAACAAACTTCTACTGTGACAAGATGTCTGCCTGCCCTGGCCAACACACCTCTGGCCTAATGACATCATTGTGTAACTAAGCATGACTGGTTAGGGTGGGGGAGAGGGGCGGTTAAGCCAAAACATCTGAGGGAAATTTTTCCGGTAATTTCCAGTATAAAGATACCTCCTTCCTGTAAACTTAGTTTGGGACATTGAGGCTGTGAGATTTCTTGGGCTTCTTCTGACTTCTGTGCGATTTTTTTTTCAAGACTATAGTCAAAAGACAAACCGGAAAGTGAGTGAGTGAGTGAGTGAGTGAGTGAGTGAGTGAGTGAGTGAGTGAGTGAGTGAGTGAGTGAGTGAGTGAGTGAGTGAGCAAGTGAGTGAGTGAGTGAGTGAGTGAGTGAGCAAGTGAGTGAGTGAGTACGTGAGTGAGTGAGTGAGTGAGTGCGTGAGTGAGTGAGAGAGTGAGTGAGTGAGTGAGTGAGTGTGAGTGAGTGAGTGCGTGAGAGTGAGTGAGTGAGTGAGTGAGTGAGTGAGTGAGTGAGTGAGTGAGTGAGTGAGTGAGTGAGTAAGTGGGTTGGTGGGTGTCTGAGTGAGTGAGTGAGTGAGTGAGTGTGTGAGTGAGTGAGTGAATGAGTGAGTGAATGACCAATTAACTATAAAGTTAAGTTTACATGGAATTGTATACTCTACAAACTTACAATTAAATTTAAGATAATGTGGCCATACCACTTTAGTTTTCCTTTCTTTACTTTAGATTAGGAGGTCTTCATATGGGCCTACATGTATGATTTGCTTGAGTCTGTTCCTCAACATTGAGATGCGTTTTGTGTGGGCGATTGCTAAAAATCTTCTGGGAGCATTTCATCTCTCATTATACTCAGGACTTCAAAAATACTGAGTTCACTGGAGCCACTGCTTATCTGTGCACCAAGGCCATGAGTACCAAACTTGACATGTCCTCAAAAAGTCTGGGCGACAAAAAACATCTGGGCTCATTTCCTTGCGGGTTTCAAGAATCTGCAAACATTTGCGTAGGATAAATTTTTATAAGGCCAGAGATGAATAAACAGACTTGAAATATTGCTCTGCAGTTGCCCCTTTGTTGCCCAGGGGAGTGCCAAAATATGTAAGTCTCCACTCAGTTTCCTGCGGTCTTGTGTTTTTGTTTTCTTGGCGATTTTGCTGCTTTCTTGACCTGACAGAGTCTGTGATATCTGTCGACAGTCCCTTGGTATTTTTTCTGGTGCCAGTAAGCTATAGATAGCTACATAGGCCATAGGTTCTAAGAAGGCCATGGTTCCTACACACGCAAGTCCCTAGATGATACCTAACATCTACTCTTAGACAACCTGCCTAGACTTTTGGGATTGGTACTTTGGGGCAATTTTTGCCTGTACATTTCCGACAAGACAGTGTTTCATTGTATTTGTACACAATATGTTAGATACAAACTTTCAGGAATATCTCTAGTACTATGACTATGTTATACATGTAGTTACTTCGTGAATCTGTAAGAAACAGCATAGAAATTTTAACTTTGTGGTGCTTTGCTAATGTCTAGACTTCTGAAACAACATCATAATATACTACATGATCTACAAAGTCCATAATAAGTCTAGGTTTTCCGGTGTCTCCAGATTAACCAGATTAAAGTGGTGACTTGGAGAAAACACATCAAAGCTTCAGAGCTCAAAGCTCACACTTGCAGAGAGAAGGGTCAGATATGAGCTGACCCCAGGTAGTCTGTGCTAACAAGACTGCCCACATGCTGAAGCAATCAGGGAATCACTGACCACTTCTGTCTCTCCCTGTGCCCCTGTCCCATTACACCAGTGTGAGCTGTCACAACTCAGTTGTCACTCAGTGGATGTGCTAACAAGGGACTCAACAAGGACGTCATTATAGGGGGCCTGCATGGGGGNGGGGGGGGTCCTGACAACACTCTATGCTGAATTCGGAAACCTCTCAATAACGCTTTACGGTAAATTCCAAGTGGCTAGAACGCATTACATAGAATTAAAACGGCCGATTACGCTCTACGGAAAAGGGCATGCGGGGCCCCCTATACACTGCCTGTCTGGGACAATTATCTGCAGTTCAAAAGAAAGCTGCTAGGGGAGAGGCTATGACTGCCTACACTGTACTATGACTAGAACATGTTGTAGCAATCACTGACCAATAATATTAATTCCTTTTGCCAAATTCTTGTAACTAGACCTGTGTCAGTGAGGTCACAATGACCAGTGTCTTATCCTTAGTCCATATCTGCAGTTTGAAAAGATGCTGCTAGGGGGATATAGAATCTTTCCCGAGGACAAGACCAAGCTACCAGCGCCAACATAATGGAGATTATAAGCATATGTCTTACAGTTAAACTTATGTTACACTTTCTTAGACAGGTAACCAAGTTTGTGTTTTAAATATATACCGTATGCGGCTGGTAACACCTACATGGGGGCCCGCAAGCCCTTTTCCGTAGAGCGTAATCAGCCGTTTTAATTCTATGTAGAGTGTAGACGGACTGCTCTAATATTTTTGCGTAGAGCGTATTCGGCGTTTTAATTCTAAGTAATGGGTTGTAGCCACTTAGAATTTATCGTAAAGCGTAATCGAGAGGTTTCCGAATTCAGCATAGAGCGTTGTCGGGACCCCCCCTTGCAGGCCCTCCTACATGTACAGTTGCAGATTTGACTTCTTATATAAGGACATTGTAACTCTATAGTACTGTACTAGCAAGTTTTCTCCAACTTTCAGGTATTAGAAGTGGATCAATTCATTTACTTTCAGTTTGCTAAACAAATAGTCAGGCAGAGTCGGTTACACCTAAAACAAGTAATCAAATTAGTGTTGTTTACGTCGTTTTGATTGGCTGAAAACTGCAACAGTTGCAGATTTTGCCTGCGATAGGGGGACACAGAATCTGCGGGATATTTCAGGGTGGGATATCCTATAGTCCCAGAGTCCGGTGTGTGGCTCCAACTAGTCTATATACACACCAGCTGTACAATGTAGCCTATGGGCTGAACCAAGACTTTACCATGTTGTGGTTCTCTACTTTTTAAACTGTGTTTGTGACAAAAATGTTGGTCTATGACATTAGAACATGTGCGTTACAGGGGTGAAGAGATATTGTACACTTTTTTCTTAGATCTAGAATGTGTTTTTGAAAAGTTCATGGTTGAAACAATTCGGTGGTAATGTAGAAATAAATTGGGAACACACATAAATGACAAGACAGCATTTTGAAAATTACATTGTATGGAACCTCTGTGAAGGCATCATTCAAAAGTACTTGACTTTGGTATAGCCTGGCTACCAGACTGTTTCCAGGGCTTTACAGGCCAGCTTCTCGTTAAAAGGGCCAACGGGTAAAATTTCTTTGGGTGCATTTGGCTTTTATAGCCGAAGAGTTGGCCAGTATAAGCCCTCAAAACAGCCTGGCATCCAGGCTACAGCCTTCTAGAGCCAAGGAGTTGGACTGTATAAGCCCTTGAAATAGCCTGGCATCCAGACTACAATAGTTGCTGCCTGTTGCAGCTTAGATTGGAAGGTGGCCATCAGAAAAGCTCTCCTTAATTGCAAAGGATGTTCAAGACATGAGAACTAGCTACAGTGTGTAGGAGGCATCGCTTCTGAACACTTCTGAGATTGCAGTTTAATCAAGACCGATCAGCTTTCTTCAAGAGACTGACAGATCTTAAATGGTTTCTCCTTAGCCTGACATCTTCTTGCCCTTTCTTGACCTCACTGTTGGCAAGGAATTAGTGGCAGCTCATGCCAAGGAATGAGGGAGACAGGAGATTAATGTAGAAAGACTTTAAGAAACCCATCTCTGTCTCATTCTAGAAGTAGGCTGAGCAGTTAAGATGATGCAATTATAAGTACTTTTTATTAGTCTGAAAAGTATGATACTGGTCTGTGTAGAGAAATTGACTAATTTTGACAATTGATTTCGAGAAAAAGGAGTAGAATTTCTTCTTCATCTTCTTACTAGATCTTTCTTAAAACAATTCAAGATCAATACCCTAATATACTTCCTTTTAAACTGCAGATTGCACACATTCTAATTACGCCGTGCAGTGAGTGAATGAGTGAGTGACATTACATCATATGTTGATTTTGAAAAAGGACTTTTTAGAAGTGATCGCATCTGTCTCCAAGCAGATGTTCGAGTTGACCCAGTTGGCTGCCCAGGAAAATCGTTACAATTTAAAGCTACACTGATTTTTTCCGAAATGCCAGAAAAACTGGGTAGCTCAAAAACGTTACAACTTTCCCATCCCAAATGTCAGTGTTTGGAGAAAGAAATCCTGGCCTGAGCGCAGGTCAATGTACTGTAACAGCGAGCAGTGTCCTAGTTTCACAGCTGGGATGGGGGAAGTCAGGAATTCAGGGTAATACTCTGGGCTCAGGACCAGCACAAAGATTGCCATACCACAAGAAACACCAGATCACACACGCATCAGTCTTACCCTGATGAGTGCCAGAGTATACTGTGAATTGTGAAACTTTTGCGGTGGTTTTATTTTACCAAAGTAGGGAAAGGGAGATTTCCATGGGATTTTAAATTTGCAGTTGAAACGATTCTTTAGTACAACAGTCATGAAAGAAAGATGTACATGTATTGGTAGCCTTGTCAGGACCAGTATAGGAAATTTTTCCACAGACCCCCTCATGATCAGTTAGACTGGTATCAAGGCTAACATATTTGAAGTGTCATAAATTTATGGAGGAGAGGTCACCACAAAATATTAAAACCACTGCAAAAATGTCATGATCTACAGTACTGCCATGGTTTACAGGTCATCCCCTCTGCTTCTCCTGGGCCTACAACTAGTACAGTCACCCAGGAAACTCTGGGCTTTCTCATCAGGGTTTCTTACATGTATCTTTGGCAAAGTTTCCTTGGCACTTTGTACTGTAGGGCATTTGCAGCACTCAGACACGCTGGGAAAGGCTGGCATCCAGGCTAACATATTTGTGGTGTCATAAATTTATGGAGAGGTGACCACAACCTTAGCTACTGGTCCTCTGCTCTTCCAGGGTCTACAAATCACTAAAGGAAACTCGCAGCTTTTTCATCAGGGTTTCCTTGTGCTTTGGAAGAGTTTCCTTTGTGTTGGGACTTTTTTTTCCACAGCACTCAGACACCAGGGTACAGCTGCCTGAACCAGGAAAGAGGGACCCAGACTGCTCATTTCCTCCTGCCAAAGGAGAGATACAACACAGGGTTTCCTTTGGTTTAGATGAGAATCAACCTCAAGCACTGTTCACTGTGCTTTAATAGACCAAATCCTACCTGTCCATCACAGTCAGCAGGTTAACCAATGATAGCATGGTATTTACTGGTTTGACCAGAGAGAGGGTGACTGTTTCTCTTGACAAAAGTTTGCATGATGTTTCTACTATGCATTTCTAGGTTTTGTGCTGAGGTGAGCTGTGCTAGACTATGGGATCTCTATTGTGCTTGTTGTATCCAGAACGGTGCTTTATCCAGAACCATGCTTTATCCTAGGCACTGTTCTGGATAGTCCATGTGTATCCAGAACTATGCTTGGAGCAAATCTACATTCTTAGATAATTATGCAGCGACTATCCAGAACTGTGTCAGATACTAACCCTAACCTGTTCAGGCACATACACACTGTAACTAGAAAAGCATGGTTCTGGCTACAATAGTAATGGACCCGTCCAATTATTATAGCCTTGAGTGTACACTGAGGTGGGGGGTAGGTCATCACAACACCTGGCACAAATGGCCCAGAGATAATGGTTATAAATGGGAAATGAAACACGAGACCCTTCAGATTAGGATGTTTGACTGTGTGGTCATGAACCTGATCCAATTATCGTGGCCTTGAGCCTACATTTTGTACACTGGGGTACAGAGTCAGGGCATGCAGCTACACTCTACAGTGTAGGCTGGGAGATGTCACATTAGCGGCAAGCTGGAAAACATCTATGCACACAGCACCAATCACTGAGATGTGTCCAAAGGCTGCTTCATCCCATAGTTATATTGACAGCTGTCAGTGAAGAGATGTGGCTATAAAAGCCTGCTCAATGTTATCTGTGCAAATTTTCAGTATAATAATTTATTTAAAAAATTTTGTTTTTTGGTTGGTTTCACTTCTTAATGGAAGTGTTGTTTTGCGTAGGTTTGCTTGTGGGTTTGTGTGTATGCTTGTCCGCATGGGGTAGGTTGACAGCATGTGGATAGGGGAGATTGACAGGCAAAATGACAGATCAAAAGGTCAGACACAGAAAATGGGGTGAACTTGAAGGACCATAAGGACCTGGCGACACCCGATTTGTTTTGTTGAGTCAAATTCCTTGAGTGTAATGACACTTTAATTCCCATTACGTAACTCGCCAACTCAGATGGACTTTGGTGCTAATCTCAGATTTCTTGTTTCTTTAAGCAACTTCATTTTGTTTCCCAACACAGACATGCCAGTGGACACCTGTCCTGACAGAGACAGGCTACCTACAGATGACAACAGCTGTCAGGGTTGCACCATCTGCTCAACATCGCTGGGGATTACCTGTTACCATGGCAACTATCCTTCCACATAAACCATCCTGATTACCTGTACCCCAACATCTGCAGGGAAGGATATTATAGCCTAAGACAAACTTCCTGTGATAAGTCTGTGTTAAGGTCGGGTTAGGATCGCAAGGGTTGATAATTTTAATGGTAGCAAGGTAGTCTTGTGGTTAGGGTTGGTGACTTTGGTCCTAAAGGTTCTGGGTTCGAATCCCTGGAAGGTCCCTTTAGTGTGTCCTTGGGAAAGGTGCTTTACACCTACATTTGTAGCCTAGATGCCAGACCCATAGCACACTAGGCCCAAGCTATCCAGTGTGCACACATGATAACTTGGGCCTAATGTGCTACTTGACACCTATGTCCTTACTCGACTCAGGTGAAAATAAGTACCCAGCATACCGTATTTATTCCAATAGCGTACGCATCTCTATTAACGTACGCACCCCCGATCTGGGGCCGATCGCAGGCCTTGCACTGGGAGCCGAAAGATTCAAATGAAAAACCCCATTAACGTACGCACCCCTTATTCAGAATTTTCCGTGGATCGCAAGGAAATTGAAATAAACAATAAGCTTTATAGACGTATCCCTATGCTAGTGCTTGCTTAAAGGGATTTTTTTAAAGTGTCTGTGCAGTATTTTAGGTAGAATCCAACGTCAAGACGACAGTTAGCGCCACCAAATTTCACTTCCGGTAAGTATGTGAACAGGCAGGATAACATCCAAAGGTAAGTGATCGCAGCAGAACGTAGATGCCGGGGAAGATCATCAAGCACACAGCGCCGTGGAAAAGGTTTGCATTACATATCGCTACAGTGAAAAAATATTTCCTGTATATTGTTTCCCGGTATTAATCTCTTGAAACACGGCGCTGAATATTGACGCAAAAATATTTCGTGCACCGCGCGCCCTAGACTGTATGCAAATCCCGCGTCACGTGTCGGCATTTCGCATCTCTGATTGGTTGCTGCGTCAGCCGCCGGCGCTGCTGGCGGTAGACTTGAGCTGGCCGACGCGCGTGTAAACAATTTTTCTTTGTTCGATATCGGCGCTAAAATGCTATTTTCCACAACCACACATCGATATTCTAGTGAAGAAATGCATAGTTTCAAGAATCTATGGGGTAAATATATGTTTCTAAGCGGATTTTTAGCGTTTTCGACGTGATTTTGTCGTCACTTAACCCGGAAGTGTGGACCGCGGCGTGGGTTTTCTTTTTAATACCCACGCTAGATTTTAGCGTATTTTACCCTGCATTTTACCAATCAAAACAATAAACAACTCCCGCTTAAGAGAACCCTGTAACAATTTAGATCGCAGCAATTAAGTATTTGATCAAATTATTTGTGGATGTGCTGGCATTTCAGCTGTATTATTCATCGGGAAAAGCGGCCAACTTACCGGTAACATGGCGGATGGTGCACCGAGTCAGCTTACGATACTTGTAAAAATTATATTTCTAAATAAATCATGCTACATCGTATTTTATTTTCTCATATCACACTTACTTACTCAAGGTATAAAATATGTCTTTATTTGAACAGGGACATTTTTAACCTCTTATTTGAAGTATAACATGAACTATTCTTCGGAGTGGTGCGTAACAAGTACTTCTGGAAACATTGTGAGGCCGGCTCCCTTGCTGGCTCCGATCTCTTTCCGATTTTTTTGGGGACAGAACCCCCTTTAACGTACGCACCCCGACTTTGGCCTTGGTCTGGAACACCTGCTTGCGACATGAAAAGTTAAAAAAGTGCGTACGCTATTGGAATAAATACGGTAGGTTAGGGACATCTTTCAGATGGGATGTAAAGCCAGAGGTCCTGTGTTTGAGGAAAGCTACACCTCAGAACCCACTACACTCCTTTCAGGAGTTTTTAGAGCTTTTTTCTTTTACAACTTTCACAGAAAGTTGCACAACTAAATTTGATACAGCACTGAGAAATTTTTGTCAATTGTGCCAAGTTAACATACTTTCAGAGGACAACTCCAACCCAACCTTGTAACTAAATTTGATAAAACTATGTGACATTTGGGTTAAGTCGACATAATTTAATGGAAACAAGTTTTCAGCCCTTCCTTGTTACCGAATTCCAAACAAAATCCTGACAATTAAGCTTTGGTCTTCACTCATTACACACATATTAAGGATTCTTGAGATTCAATTTTAGCTAAGAACTAACGTAAACCTTTGAGCCAACACAGATATCCACAAATTATAGGTACCTCAAGTGTTCCTAGGATTTAATTTTAGATTTCTAATCAGATTTCTAGTCTGGGAAGTTTGTCTGTGTCTGGACAGGTGGTGGGAAATTGGGTTTGTAGGGAAAACTGGTTGTTTGATAACTCAATCTGTAGTCGTTACTCATCTAGTACTTATTTCTGACTGGTTCTGAGTGGAAACATGCAGGGGCTTCAGTTAGGCTATAGCTGATGACTGAAATCTGTGTGAGAAAATGCCAAAATAAGAGCATTTGCAACTGGATATTTTATGTGAACTCTTGTTACAATTTTATGACAATTACAAAATGCTTAAACTTCAGTAGTGGCTTACAGTGACTTTTACTTATCACTGTAAATAAATAAAATTTTGAGGGGAAAAGTTAAGCCCCAATGACAACAGACATTTCATTGACCTCCCTCATGAACAAAATATGTTTCCTTCTTGTGTCAAAAGGTGGAAGACAAGCTTTTCAGTGAGGTGAACTGGCTGTAGATAATGACTTATTCCTATTTCCATTTTTTGGAGTGCTCAATAGCAGACCAGCGTGACATCTCTCTCTCTAATATCTCAGTAGCAGACAGGGGAAGACCTGGGCGCCACAGGCATTGTCATGTAGAGATATAAATGATAGACTGCCCTGCTCCAGTTTTGTGATGTACAGCAGCCACCAGACAGGGGAGCATCTGTCCTTTTGTATTACAGGAGACTTCCGATAATTGTGGCCGATTAAACTGTCTGTGACCCACTGGTACTGATATGCATGCTTTCAGACAAACCTCAAATGGTGGAACATAAGTATAAGGGCATCTAAATCTCCAAGCAGATATTTTGAAGCTGATCTTTGGAAGTGAAAATCATTAAGTGCTTCCTCACCATCTTTGTTGTTGAATATCATTAGAAAATGTTATACATTATTATGATATGGTCGTTAACCCACAGTCCTAACGAAGAAGTCCAACCCTTTACAGCAGCATGCTAGTGGGATGAGCTAAATAGACTGAGGGTTGAACAGAAGTCATGACCTTTTGGTCCTGAAGCTGGGTTGCTAGACACCACACCATGCATGCTACGAGACAAAGACAGAAGAGTCGTGCAAAGTGGGGGTCGCGAATACTTAACAAAGCAATTCCAGCGAGCAGAAATGCGGATTGGGGAGAAAAATGCCGTGAACACACCTTAAGGCTTAACACCCTTAAGAATGCACGGGTTACATAGAGATAGCGATCGGACACGGGGTCCATCAGTCGAGGAGACATCTTTAAAACTACAGCAAACACACAACAAGGATGGCTAGCTCTTAAGGCTAAAGCAAGCCAATTCTATGGCTAACGTCCTCTGACAAAATGACACCAAAAATGAAAAAAAAAAACAAGCCAGGGATGCCTGAAAACTGTCAAAAAGTTTGAAAAGAAAGAAATAAAAATTGTCTTTCAAGAACTGACCAGGCAAAAACCAATCTATATTTTCACTCTCATACAATTAATTACAGTATGCTGCCCCTATGGCTATCGACTAGCTATGGAACTAATATATGGAAAGTCAGAGGATTGCATTTGCTGTTCTCTTTTTTCGATATATGGCACCTTCGTTCCTTCTTGATTTGTGTCTGCTTGTAACCGTGGTACAATCGCTGTGGCGTATTACTGCCCTCAGTTCAGAAGAGGGAAGACTTTTCTTCCCCAGCTTTCTTTTCTTCTTTGTAAACTCGTAAAACTGAATGCACGTGCGAGTGTCAACCATAAAATCGCATTTGTAAGTCTCCACAGCAGGACAGCAAAGACTGTCCTTACTGTCTGGACCCAGCAATGGTGTGTCCATCCAGGGACGACAAAGTTAATAGAGCAAGACTTCTTTTCATTCATTTCCAAAACTCATAAATATCCATGCACGTGCAGCTGACACCCATAAAATCGAGTTTCTATGGCCTGACAACGAGTGCGAGTCATCCTTATCATCTCCTCCAAACCAGGAGGCACGGCCTTTCAGAGGCAGCAGACAGAAACTTCCCCGGACAAAAGTGGGGGGACGGGACATGTCGGGCCGACTCGTGATTGAGCGAACAGCCGGACAAAAGGTCTAAAAGCCCACGACACAAATGTGTTACAACCCTTCTGTTTGTTTGCACAGTGGAAGAAAGGACAAACTCTAAAGAGCTAACACGGGCGGCCGTTTATACCCGAGGTGTCGGTTAATCCGACTTGACTAATCTGTCGAGGATTCTACTACATATTTCACATGCTTAAGAAATCTTTCTTTACACTGAAGTTCCTTAAATCTGAATACCTCAGATATTGCGCTGTTTAGCTGTAAAGCTGTTTATTTGGTTCAGATAAATATTCCTCACATCTTATTTAGACATTTGAGCTGAAATCACCTACTTAGACAAAATCTTTATCTTCGCAAAGAAGGTTAAGATTTTTGGTGCTGTTTGTGTATTTGTGGACAGCAAAATTCAAGAAGCTGTGGATGGATCTTTACAATATGGTATAGTGTGTTTAAAATGAAAGACGTGTCAAGTTTGATTATCAACATGGCCCTCCTGGCAGCTTTCCATGGTATTGCAGCAGAACTTTACTCACTCTCCGTCTCAACTCTTTTTCAACTGCAAACGCTTTCACTGTTGTTTTCCAAGAAGATGGCCCAAAATTCAACTCCAAACCTTAGGTTACCTAGAGGTCAAACTTCACCCTGACATCTTCAGTCATCCTAACCCAAGGTCAACAGCTGGTTCCTGTCCATGTTCAAGGTCACGTCAAAGTCAAGGTGATGTAACCCCCTGCTGTTATGTTCAACGTGTTTCTTTTTTTCCTTGTTAGATACGGACTTACATTTCCTACATACAAAAGCCTCCTTTCTTTTTGTTGGTGAAAGTTAGACATCCAGATAATGTGATATACAAGGAAATTTGGCTTAAGCAAAGGGAGGGATTCTGAAACTGTCAGATGTTTCAAGTAGCATCCACTACTTTTCCTCAGTCACTGATCATTAGATAGCTTTGAACAATGTTTAGTCAAGTCGTTCGGTGTAATGTAGCCAACTGCCGCCGCGCCACGTGCCTGCGAAGCTGGTGTGTTATACTGGCTATATAAGGGCAGTTACAAATGTATACTGGCTATACAGTCAGATACAGATACAGATGATAAGATAAATAGAGAATGCTACTTGAAATGTCTAACAGTTTTCAACAAAGTCTATCCAGTTGCTTCAGTAACAGTTCTTTGTACTCTTTTCTTTCCCCTTTTAGTTTTACATCTTAATTTGCAGCTGGCTACAAGTAAACCCCATCGGGCATTATTACAGCATACCCTGGAACAAACAAGGTTACATGCGTGACCTTGGAGTGAACTCTGTTTCATTAAACTGTTTTGTCTCCAGCGATTTCATGGTTTACCCTTCGGGACATTTTTTGCCAGAAGGAATCAGACAAGCTTTCTGGTGGCAAGCAAAGTAGCAAAGGAAAGAGAGAACACACAGACACACACTCACACAAACACACACATACAGTGAACTTGCGACAATAATGCACTAAGCCACTCTACAAACTTTTTTGTACAGCTAGTAAGTACCTTGGCTAATCTTGCCAGATCTGAACTCTATTTCCTGTCACTCCCATCTTCAGTTACAATTTTATCACCTTTGGGCTCTAGTCACTGGACTCAGATGAAGTTACACTCAACTCCCACCCCTTCAAAATTCAGTAATGCATTACTACAAAAATTTCAGTGTTGTCAACCTCCTTGCCAAGACCAAGGTGAAATTCTATGATAGATAAGACTATAGCTGGAGTAGAGCTCTTTGTCATCAAATACTGTGACATTAATAATCAATTGTAATGGCATGCTTATTTTTCCATGCAATTATTACTATAAGCTTGGGATCAGAATCTTTCATCTCTTTTTTTTGTGACCTCAAAAAGTCAAACTTCTATGAACAAACACCTATTCCTAATATACATGACTGCAGTATAAAGTAGAGTGGCTAACCAATATGTACATATCACACCACAGTCTTTAAACTGAGGTACAACTGTGGTGTGCTAGATGCTGTTTAGCTTGAGGAATGAATAAGTTCACTCTACTTTATACTGCAAACACCTGTTCCTATATGTAATTCCTTTTGATCCCTTCTGATTCTCCCTCTTGTATTCCTATGATAACCCAATCCACCAAATCTGTCTACAGTTATTCCCCAGGCTCCATAATGCACACAGAACTGGGCGTAAATCAGGATTTTACACCAATTCTCCTGGACAACAAGGTTGATATCAAATGATTGGATTGACCCAGAGGTCACCCCAGTAGGAAATTACTGCAGTGGAAAGCATAACATTAAAGTTTTTACATTCACAGCTGAAATTGCAAAAAGTCATACAATTGTATCAGTGATGAGCCATTCTATTATGCAGTTAATCAGGTATTTCCACTTTCTTCATGTATTCGTACTTTGAGATCTTGTTAAGAATGCTATTAAAAGTGAAACCTCTATAGCAAAGGTGCCAAGCCCTGTGCTAATTCCAATTTTATACCAATTCTGTGTGTGTTTCAAAAGGTGTATCAAATAAATGGGTCAAAAATGTTTTCCTAACAAACTAGACTTCAAATAGAGAACACCATTAATATCTATAATTCTTAAATCATAATAGTTTTAGGCCATCCAACAAGTACAATATGAATGCTATTAAACTACTTGAATGGAGACTTATTGAAGCTCCATTCATAACACTCATGTTTAATGCATGTATCAATGGTGAACCCTCATAAATAAACAAACATACTGACACCCAATACCTGTAAGAAAATACACTCAAACCTGTACAAGTGACCACCTCCATATAAGGAACACCAGTCTTGTTTGGGGGCCTGCATGGGGGGTCCCGACAACACTCTACACTAAATTTTGAGAGCGGGCTACGTATTATGCTGAATTCGGGAAACTTCTCGATTACGCTTTACGATAAATTCCAAGTGACTATCGCATTACGTACAATTAAAACGGCGAATACGCTCTACGCAAAATGCACCAATTACTCTCTACATTGAATTAGAGCGGTCCGTCTACGCTCTACATAGTATTAAAACGGCCGATTATGCTCTACGGTAAAGGGCATGCAGGCCCCCTTGTTGGTGGTCCCTTAGATAAGTTTTTCCCATTGTCTGATAGAAACATTTTACATGATGATACACTGACAACCTGTCCACATAGACCAGATTTTATTGGTCTCCTAAGGCCGACTTTAGACTGACGACGGTATACGATCGCACAACAATCGTTGTGGGCGACGGCTGGCTTTAGACACATGACCAGAAAGTGTGGCGGACACCCGCAGCGCAGGATGGCACGCTGCGCGCCAATATTCAAAATGGCGAGAGAACCCCTTTTTTCGGCATGCTGCAGCAGATTGTTTTTATTCTGCTTTTAAGTCGTTGTCCTGTGGATGAGACGCCAAGTTTGTGCCCAGCAATGAAGGGGCCTTGAGGCACATGCACCGAACGGGGCAATACTCCAGGTTTGAACCCGGCGTTCGGTGCTGCCGTCGGCCTGGCTATATTGGCCGGGAAATGTGGATCGGCGGATCGGTTCGTACCGGAGAAGTAGCGATTGGTGGCAGGGGATTGTACTAGACACGTATGACGATAAAAAGTCTTTGGTTTGACGACATTTAATGATACGGGCGATGTTCTTGGACATGAAAAAACGCTTGCAGGCTTATTTGCATAAGGCAAATGACCTCCCACTTCCTTCGCCGGCGACGGTTCACTTTAGACGGTGGGAAATCCTCCTCGGACCCCCGCTGAAGGATCGCACGATAGGGTCCGAGGTGGTAGTGACGACGATTCGAGGATTACCGTCGTGCGACTATTTTGATCGTCTTTAGACGGTTGTAAAATACCGTCGCCGGCAACATCTTGACGATAAACATTCGTACGACTATCGAACTGTCGTCAGTCTAAAGTGCCCCTAAGTGGTCTTCTTGGACAGTTTTGACTTCCTGCAGCTGTAACAGGTTTTGTATAATCCCAATTATCGACCAATGCTCCATGACAAATGATTCCGCAGCGCAGGTGTATCGAATAAGCGGGTTTGGCCTTGTGGTCACCCAAGCCAGCCAACTCAGGAAGGAATCCACAGACAAATCCCGTTACAAGGTAACCTGCTGCGGCCTCGCTAATTCTTTGTTTTGTCCTGGGCTAATTCAAGGCTGTCTAACCGGCACTTGAGACCAACAGGTTTTACCTTCACACAACAGAGGACTGGGCTCCATTAAGCTCCTTTCATACCGTATGTGTGAGGTCGAACAACTGGTCTATGACAGAAAAACTTCCAATCGGCCTTCACAAATTTAAAACGAGGACATTTTTGAGAAGCTTTAAAACTAGCTCTTTCAAACACACCTAACATAATTTTAGAAGGAAAATGTACCTGTATATATGTTGGCACTGAGAAAATATGTAGTTGTAAAGTAAAGATTCTTGACTTCCAGGGGGAAAATCTTTCTAATTTTCCCACATCACATGAAGAGAATGTGATGATCAAAAATGTGTAAATTTTTCATTGCATTAAATGTTCAAGAACTCAGGAACAGATTAACACAATCTTGTATTTATTTCAAACTGCTGGTAAAATTTATTGCCACCTGCAATCTCTCTCTCTCTCTCTCTGTCTCCATAGACTATACGCACGTCAGATGGTTATTAGCCACCTGCAATCACACAAACACAAAAAGCAGTTTCGCGCCCTGAACCAGCCCAAAAGACAGGTAGGGTTTCCTGTGTTTGCTCTGCTGTTAGCGTATAGAATGTCGACTCCGGCTGTTGTTCCAGCCTGTCGGGTCACTGCGAACCTAGAGGCCACTGACAGACCCAATCCAACTCCACTGTCAAATATAGCAGACATGTATTGTACGCTTTCAAAATAAACAACGGCAAGGAAAACAAGCAGTTCAATAGAAAACACGCCGTGTTTGACAAGGGAAAGGATGGGAACAAAGGCGACGGTTCGCGGCGGGGTGGCCCGCGTCGGTCGTAGGCACTTCACGTGCGCTGACCGTGGAACGATTTACGGGGAATGCGCGGCATGCGACGTTCAACTCAAGCAGGTGGCTCCGACGAGGTCACTGGCCTTTGCTTGTAGATTTCTTAGGTATAAATAAGTCTAAGAGACAGAGACCAATTTTAGTACAACTTTACAGAGACAGAAACTTTAGAAGAGTAATAATGCTGCTTGTTGCATAAGATACCATTCAGGTTTCTTCATATTACATTTAGAAACACTAGCTACAAGTGACTTTGAAGAGGTCACTGGCACTTAACTTGGAGATTTCTTCGGTGTGAATCTAGAGACAGAGACTTAAAGATTGCTGCATGTTGCCTAAGACACTGTCTGTTACATTCGTATTACACATTAGGAATGAATACTGTGCATTAGGAATAAAGTGACTTTAAAGAGGTCTCTGGCCCTTGCAGATTTCTTAGGTGTGAATCCAGAGACTTAACATTTAAGAATGCTGCCTGTTGCCTAAGACATTGTACAGGTTTCTTCAAATTATTACAAACACTGTTCTGCAAGTGAATTTGAAGAGGTCAGCTGCCCCTCGGATATTTCTTAGGTGTAAAGGCAGAGGAAGAGACAGTTTTCAGTATAACGTTACAATTGCCTGAGGCTACCGGCCAAGGCGTCTTCGTATTACATATTAGAAACACTGTGCTACAAGTGACTTTGTAAAAGGTTACTAGG
>NW_017804564.1:635515-670515 GCF_001625305.1 Branchiostoma belcheri
GCTGCAAGTGACTATGAAAAGGTTACTAGCCCTTGGATATTTCTTAGGTGTGAATGCAAAGGGACTGGTGAGGTGAGGTGAGGTGAATGCAAAGGCAAAAGTCCGTTTCAGTACATTCAAGTCAAGTACAATATAACTTTGCTACCTGTTGCCTAAGGCCACCTGCTAGGAAACTTCTTTAGATTCAAAGGCTTCTTCAAATTACATATTAGAAACACTATGCTGCAAGTGACTTTGACGAGGTGACTGGCCCTTGGATAGTTCTTAGGTCAGGTGTCAGTGTAGAGGCAAAAATCTGTTTCAGTACAAGTACATATAACTTTACAATTAAGAACGCTGGCTGTTGCCTTGGGCCACCGGCTAAGACACTGTAAGGCATCTTCGTATTACATATTAAAAACACTGTGCTGCAAGTGCCTTTGAAGAGGCCACTGGCCTTTGGATATTTCCTAGGTGTAAAGGTACAGAAAGAAACCTGATTCAGTACAACTTTACAATTAAGATTGCTGCCTGTATCCTTGGGCCACTGGCTAGGAGACTCAGGTTTCCTTGTATTCCATATTAGAAACTGTGCAGAAAGTGACAATGAAAAGGTTGCTGCCCTCTGGTAATTTGTTAGGTGTAACTGTAAGGCCAACTTGCCAGTGACAAAACCAAGACCATGTTAGCACTGTTTAACAGTGCCTGAATGAGAAACTTTGCTGTAGATTGTTATCAATCTTTTATAATTGTACTTGTTTCTTGCTTTGGTTTTTATTAATCAGTCAGAAATGTTGCTCACATTGCCGAAATCTGTGTTTTTGTCAAAATAAAGATTCTATTTCAAAATCTGAAGAAAATTTTATGTAAGTATCAGATAATTATAATCAAAGGGAACAGGTGCTTTCTGACCCTGCTACCCCTGAAGATAGTAATGGAACAGTCCAAACTAGGTTGAAAGGCTGATGCGTACAACAAACATGTAGACAAAGGAGCTTAGAGTTGTTCTCCACATTCCTTGTGTGTGGAAAGTATGAACAGGCTAATATCTCAGCTCCTCAAGCAACCTGGGGCAAACATGCTCCAACCTTTCACCTCAACAGAGTGCTGTGTGCCGGTTCGCTGGACCATTTCCGGACTTGTAAAAATGTTTAGGTTCAAGTCCCCCAAAAAACCTATAAGTCAAGAACCGATTCTGTACTTATTACAAGAAAAAACACATGTCACATATCCCTTTTCTTTCCAAACCACCTAAAATCATCTATACATGTAGATTGCAAAATGAAGAAAACATTGCCATCAGGCATCGTCAAGTGTCGGCCTCCATGTTATGTGGCCACAGTTTTGCCTAGGCAACATTGCAAGGTTGCCAACATGCAATTTTGTACATGTATATGCCATGGGTTTAGGTTCGGACTTACAAGTCCAGAACTGAACCTAAACCGCTAGACTTGAATCCAGACCTGAACCTAAATGTGGGTTTAGGTACACAGCACTAATCTTTTATGGAGCCAAAAGCCAGGAGGTGTGCCCGATAAACAAAGAAGGGCTTTTTTAAATGATATTCTGATGTTGATTATTTTTCTATTGTCCCAAAAATGTCCCAAAGTGTCTTTTTAGTTGTCACGGCCTAAATTTTAGTGGTCAGTGGCCATCGGGGCACTGTTAATTTCGAGCCCTGCTCTCATTCAGCTCTTGAGCAACCCAGGGCAAACATGCTCGAACGTTTCACCTCAGCAGCAGTTCAAGCGATTGTGGGACAGAAACACGCCGCCGAAAATAGCCCCCCTTATCACCAGGGATGCCACAAATGTTCGGCATTTCACGAGTTCTGACAAATCAACTCTGGGCCAGGGGTCACCGGTTTGTAGATTTATCTAGGGGGGAAACACGACAATAGGAGGAACGTTGAGGATAATGGAGAAACATTCTGGTCATTAGTTTCGGCATTTTGGTAGCCTCTACCAGGCACCGCGGATTGCTGAAAAATATTAGAAATTAGCCGAAATAAAGGGATAGTAAATTGGATCTTCTATGAATTCACACCTTTATTTCGGCAAATTTGTACCATTCTTCCAGCGATCCACGGTGTCTGGTAGAGGCTAGCATTTTGGACCTCACATGGATGGTTGTGTGTGTAGATGACATTTTTGTTTTACGATCGATCGAACAAGTGTTGGTCAGCAAAAATTCTCCCAGCTTGACCCACCACAGGCAGGCATAGTTCAATGTTGATAAACTGTCCATTAGTATGTTGTACGTGCAGTTTCTCACCCTCTCCTATTTTTCCATTAATTGTATTTTCATACATGTACTCAGAGCATAATTTGTTCCGACATGGTTCAAATGGTACAAATTTTGGCAGGTCATGCATCTTTTTTTCCATTTTCTTAAAATTAATCCGTGCTAATAATGACATGGTGTTCTCTGGCAATTCACATAACAAATTAACCTCATCCCTGCTTCCTAACACCTAACTCATACCAATCCGTTACCAAAAAATGCTACCTTAGCAGGCAAAAGTTAAAGTATTAATGCATTTTACAGTATTTTTTTCAAAAATTGTACATTAAGGTTTTCGGAAGCACTGTTGGGTAGGAGAAGGTTTACCATGGGCCACAAGCTGACAACTGCAGGCTGAAATCTATTACGCGAACTTGAACATGAGAGTAGTCTCACCCGGTGACAAGTTAAAACAAACCTGTAAAGCAAGCGGTCGCTATCTCTGAAACGTCTCTTAAGATAGCGGGAACGCGTCCGGCAGTTGTTTGAACGTTTGTCACGCACAGATATATCAACGTGAAATATCGTAAACCACGTTGTTACTTCCTAACACAAATAACAACATTTTGAAATATCTATCATCTGGCTTTTTTAACCCTGAAATACCAACAATTATATCAAGTCGTGTACGTCATTTGTCCAGTTGTGACGATAGTTCTTTTTACTTGAAAGAGTGAGCTAGACAATATTTCAGCATGATAATATATGTACCATGTGCAAGGTAATGTTAAATTCCTTTGCAGTGCATTGAAATACCGACAATAAAGTCAAGATAAGGGGACAGACCTTCCGCTTGTGACGTGAGTTTTGTACTTGAAAGCCTTAAACAGCTGGGAAATACTTAAGGATTAAAGTTCAAACCACAACAATTTATTTTCTTGGTTCAATAGCAAAAGAGGTCAAGATGAAGAGGGAAAAAGTGTCTTGATTGTCAGCATATTCAGTCCTAAAACTTTGAACCACTTACTAATGCAAACACCTGCAGTTTCCATGTTGATTTTGCAACCCAGCATTATCTTTCCCATATCCAAGAAACAACGAATCGAATTGGCCTGGCCTAAAATACACCTTGTGCAATATCAAATTCCTTAGAAGTACATGTAGTGTCTTCTACTACCAACAAAGACATCAAGATTGTCATTCTTCGCGGCAATGTCATACAAGACAATGGCTTCTTATCCAGGGTCGGACCCAACCACAAGCACCGTTTCCATGGCAACAGCCCTTTGCCATGGCAATGCAGAGACACAACACCGTCCTCCGAGTATTCCTTATCTGTCGCGAAGAAACCACCAACAAGCCGACGGACTCGGCTTCAAAGAGATTCCAGCTCAAACGACCGACAACAAACAAACGGTCGCTTGAGAAGTCGCCCCGGGGGAAAAGAAAGAGCGCTTAGATGACCAGACACCAGCGATAGCACTGTCTGGTCGTCACCGCGTGTTGTGCCTAGACTAAAGCCTCCCCTATCTGTCATCTCGGCTACAATTATGGGAAAACACGGCCCCGGAAAGGGCTGTGTTTAGATATGAAACAGTAGGCAAAAGTATACGGTTGAAGGGATTGGGGATGCAATATTATGGTAACGCATCTGTCTTGGAGGTGTTTGGGTTCACCTGGTAGTACTGTGAATAACTTAATGTTCGCGGTAACAAAAGTTCACTGTCTGAGGAAAATGGATATGTTCAAGGAACTATATGTTCACAGTGGCAGCAGGTGCATCAAAAAGAAAGTTGGTGAATTATTTCTTAACGGTAAGGATAAGTTTGCGGTACAGAAGTGACCACAAAAACCACAAATATACAAGTACCACAAAAAAACTGTGATTGACAGTATCGCCTATGTCTGTGCTGACAGTGCAGAAGAAGTGTTTACAGGTGCAGGCTGTATCTGTGCCTGTATCTGTGCCTGTATCTGTGCCTGTATCTGAGTTGGTCAAGTGGAAGAAACACCTTTCATGGTAACACAAGACAGCCGGCTTGCCATGTACTTTGTAGGCGCTGGTCATGTTACATGTACCCAATAGTAATACATGCAACCTAAATTCGTATCGAAGTGAAGAAGCCCCTACTATATTCAATGATAGGAAGAGCTGCATCATATTGTGAGTCTATAGATGGGAGGATGCAGGCAAAGAAATGCAGATCAACACTTGACACTAAATTCAGGAGGGCCACATTATGTTAAAATTCACGAAGACATTTGTGCAAAATTTGGCCACCTCTATCAGAAATTAACTTTCTCCCTGCTGCCTTACCCCATAAAAAATGCAAATTTGGTGCCCAAAGCTTGCCTATGCCTTATAGAATGGGGGCATTCAGGGGCTCAATCACAGACATATTGCTGTAGACAAGAGGAAAACTGCTTTTTTTCTGTCAATCTTGGCCCAAACACTTCAGAATGCCTTGCTCCAAATTGGCCTCCTCCACTCTCCTTACTGGCAGACTGCCATTGGAGGTTAGCATCAACCTTGACCCTGACTGTTTCTCCATCCATCACCTTCAGAATAAAGGACTGTAGTCGACAAGTCTTAAACTTTGTGAACTTTGACAAGAATTTGGAGCAAAGGTAAAATATGGGGTGTTGTTCTACTGTCTTTCAAGACTGACTGACAAAGATAAAATATTTGTGATTTTTTGAGAGAAATTTGTTGCAGAGCCAACTAGAAAAGTGCTGGCTAGAAATACAACCTCACCAACTGTGGGTCTTCTGATTAAGAAGCAAAGCAGATTTAAGGAATGTGGCTGTCAAAGTTTGTGGACTCTGACAAGAATTCAGAGCAAAGGTAAAATATGAGGTGTTGTTCTAGTATGTCATTCAAGACTGACTAAAAGAGAGATTATCGGTAGGAATGATTTTTTGGACAAATCTGTAGCAGAGCCAAACTACTAGAAAAGTGCTGGCTAGAAGCACAACATCACCAACTGTATTTGAATTGCCGGTCTTCTGATCCAGAAGCAAAGCTGAATAAAGGAATGTGGTCGACAAGCCAAAAAATTTGTGAACTTTACAAGAATTCAGGGCAAAGGTAAAATATGAGGTGTTGTTCTAGTATGTCTGGTGTGTGGGAGAAATTTCTAATCTACTTGCTGGCAGAGACAACTAGAAAATTCCTACCAAGGAATGCACCTCGCCAACTGTGGGTTCCAAACTCTGCCTGGATTTGAACCCTGGATCTTCTAATCCAGAAGCAAAGCAAAGCAGGATTGGTATCAACTGCATACAGACCAGTCACCACTACATACAGTTATCCCCGTCCAACACTTTATCATTAGCATAACCACCTGTAGATGCTTGAAACTTACCGTACTGACACCAGGGCCCTTTGAAGTCACTGGAGCAGGTGTAACATCAATACAATTGTCATGATTGCCAAGTTGAATAAGGGCTAGCAAATGTCAATGATGTCCTAAATAGATGACAGGTGCTATCCAAACACCTGTATCATTAATATGAGCATACATGTATGCAGGTGTTTAGGACTTACCATACTGGCACCTGGGTCCCTTGAACCCGCTGGGGCAGGTGCAAGTCTGCTGGGAGCGGTAGTTGCCGTTACACCTTCCACCGTTGAAGCACACACCACTGCTGCAGGTGGCTGTAGAGGAAATACAGAGTCAAGATGAGTATATGAACTTATAAATATTGTATTAAAGCTTGAAATAAATTCAGGTAAAAGCAATGAAATTATGACACTCACTATGTGTAATTTCAATCACTTTCTTTATTCTTATTCGTGTATTTCTTTCTGTCTTTCATCCTTTGTCTTACTCCTCTCTTTTGCTCTTTCTCCTTTTCACTCTTTCACTCATTCCTTGAAAGTTCTAACTGTTAGGAGATACAGGTGCCTTGTATTTGTAAAGCACCAGATGATATAAATGATCTATCATGCGTAAATATTCAATGGGAGATGCACGATACCAGCTTTTGTGTTTATTTCAATATGGATGATAAAAACTTTAAAATATATTTTTATCAGTTTGATATTATTCACCTCTTCTAGCTCTTCCAAGAAGGCTCACATCAAGTATGCCAAAGGGTACTATACAGTATTGCCCCCTAGACTCCAGGACTAGACAGTAGCTGTTTATATACGATCCCCTCTCTCAACACTCAGTCTTCTAGCCTGAAGACTCTCCCAAAGATAACACATTACAGTTGGACCACCGGAATCGATGTACCATCCCGCACATTTAACCCCCCAGTCTGTTGAACATGTAGCTCTACATGTCTGCTTTCGCCCTCAGGCTCTCAGTTCGCGAACTTGGCATTGAGAAAGAAAACGTCTTGGCAAGGAATGAAGGAACCAGGATGCTCGGAAGTGCTCTTCAAGAAGTCCCATGAGACAAATTACATGCTCTTGTTGGAGCCAAGAACAGGGGGAGGGTCTGCATGCCCTTTTTCGTAAGGCGTAATCAGGCCTTTTTAGACATCGTAATTCATAGGCAGCCTCCGCAAAAATCAACATTATTCGTAATAGGACATTAGCTGCAAATCGTTAAGTCGTAATCAGCTCTGAGACTTAAACTTAATTCGTAATCCGTGGCGAAAATTTTGCGTAATTCGTAATCAGTATGCCCCCATGCAGGCCCTCAGGGGGTTTTGCCAGGGAGGAATTCCAGGCTTGCCAGACAAGTTGTTATCCAGTCTTGGTGCTTGAGGCTGAGTGATGTTGGAAAAGTCGTGGCCGAGAGTCGCAGCGAGCGAGCGTGGCGTGAGCTAAGCCATGCAGGCAACCACTTGTGAAGTTCAGATAACTCTGGTCACTACAAATTTGCGCCGGGAGTTTCTCAAAGTTCAAGGGCATTGTCATGTTGGAATGTACAGTACTGAAGGAATTGTTACTCAAGCAACTGGATAGATTTTGAAAACTGTCAGTATTTTCGAGTGTGATCTACCACTTGTGAAGTTCAGATAACTCTGGTCACTACAAATTAGCCAGGGCGTTTCTCAAAGTTCAAGGGCATAATTATGCCAAAAAGCAGTTACTCAAGCAACTGGATATGATTTTGGAAAATTTTGTTTCATGAGCAACTTTACCAGTGAAAAGCCACCCAGAAAGACACAACAAACGTCAAAATTCCAAAATCATATCCAGTTGCTTGAGTAACTGCTTTTTGACGTATCGTATTACCTGGATGTCTATCCTTCATCGATGTATCAAGGGCACAATTGTCATGTTGGAATGTATGGTACAGTTTTACGATGTCCTTTTGAACAAGCATGTTTCACTTTTTGTTCTCATGTTATATTTTTGTTCTTTCAAGAATCTGAAAATATATCCAAGCCATCTTGAGTTAAACCGTTGGTTCACAGATTTGAGAACAGTAATGTTGACCTGAGAAGGGAGTCAGAGGGGAAAGTCTATACCTTGGTTCACACAGTTTCAGTGAAGGAATGTACTGGGTAATACCTCTGCTTTAACTTGATCTCTTGCTTGATTTTTACTTTGAAATGTATAAGAACCAAGACCCTCTCCGATAAATTTGCCAATAAATGCAAAGACAGTTTAAAAAGGAAGTTGTCATCTTTGTGGCATGATTTCATGTCTGAGTCCTTATAAAGTTCTCAATAAAAGACTGCGACACACACAGTCGACTGAGACAATTTGAAGTGGTTTCTCCCCCAGAAGTTGTTGTTTTTGTAATGTAGACTCCGTGTTGGAAAGCGATCCTGCGAGTACTTAAAGTTCAAAAAGGGTTCCAACAAGCCATGAAGCTCGGTCCGGCCATGGTTCAAGTATTTTGACAACAGAACTTCTCTTTATCACTTTCCGAAGACAGGTTCTAGCGTTTGTTGTGTCTTTCTGGGTGGCTTTTCGCTGCTAAAGTTGCTCGTGAAACAAAATCCGGCTTGTAATTTTGGTGCATACTTGCTATGGGTGATGAGGATACAAGGCTTGAATTACGTACAGTAAAAAGAGGCACAAATTGTAGCAGTAGCCAAAGCAAGAATGAGAGTTTGTCAAAAACTAAAACAACCCAGAGAACGTTTCGAGCAAGAACCAATAACTTTGGCATTCTTAGGACTCTGGAAAAGCAATTAGACCAATTTGTGTTTCTAACCTTGATATGTCAGACATGTAGAAAGCTCCTTCAGTCCGCTTGTCTACTAACCATTGCAGTAACCAATAGTTAGAGGTACATTTGAACCCTTGGCCTTGTGCTGCAGAAGTGGGGTCACTAACCACTACACCATAGTCCATATCAAATAGCCAGCAGTACTGTACAGTAATCTCCAAGCAGATCATATGGTGACAAGGCAGTATCCATTGGCCAGAGGAGCTTCGGTGGCTAATGGACACTCCTCTGGCCAATGGATACTGCCTTGCCACCATATTATCTGCTTGGAGATTACTGTACAATATGGCATTACAAGTCCATGCTCTAGCTATCAGCTATGGAGAACAATTGCAGCCTGCCTCAATACATCTAGCTACTCATATGCAGTGATCATAAGTGATGACACTGTAAATTCATTTATTTTTGTAGGCGCTTTATAATTATGTGGTATGACTTGGAGAGGAAAGGCGATTTTTAAATTAAACCAATTTTGAGTCACAGCAGTAATACAATGGAACCATATATTCACTGTATCATGATTTTGCGGCAGAAAGTATGGTTATGGAAATAAAACCACTGTGAACATTTCAAAACTTACAGTAGCAAGTCTGACACAATATAACCTTTCCCTGAGTCAGTGACACACTTAAGGCTTCGATGGTTCAGTCATTTCTGATCAACCGCTCCACGAATGTACGCAAAGTTCCTACATGTCTGCATGTCATCCGTAACTATCGTCATGCCCTGATTACCAACATTTCTAAGATAGTTGACACTTTGTAGAGCATTTAGGTATGTGTTGCATACAGTATAATTATACGGTATAACGTCCTTGATATGATCAAGCATAACCTATTCAGCAATGTCTACATGTCATCTGTAACTATCGTCATGCCCTGATTACCAACATTTCTAAGATAGTTGACACTTTGTAGAGCTTTTAGGTATGTGCTGCAATTACAGGTGCGGGATAGTTACTGTAAACTGATTTTAAGTTGGCGTGGACTTAAATTGGATGGGAGAGGAAAGAACACAACTGTAGTAGCAATGCAATGGAAAAACAAATGTTTGTGTCAGCAGTTCATCACTACATAAAATCAATTCCAATATTTCACAATTTACAGTATGGTGTATAACACTACCACCTGAAATTTTCCAGTTTGTGTTGCCAGTATAAAGGCAAAGAATGTCTCATAGAAAGGACAAATAGCAGAGGTCTCTTATCTAAGGAGAGCAACACCCTTCGAGCATGCTAAAAAACCCATCACACATATATTATTAATAACAGTAGGCATCCATCCCAGTATGAGTGGATCAAACCTTACAGTCAGGTCTTACACAGCTTTTACTTAACTTATGGAATGTGTACACCTTAAAGGTGGTTTACTGGTTATGCATACACACAAATATTGCTCTATGGAGCAAATGAGGTTATCTGCAACAGAGTTACCCGTATGTAGATATCATGATCAAGCATAACATATTTAGAAACGGTTAAGAACAAATGGATATCCAATGTCTCTTTCCTATTACCTATCTGCTGCAAACCTAATTAGAAAGACATGAGGTGGAATTCTTTCATCCTGACGTTTTGCAAATCTCTTTAATCTGCTAACAGAAAAATGTCTAATCTTCTGGCATTTGATTAAAGATCTGGAGACTCCAAATGCGATCAGACGGGCGGACGCTACGTGCCGACATTGATAACGGATCGACCGAATTCCAGGGAAGCACCAAGTATGCCTTCCCAAGGTCTCATGTTTCCCCTTTCCCACTGGCCGGGATTTCCTACCATCATTTCAGCTGCCCGACCCTCCTGGTCGCTAAAGGCCTGCGGTTTGCTATAAACTCAATTAAAACTCACTCACTGAACACTTGACTCTTAATGGCTTTTCCCTAGGTGGCATTTAGGTATCCTATTTCAGACTATAGGCATTGTAGATAGTGAGTAGGAGACAGGGGTTTAGACTTGCAGTATATCATGTTTATACTAGGTTTTCAAGCACCCAACTGTAAACAGCATCGAACCACTATGTACTCAAACAGACCAGATTAGCTGCACTGTTGGCGACTGCTGTATATACATACACTTCCTAAGGACCCTGCCAGAGGACTAATGAACGATTAGGTTTATACAACTTGTTGATATCAAGGTGCAGATGAGTAAACACTGTCTGGGCACTTATACGTGGGCAGACAGTGGGATTTGCCATGATCTGCTTAACTCTAATCCCTGTGTTGTGACTTCCTGCTGAATGGAAAGAAAAATTTCAAGTACCGATCGAAGAACATTTACAGGTTTTAGAAGAGTTTGCCAATTTCTTCCATAAACTATACTCTTACTCTTACTTATCACTCAAGAGCACTGAAGTTTAAAAATTCCCAAGTGTCTTCTGAAAATCTAGTCATCTGAAAATAGCCTTTCTTTCATTCTGTGTTTCCCTCTCTGTCTCTCTCTCTCCCTCTCTCACACCCTCTCTCTCCCTTCCTTTCTCCCTCTCTCTCTCCCTCTCCTTTCTCCGTCTCTCTCTCTCCCTCTCTCTCTCAGATCTCTATTTCTCTCTTTCTTTCTTCACAAAATTACCTGGTAAAGCTTTCCTTTTACTACAGGTACTTTCCTATGCAAATGTGTCAAGACACACACACACAACTCCTCCATCACACAGCAATCTTTCTGGTCTGTTTCCCAGTAGTGTTAACATGTAAGCACATACCACAGGCTCAGGTCCACTAAGTTGGGCTATGCCAAAAATGTTTTCAAGTCCAGCAAGACAGGCAAGACAACTCATGGAAAAGTCTTAGGGAAAAAGACCCTGACACATGTCTGGATTAGTCGCTTGTTGCTTCTTATCTTTCTTCAGAGATGCTGAGCTCTGGTCTTGTGTTTGAGGAGAGCCTAGAGCAAAGGAATGTGCCATACTTGTTACCTGGGTATACAGAGATTTTTGGACGTTATGTTCTATGTTGAGAACTGAGCCATCCTTTGTTGTTTTGTTTACGCAGTTTAAAGTCATAGTCTTTTCAGACTGACTGACAGTAGTAGTAGCAGTATACAGATTTTGTTTTGGGTGTTTGTTTGTATGTTTGCTTGTTTGTGTTATCAAAGTTATTTCTACATCAGGGACATTGACAGGAAATTAGCCAAATGGTTCCAGAAAAGGCTATTTCATTTCCTGTTTTCTATTTCCTGCATGCCTTATTGGAGCCAGTGGGAAAATGCATAGACAGTACTAAAAATAGTACAGACTGCCAGATATTTCAAGTTTAAAACATGCCCCAAGATTATCATTTTTGGTGCAATTCTAATCTTACATTTGCAAACTACACACCATAGGTGGACATCTGAACCCCTGCTTTGGCAAGCCATACTGACAAGAGAGCCCTAAAGGTACAAAAAATTCTTTACAACCCTCAAACTTGCGGTGGTATGTATGTCGTGACCACAAGGTCACTGTCAGTGGGTTTTTCTTGACCTTCGGCATAACTGCCCCCCCCCCCCACTTGGTATTTGCAGTGTTGACCATAATTTACAAGATCACGGTCACGGGTTACACTATAACTATGCATGTAGTGACTAACTGCTACTGACCCGGGTTCGGTATGTGTTATTTCAACATTTGGGAACCGCCGCAGCCTTTTCCTAACCTTTACCTTAACTAACCCTATCTGTGACACAATACATGAGGGCCTGCAAGGGGGGGGTCCCGATAACGCTCTACGCTGAATTCCGAAACCTCTCGATTACACTTTATAATCAATTCCAAGTGGCTACAACGCATTACGTAGAATTTAAACGGTGAATACGCTCTACGCAAAAATATTAGAGCGGTCTGTCTACGCTCTACGTTTAATTAAAACGGCCGATTACGCTCTACGGAAAAGGGCATGCGGGCCCCCATACATATTCTTACTGTGGACTCCGGATGCCAAAAGGAGGATTGGTCGTCCAACCACAAGTCTCAAAAAACTCATAGAATCTGAGGCCAGTTTACAAGGACCTGAACTTCTGTCTGCAATGACTGACAAACAGTACTGGAAACAGAACTTCTCCTGCTACACCTCGTGAAGAGGAAGACCGAAGAAGAAGATATTCTGATAATAGGGCAAATTTCTGTGTTTTTTAAACTTTTTATAATCCTAGGTTTTTCAAGTTCAACTTTGGTAAAGGTAGATTTTCAGGCAAAAAATATTGATTCTCTGTCAATTTTGAACTTCTGCAACCATCTAGCCATGAATGTATTCGGCCAAAGGCCATTGACAAGGTGACACAGGTTTTACATAATACCTATACAAAAGACGAAAGTTATTTATTCCACTTGACAAGTAATCTAGCGCTCCTAAACTGACCTGAAGTTAGTGATTTTGCACAAAGGCGTCCAGCTGGGTAGATGATGGGGGAGGCACATTAAAAGAGCACATGCAGGTATTAATTACATCATAATTGGTGTGTTTCACACCTTGACAGCATAAACTGTCTGTACAACACTCACAAAGCTCCACAGGTGGCAAGTGTAATGCACAGTCTTCAAACAGAAGAGAGATGCTCAGATATGTCTTGGCTTTCAACCCATCAATTTAAATCTCACAATGCACCTTCTATTTACTAACTTTAGACACATATATGGCATGTTATAGTTATACAGTGGTTACACTTAATAAGTAACTATGCTCTTCAGATTCAGAATACTGGGTGCCCTAGTGTTGACATTTGAAAAGTTTCAAAGGTAATTTTTTAGTTGCAAACACTGTAATTTCACATGTCTGACCTTAGAAGACAATAAACATTATTACAGGCCTTTGTGGTGTAAACTACAATCATTAGTTAGTATGAGACCAGACAAGTTGCTTTTGAAGTCTGAAACTCCTTTGTCCTTGTCATGCAATTGTAGGATATATCATTTCTGAGACCCCAAGGAAGAAAACAGGCATTAGCGTATCAGCAGAAAATACTGAACCTGTACCAAGCCCGTACATGTAGTGTATTGTGCATAACATTTTGGCAGAACGCCTTGTTTAAGTATGACATCCGTCTGTAGTTTTCAAATGTTGTGTCGGAAAAGATACTGTCAACTATGGGCACAACTCTAGTAATACTACAAACAAGGAAAACCGTGAAAAATCCAGGTTTCACACAGGTGCAACTTACATTCTGCAACCTGCTACAGGCATCTGCATTGGCCTCGCCCAACAAAACTTTTCCAGAACTTTTCAATTTTCTCTAAAACCGCCCAATATTAGAAACAGGATATGAGCCTGCACAGACCCCACCACACACAGATCCCTGACTCCAAACCTGTGTCTTTATCTTCCCCACAACAAAAGGGTGATTCACACATGATGTCTGCTCAAATAAATTCATTCCATCACCCCAAATTATGAGAGATCTGGGCAGGTGATAGTGAGGCAGACCCTGTAATTTCACTGATAGCAGGGACAGGAGATATCCTCACTCACAATGGAGGGCTTCTTACTTCACTTAGGTAAGAATGTAGAGAAACTGCTGAGTGTTGGTATCTTTTAGCCTCTGTTGTGGGGAATGAAAAAAAGGGGAAGGAAAAAAAGGTGTTGGCTAGAGCCCTGCTTTACAGTACAGTTGGCTAGCCTCCGTAGCAGGCTTATAGAACTGGGGGTTTGGTGGTCAAACAGGTAATTCAACCAGGCCAGCTATGCTGTCTAAGTGCAATCAGAGAATAAAACATAAAAGATCTCAAAGACCCCCGAAGACCCCCAAAAGTCCAAAACCCCCAGTTTTTGGCATACTATGGAGGCTAACAGTTGTCAAAGAATTGATATCAATATCACAACACTGCCCAGAGCAAGGCATGGTGAAAAGCTCTTTTACGGGTGGCATCCTTCCAAACAAATAACTCCAGGACTTAGCAAAATACGAGCTGGGCAGAGGGCAAGGGTTCTCCCCTGTCCCCATCTGAACTGAACCATTTGTCAAAACACCACAGGGCCTCTAACTACTCATGATTTATGGCCTATGACAGTTCTATATAAAGTTTGAATCAACCAATGTCTTTCTAAAAATTTATTCCCTTCTTCCTGAGGCTACATTCTACTTATTGCGAGAAAATCTATTCACATTTATCTACACTTGCTATCCTGTACACGAACGCAAAAGAAATAAACACTTGTGAAAACTAGCTAGTTCAGCATTTTCGAGGGTGGCAGCCTTTGAAAATAACTCGCATCAGGACTTCACAAAATACGAGCTGAGTTCCTGTCCCCAACTGAACCAAACCATTTGTCACAACACTGCAGGCTGTACTCTGTCCTCTCGTTATTTATGGCCCATGATGGTGCAGTAATGTTTGAATGTCTTTCTCTCTCTAAAATATACTCGCTTCTTCCACATTCTACCTACTGAAAGATCTAGACAATCTTTTTACTTTACTTTATTAAAAATTTCTTTATTTTCTATCCTGTAGATGCATGGATGTAAGACAAATAACCTTACACCTTAGCACCTTAGTTCCTCCAGTGCCTATTTCAAGACAAATAAACAAAGGCAAAAATGAGCTGGTTCAGCGTTTTGGAGGGTAGCATCCTTCGAAATACATTACTTTTTTTATTATTAGCTGAGTTCAGGGCAAGTATTTCTTTCTTCTGTTCCCCAACTGAACCGAACCATTTGTCACAACACTACTCTGTCCCTACATAATTTATGGCCCAGGCCTGGGCAAAGTTTGGTGCTATCTGCTGGGTTCTGAGGGACCCCTGCTAGTCACCACTAGACTCCTTTTGCAGGCTAAATAAACAGCAGAAAACGGCCTAAAAAGAGAAAGTGGCCGGCCAGAGAAGCTCCATTTTGCCTACCGACCACCTTTTCTGGCCGATGACCACTTTCTTCGGCCAATTATATCCCCGTTTTAGGTCAATTTCTACTATTTATGTAGCCTGCAAAAGGTAGCCTGGGTTCCAAACACACTGGACACTGAGATACTTTGAGATTTAACATCATAACACAGAGATTCAGTGAGCTCACTGAGATACTTTGTGTCCAGTGTGCTATGGTTTTGAAACCCAGGCTAGCAAAAGGACTCTGGAGGAGACTAGACCCCTGCCTGGCTGAGGCCTGTCACCCCACATAGCGGCCGCCTGGGATCAGCTTGCAGAGGTTTGTTTGAAGTTGGGGAGTTTGTTGACTCAGTGAGTTCTGGAGAACCCTATCAAGTGAGGGTGCAGAGTGCTGGCTACCCAGGGTTTCTCCTGGAAATGGGAATGGCAAACAGAAACAAACACCGAGAACACTAACAGAACTTTAAGCTTCGTATGCCCTTTTCGTGGCTAACAATTATGGCAAAATTTGCAAAATACTTACAGTTGATAGCTAGCCTGGTATCCAAACATTTTGTATAGCTGCCTAGTCTCTTTCTCAGTTTCTGGTCTCTGGACTTGATAGGTACAAGCTGCGTGAGGAAGTGATTAATTTTTGAGCTCTTGGTTTGTACTTTTTATTGGACTCCTTTGCTGGTCGACAGATCACAGAAGTTATATTCGTAACAAATGGAAAGCTATAGCATAACTTTTAGAAAACTTCGCCTTCGAACATCTGCTTTGAGATTGCTCTACTCTATTCCAATTTGCCAACAATACTTGTAGGAGGTTCAGTTAGCCACCACAGCCTAGTCCTCAGATGAATAGAGTTTGGCTGAGTTTTTCTACAATATTAATCTCCTGGAAACTACTGTTAGAAACTTGAGATGGCCAATAGACAGACAGTCCCAGCTGGAGATTTGGCCTTGGACTTGGAGTTCAGATTTGAGGTTAGAGGCCAGGAAGGTTGTAATTCCTGTAACACCACACACTTCACCCTGTATTTACTGCTATGACTACACATTCTTAACTGAAGTGGTCCTGCTGGGCCCATATTTTATCTTTATCTTAAATGTGATGTACTGTACTTATGTTTGGGAATTCCACTTCAGCCACTGTGAGTCTAGCTATTTTCTCAATGCTGGAGGCATTTACCAGGGTTTTTTTCTCCAACATACAGTTTTATATTTAGTATCAAAGTCATCATTAAAGTTTTCATGACTTAAATTATCCATTAAATCAAGACAATCTATACTTTCAAAATATTAGAAAGTGTCTAAGCTGGGACGTTTCATTGCTGGCAACTTTTAAAAGCTGAAATATTTTCATCATAATTTCAAGTTTGCTCAGTGTCTTTTGCAGATATTTCTAGAGTTGATTGTCCTCAAGGTATTTCATACAACTTTTTGTGCTAGTTGCCAGCAGAACACATTATTACTCGAAGGACACTACACCAAACTGATTTACTATCTGGATTCTAGACTTGATTTACCATTTAATAAATATCTAGTAGCAGGTTTGTGGTGATGGATTGTTTCGAAACCCACCACTTACTGCCCTGTTAGACAGATTTAAAGAAGATGACGATTTATTTGAAAACAAACACAACTGTTCCGATATCCCCCCTGCCAGTGCGAGACATAAAACACATGTTTGGAAGCATCGGACATAATTCTGGGACAACGCTAGACGGTCAACCTGAAAGGGCTCTAGCCAGCTCAAAATTTTTTTCTGCCAGCCCCATTTCAGTGAGACTACTTTGTGTCCAGTGTGCTATGGGTTTGGAACCCAGGCTAGCTGGCTAGAGGCCTGTCTGGAACATCGCCAAAGGACCGACCCGTGAGGTTGCACGTGTTTACGTTCGGACACCGCTTTCGAAGCGTCGCACGCCGCCGCGATTGTCACAGGAGTAAGAAAGCACAGGCATTCCGAGTCCTTGTCGCCCTTTGTGGTCGCACTTTGCGGTGTGTACTCAGCGATAGCAGTGTTTATTTGTGACATGGTGTGTATATCAGTTCACAAGGCACACAGGGTGAGAACTTGGTAGCCTCCATAGCATGCCAAAAACTATGGGTTTTCGGGGTCTTCAGGGTCTTTGGGAGCTTTTATGTGCTATTTTCTGATTGCATATAGACAACATAGCCGGCCTGGTTGAATTACCCCCGTTTTAGAACTGGGCTAATCAGAAAACAGCCGAAGACCACCAACCCCCCAGTTCTATAAGCCTGCTGCGGAGGTTAAGAACTTGGTAGGATCGAGACACTGCGTCTGCGATGTGTTGTAGAATTTGTTTAAGTTGGCAGAGACTTAATTTTGCGGTAGGATGGCAAAGAAGGGTTCGTTGAGAGGCCAAAGAAAAAACTAATTCAAGCAGACTTTTACAGAATACAGAATACATTTGGTACATTTTCTTTAAAAACTGCATTTTCGTGGGAATGAACTTTCAAAGCAAAGGCCCATTAGTCTTTCTAATTATTGAAAAGAGCAAGGACGTTTTTAAGTTTCAGTAATAAATCACTTGCAAAGTTAGTTTATTTATTTGGCTTTATTTATTATACTTGTAAGTCGCCCTAGAACAACTGGAAACCCCAGTAGTTTCTGTTTATTTATAACGTATTTTGTTGGTCCGTTTGTTTGTTGTATTTGTCTGGATAAAACAAACCCAAAATAAACAAGACAATTAAAAGCATCCTGTACATGAATTTGCCACGCTATCTGATAGCTTTTGAAATATTTGCTTCTTATATATGTTTCAGAACAATCTCTCTCTCTTGGATGTCCATCGCGAAGCGATGATGACGTCAATGGCGTCTTAGGTGTGATCGCAGCCCAAATGCTGAAGCACAGGTACGTCCGCATACTGGGCATACGACGGTGGCGCTGGGGTCGGGTCTCCTTCCCTTCAGAACAATAAACTGAAACAAATGGTACAATGTGGCAGCTTGTCCTTGTCTTTGCAAAGCTGTTCCACTATCATACTGTTATGGCACTACAGCTGTACTATTATGGTACTAGCTACTACATTGAGACCACCAGTGACTTCAAAAACAAACAATCCTTTATGTCTCTGTCTCGGTCAAGATCAAAGCAAACTCAGTCTATAATTGCTCTGCGTTTCACCTCCTTTAGCTAGTACATCTGGTTTAGATACAGAACAGGGTACCACAAAATTAGGAGTAGGCTTGTCAAGGGATATTTCTAATTTGGAAACTTGCAGGGGGCGGTTTATAAGGAAGCTGTTCACAAGGGAAAGGAGGAGTTTGATGCTAATTAAACACATGTACAAGCAGGGGGGTGGGGATTAAGTGAAAGGGATAGGACCCCCCTCTGAACAACACGTCATACTGTAAATCAACAAATATTTGCTGTGGTTTTAAAATTGGAGTTTACGCAGTGGCCTGTCTGTTGGTATTACACTGAAAGATTCACGCAAATGTTCTCTGCTCCGATTCCTGGTATCAAAAGGAAGTGCAGACTCTATCTCTATGCAAGCCTAGGGTCCGATCCTATCTTTAGATGCAGAGTCTGTTTCGTCTTTACAAGAGGAAAGAGACTGATCAGCCAAAATAGGAACCAAACTTTTCACCTGCCTAAAAAGTCTTCATATGAAAACAGAAAATCAAAATACACTCCCCACTGACCGCTCGGCCAATGGATACTGCCTTGCCACCATATGATCTGCTTGGAGATTTCATTTTAGTGTAACAGTGGGGTTTAAAAAAAGGGGGAGTAGTGTAACAGTGCTAACTGACCATGCTAAATGGTCGTGCGACCTTTTAGTGTAGTGGTTAGCGTTGGTGACCGCCAAGCGGACAACTCGGGTTCGATTCCCGGTTGTGGCCTGCTCGCCCCTTTCGGTTTTTACATTAGCACAGTGTCTCCCCACTTCCCTTTACTACTGCACATGTAGCCCGATGTTGAATGATGAGACAGAAATGATAACCTAAACGCCGGGTGTCTTTCACTGCTGCAGTAGATATACAACGGATCAAATAACACACACAATACTGTTGATTCCAGCATGGCTGAAATAGGGGTTTGGAATCACATATTCTTGGAAAGCTTTATGACTCAATATGAGGGTATAAAAGGGGTTAAGCTGTCAAATATCCAAGGACATGGACTGGAAGAAGAGCTTTAGAGGGTTCAAAGAATTACCAATCCCAAGAATGATTTATGTGAGTTGATAAAATTATACAATAACGGAAAGATATGTAATCATACATTAGAAAGGTTAAAATGAGGTTTGTATAATTATAAATGCCAAGAATGTTAGAGAGAGGCTTTATATAATTATACAAAGCCGAGAGGCTACATGATTATACATTAGTGAAGTTCATATAATGATGTTTGTAAATGCATTATTATACATTCTGGAAGTGAGTAGTAGTGTTTTTCAGCTAATCACAAATTCAAGAATTCGCACAACCTTGAACTCTCACTTTTGCTTTCAAATTCTACAATCCCTTCTGCAGTACTGATTAACACCTTCGGGACATTAGCTTGAAGCCAAGGTCACCACGCCCTTGACCTTTTGACCCTCCCATACAAATATAACAAACAAACACGAAACCCAAGAGGCAAATCGACAGATACAAATATTTCTAATCCCCTTGTTACAAAACAGAACAAGTTATTACAGAGAAGCCTTTGCTGAAGAATTAGGAACTTTCGCAAAAGACGAATAACCATGCATCCTTCATCTCAAACTATAATACAAACCAGCTTAACAGCCCGGTTAGTGCTTGATGAAATATGATTGTATCATTTTGAATAACTCATTTATATACCAGAAAAAGTTCATACCAAACTGAAATGACGTCTTCTTTCAAACACTCTGAATATGAAATAACAGTGCAAATGCTCTCAACAGTGGCAGCAAATGTCAATATCATAAAGATTCCAGCCACTAGAATTATATTTTCAGTTTTCTATCTCAGGTTTTGCTTGAGTGCCTTAAAAAGGTCTGAATCTGAGTTCAGAATCTCTTGAAGAAGACATGATATCTAGTCATCTTGTAAATGTCAATATCATAAAGATTCCAGCTACTACAGTTATATTTTCAGTTTTCTACCTCTGGTTCTACTTGGAGCGCCTTTTAAAACCTCTGAATCAGAGTTCAGAATCTCTTGAAGAAGACATGATATCTCGTTATCTTGTTTAATCCAGGCCCTAATGCAAGTTGACAAATTGCTCTATCAGTCAATCACTCATCACCATATCTGAATGGAGGGAAATCTAGAGGGACATCTCTCCACATTTGGCCATGGACTGAGGGAGATGTCACCCATTTAATCAGCCACATGGAATATTCAGGCTATTTTAGACTCCAGACTACATGAGCTATTTTAGACTGATCAAAGATTAGGGTGAGAATCTAAGCAACTATTGGAAATGTTGGGAAAAGTCAGCACAGAAAACATTCCAATATTAATTTTTTTTGTCATGAAGACGTGGCCTATGGTTCTTCCTGCTACCATAGTAAGCCTAAAGCTGGCTATGCAAGTTTAGGCCTACTTTGGTAGGGAGAAGGTTAACAAGCATGACATTTCTGTAGAAGACATTAGGAAAACTCCAAAGATATTTCAACATCATCATCATCCGAAGACATTAGGCCATGGGGATGGTCTAGAGCTTCTGTTTCATGTGTTTGTCCAGTCTTTCCTTTACCGAATTCTAGGATCTGTACCGTGCCCCGTAGGAAGGCCTGGTGGAGGCTGTATGAGACTGTCCAGCTGAGAGCCCCTTTCCAGACCTTCCCTTTCTCAAGTCTCCCCTTTACTTTCCCTCCAAAATCTGTGAGCAGAGAAACTATTTCTCTTATTTTACCAAATTCTAGGATCTGTAAAATACCCCTGGTGGAGGCTAGATGAGACTGTCCAGCTCTTTCCTGACCTGCCCTTTCAAGTCTCCCCTTTACTTTCCCTCCAATCCATCAGCTGATAAGGATCAGTTGACAGGACATGTATCCCAGCATGCACTTCCCTGGGGGTCCCTAGCAGCACGGGCCCCTGGGAAAAGGCTACACAAAGAGGCTCCCTGTCTGGGAATGAAGTGATCTCTGTTTGTCTCTGTCTCATAATTAGAACAGACAGGGCTTGAAATTCATTTTTGGGAATAGGTGCACAAAACCTGAAAAATTGGGTGCAAAAAAAATTTTTGGGTGCATCATATAAAACAAAAAACCTAATTACGGATCTTACTGCTCCTCCTCTTGAATCGGAAATGGGAACTAACTTCAAAATCTTAACGAAGTACTACCAGTACAACAAATATTTTATTAGTTGGATGCCAAGAATATCCAGTATAAAATTATACATTTTGATAGGTACAAAAATCCCTACAAAAATATATGGGTGCACTGGCAGACTGGTGCACCCACAGAAAAAAAAGTGCACCCACAGAAAAAAAATTGGGTGCACATGCACACAGTATTTCGAGCCCTGTCAGAATGCCTTTATTAAAAGCCAGATTTCCACCTGTGAAATTCTAACCAAGCTTTAGAAAAATTTCTGTTAGAGTAGAGTGAAGAAATTTATTTCCATTTACCTCGTTATTTGGGAAACTAATTTAAAAGTGAACTTAATTGATTGTTACGGTGAAATTCTAACCAAGTTTTTACTTCCACTTTTGTGAAATTGAGCTTATTTCTGTGGCTTACAGGCTTATCTTATACATGTATATAGGATTATAATTATAAGTTTGTGGTAAACTGATTATGATGTTGAAATTTGTTTTCTTAGTGTAAGATTTAGGACTTCCGGTTGTTCTAAATCGTCCCTAGCTTACCATCTAATATCCGGGATGAGCTTCTATTGAAAAGTGATTACGACAGTGAAATTCTAACCAAGTACTTGTTTGTTGAAGAATGTCCCGGGTTTATCAGACATAAATAAATTTATAACAATCTCTTCAGACTTATGTATGTAATTTTGGCAAATAATCTGATTATCATAGTGAATAGTTTAATTCTAGCCAAGTATTTCCTTTCTGAAACAAAAGAGTCTGATACTGTAGTATTATCCTTGCCCAAACTGAGAAATCCTGACTAAGCAGTTTCTGTATAGCAGACTTAGTGTTTGAAATGAACCAATCTCAGCAATTTCGCCAGCATAATTGGCACAAGTAAACAGATTAATCGGATGAAATTCTAACCAAGCATCTCTATAGAAAGGATTTCATTCACTGAAATGGACCAGACTCTGTGTGCTAGTATAGTTATAATGTCAACACCTATATCATTGGAGAAATAGCCTGGTTATTTGTGGAGAGGATGTAGGACTCAGGAGCTATAGTAGGTTTGGTTACCAGGCTATTCGAGAAAAGATTCTGTGGTTTAGAGCCAGTAGTCTCTACCAGACTAACTACGCTGGCTATATATAGGAGAATATTTGCCAGGGGAGTTTGACCGCCTTGGGGTTTGACTATGCCCCGAGGAGGAGGGAAAGAAACTACCTCCCCGCGGTCGGACTCCCTTGGCCAATTTGATTCTCTTTTTTGACGAATTCTATGATCCGTATTCCCGTAGAAAGGCCTGGTGGAGGCTATAGAGCCAGAGCATGAGATAGTAACTACTAAGGATTGGTTATCTCTCAGAGTCTTATCAAAACTTCAACAAGTGTGCATCCTACAAAGAGCCCATTTGCCTTCTGTGCTATGACAAAAATGTTGCTTGTCGCATTTGCATGGGTGAACTTTTTCCAAATGCCCATTTACTCGTTTTCTGTTCTGCAAATACCTGAGAAAAAAATCTAGTGCATTCATACTGATTTCTAGGGTGAAGAAGTATCTATATCCACTTTTATTTTTGGTCACCCCCTCTATAATATGTAGGATAAGAAATTTGCTCGAGTTAGCAAATCTGAATATCCAAAGCAGTCTACCAAATCCCCTGTCTAGTCTGAATGAACTGTAGGCTGATCCAGTGAAGCAGTGAGGGCCCAGTTCTCATGATATCATCCACTTCTTTTTTTGTTGGCCCCCTCTGTGAAGTTGGTAGGATCAGAAATCTGCTCAAATCTGAACATCTAACAGATCTGAACATCCAACAGATCTGAATATCTAACGCAGTCTACCAAATCCCCTGTCTAGAACTGTAGACTGATCCAGTGAAGCAGTGAGAGCCCAGTTCTCAAGTTTCTTCCCTGACCTCCGTCCAAACCCTGTATTTATTTGTGCTGCCTACTGGGCCAGAGAGAAGGTGTGGGGGACTGTATTATTGCAGCGGAAACCCACAGATCTCTCCCAGTGATCCCCTGCAACAGTTGCACAGGATGCCAGACAGTCTTCTTGTCTGGGAGGTGGCATACAGCATCTGTCTTTACGTCATTTGATGAAATTTTGCTGGTCGTGATCGACAGAAATTTTGCCCAATCTGATTTCTCATATGGACAAAAATCAACGGGTAAAGATGGATTTAGATGTCAATGAACTAAGCAAAGAACTTATATAGGAACCTCCGTCAACTAAGCTTAGTCTACCAGAAAATTTTTCTCTCAAGATGCAAAAAATAGCATTTCAGAGGGTTAAGAGTCATAGCAAAAAGCCATAAGCCGTAGCATGCCCACTGGACCCCCCTAGTCGGGTTCTGTACTACTACTAGACATGGTTACGTCAAAGGAAATTGAGATGACGGAAAGAAATTTCAGACTAGCTAAAACCCTGTCTGCATGCCTTCTAGTGTAAGGCTTGATCAGCTGTTCCAGTATTATGCAATCCTTACGCAACCGCACTGATTGAGCTAAAAGCGTTGTCAGCAATTTTGGCTAATGTGCAGGAAATATCTTTAAGCCTAGGTGCCAGACTGTTTCCAAGGTCTACACAGGCCAGCTCATTAGCTCCAGGCCCAACATACTACTAGCCTAGGTTCCAAACTGTTTCTACTGCCTATACGGGCCAGTTCCTGGGCTCCAGGGCCAACATACCCCAAAGAAGGTACACTACAGACCACTCAGTACACTGGCTAACTCGGGGCCAAGTGTGCTTTGGGTCCGGCATCCAGGCTGAGAAGATTTTGACCTAAGAATAAAGGGTGCCTGCATGCCCTTTTTTCGTCGTTTTTAGTTTTCGTAATCCGTTGGCAACCTCCCCAAAAATCAACATAATTCATAATGATACATAAGCCGCAAAGCGTAAAGTTGTAATCAGCCCTGAGAATTTAACGTAATTCGTAATCGGTGGCGAAAATTTTTTGTAATTTGTAATCACGAACCCCCCATGCAGGCCCTCAATAAAGTGTAGTCAGCCTTCCCTCCCAACTTTACCACAGAACTGTGAAGACCTCCCATCACACTTTCACAGACCCCCTAGTCTGGCTCTCAGACATTCAGTGAAGATAACATCAGGTGATAGAGATGTGATGGAAGCCCTTGGGTGTTCACAGCATCCTGCTATAATGAGCCCGTCCTGATAAGCCTGCAAAGCCAGATTAGAGTGAAGTGGTAGTACCAGGCACGCACCTGATTCTCCGAAAGCCTTCCTCAACAGCAAGAACACTTCAGTTAAACCCCCCTCTAGGAGGGGACAAAGTAAATCATAATCTTCTTGTGTTCGCTGAAGTGCTCTAAAAGAGCAAGGAATTCCACCAAGCACTAACCCTGTTTGTCCAACCTGGTTTACATAAGAGCTATAGCTACCCTTCTTCCTAATTTAAAAGTATGAAGAAATAGTCATGTTCACAAATTAGACATCATGCCTTCTTGTAAGTTATAGGTCAATCCTATTTCTACACACACACACACACACACACACACACTCTCTCTCTCTCTCTCTCTCTCTCTCTCTCCCCCCTCTCTCTCTCTAACCATGTCAATGGCCAGACTTGACCATGCATCTCTTTGTCTTTAGCTGTCTGTCCCTCCCTCCCTCTCTCTCTCCCTCCCTCTCTCTCCATCTCTCTTCTACTTGTCAGCCGAATTCCCTCTCTTTGTCTCAATCAGACTTCAGGGATTATCCTTCATGAGATCCAGACCATACCCATTCCCCAACAGTCCCGACCAGGCTAACCATGTCAATGGCCAGACTTGACCATGCAGACTTCCCACATAAATCACCCAGCACCCAGCAGTGGTGTGGTTTTCCTCTGACCCACAAATGTCGTTCACGCTCCACAGTTCACATAAGGGCCACCCCAAACACTACACAGTATATATATCCATGGTATATCAAAGGTTAGACATCTAGGCAATTACTGAATGAGATATACTATTACTGCTATAAAACTGTTACTCACCAGGATAGATTTTGAAATTTATTTGAGAATTTTCCTCTGACCCACAAATGTCGTTCACGCTCTACAGTTCACATCAGGGCCGCTGCAAACATGTACCCAGTATATATCCAGTATATATTGAAGGCTAGACATCCAGGCAATGACTGAATGAGATATACTATAACTGCTATAAAACAGTTACTCAACTGGAAAGCTTTTGAAATCTACTTGAAAATCTCTAAATCAAGCCAGTTGCTTGAATAACGACTTTCTTATACACGTACCTAGTACTAATAGTAGTTGGCTAACCTAGTTTTGTATCACATAAATATCACTGTTCCATAGATGTCTGTAGCTATAACGGGCAACTTTCTACAGGGGGCCAGTCAAAGTTGGGCAGGCCACTATAAGCACGATTCAATCAGGCTAATAGCAAATCCTACTAATGGTGATGTACATAGACAATTGTTTGACAAGTTTTTTCAGGAAATCAGACTCAGAGATTTCAGACTTCCAGGATGTAGGCAATCCTCCGCTTCCTTAATTCCCCCAAGTCCACCCCAATTTCCTGCTGGGTCCCTGCCAGATTCATGTTCACTGTATGACCTTTTGACCCCGTCATTTTGCCTGCCAATCTTCCCCCACCACCCACGTGCTGTCAACCTACCCTTTCGGGGCAAACCAGACACACAAACCTCCATCAAAGCTCAGCCATCAAAACAATGCAGCTAGCTAGGGGAATTTCCTGGTACAATGAACCTGTAAATACTGGTCATAGCATCTGTCTTCTCTGTTACAACCGGTGGAAGATTAGCTCTTCAGTGAGCTAAAACTGGTTTGAGATCACTTTCTTTTTTACCAGAAATGTTACTGCGATTTGTGCCCAGCATATCACACCACGGTGCCAAGTGGAGCTCTGGTTTGCTCATCTCGGTTTAATTGCTCCGTGCCCATTGACAGAGGCTACCTAACCACACAAACCCTGTGCTTGCTTTAGGCTCGGCTGGGCGGCCTGAATGGGAGAGCCGCTATGTAAGGAGATTAGGAGAAGGGACGCCAGCTTACTGGGGTTCATGTGGCATAACGTCAGAATATTCGGCTCAGAACCAATAGGTCCTGGGTTCGAATCCTACCGAGTCACCAACCTAATTTTGAAAGTTCATCAGTGTTGGTAGAAGTCATTATGAACAAGATTGAACTGTAATTGCCAACACATTAGAAATTGGACCCACCCAAATTTTCGACTGTATAACTCCAGTCTCTGTCAAGGAATGAGCAATCCCATTACAGTTCTATCTTGTTCACAGAGTCACCAACCTTGTGCCCTTGGGAAAGGCACTTACACAACTCTCCTCACCTCGCTCATGTGAGTATGCCAGAATGATCATTATCATGATCATCGCCATTAAAAAAGGAAAACAAAAACGGACTTACGGTACATGCATCCTGGCTCTCGGTTCAGCTGTTGGTAACCCTGGCAACAGCGGTAGTTGGTCTGGTATGTGGAGCGGTAGACCTGACGATACGCTGTGTAGTACGCCGTTCTTTGGACGGGAAAATACAAAGAAATGAATGGATTAAGACCTTTATTTACAGGACAGGTCACAAGAAGTTGTATATACATACACATGTAGCCTCTACCAGGCTTCAGGAGGCAGCTGGAAAGAGTAGAAGTTGCCCAAATAGAGAGAGAAACAGAGCAGCAAACTTACTCCCTAGCAGACCAACTCCCTGGCATGTTATCTCTCTATTTGGGCAACTTCTACTCTTTCCAGCTGCCTCCAGAAGCCTGGTAGAGGCTAATACACATGATCAAGCTAGCACTAGCACTGAATCTACTAAATTCAGCTTCACTTCTCTGTGATGGTGAAACGGTAAGAACAGACAGAGTTTCAGGATCAGAGGTTTGTCTAAGCTCAATAGAAACTTGTGAGGAGAAGAAGTGTCTATTTGCAGTTGACAAATACTTGTGACTGGGGGAACACTGAGTCAAGATGCGAACGCAAACAGTTCGGGGTCAGTTGAGGGGTTTTCCACACAACACACAATCTATAGAGGTTACACAGTCAGCAATAGTTCTATTGTCTGTAGACATAGGAGAAGTCTTTATGAGTTAATTGTGAGGCCGATGGCCTAATCTCAACACATGGAGAGTAAACTGGGGACACGTGAAGTTGTTTTTGTTTAGTTTGCTGTTAACATTACATTTTTCATTCAATCTTTACATACGTTTTGGATATTTGTACTTTGTATTGCTCTACTCGGTGAGGAAAAAATGATGATTGTTTTGTCTGTAGGCAAGTGATCGTTAAATTTAGTAGGTGATTTGTTGTGATTGTCGCAGTCTTTTTAGAGTATGTGTGAAGTTGAATGTTTTCTCTTGTGTGTTTGATTGTTAGTATTGGGTTTGGTTTCCCGGGACTTGCACTTTGCAATATACTAGTTCATCTGCTCAACAACTAATAGTACTTTAGGTTAACCTTCACCCTGCAAAGGTTAAGCATTTTAGATCCAAATCTGCATTGCTAGCCAGTTATGCAGTAAGGGGAAGGTTAACAACAATGCCCAATGGTATCTGTAGTCAAGTGATTGTTACGTTTATGACATAATTTGCTGTTGTGTCATTGACGTTATTTCTACCATACTTGTGAATTTCATTGTTTTCTTTTCGTCTGTTTGTACTAGAAACATTTCATTTTCAACCCAATCACAGTCTATTTTACACTTTACATTGTATTTATTGACAACAATGTCAGAAAATCAACATATAATGTGTACAGTTACATAATAGCAAAGTCCCTTTGTCGTTTTGTCTATACACGTAAGAAAAGTTAATAATGCCAATTGTAGGTCTAAGGTGGCTCTTGTGTCAATGTTGTTGTGTGTACAACACATGTGAAATTAATCGTTTTCTTAAATTGTTTTTAATACATTATAGAGTTGTTTATTGCAAATTCATGCCCGAGGGCTACTTGCAAACAGACATTGACAAGAAAAATGTGGTGATTTAAGACAATTTGCTAACATGAAGTTCTACGTGTACGATATACTTATAAACTCTATTCCTGCACAACTTGGACATTACCTTACTTCTATTTGAGTTTATGTTTAAAAAAAAAAAAACTTTTCACAACGATGTGTTCATAGCCAATTAACACAGGAACAAAATAATGGATTTCCTATTCTTTGATCAGGGATGATATAATTGCACCCTATTCCCCCACCCTATGGGGCCTCAATATCTAAACTGTCATTGGTGTGTACTGTTAATCTTAGCATATTCATGGTACAGTCCTTTTAAATTCCTATGCTTTTTACAGTAATAGTACAGCACTAATTATTATACTATCAAGAAAGTTCATCTGTGTTGGTAGTTACATGTTTAAACTTAAGGTAGAAAGCTCTAGGTGAGAGAATGTTTTGTGTTGGACCAAAAGTTTTAACTTTAAACACTAATCATTATAATTTATATACTACAGCATTGTTTCAACCACAAACTAAAGTAAAAACACAGCAAAAGTAATGACATTTACAGTATGACATGATGTGCCAAATAAAGAAATCATCTAGGGCTAGGAGGCTTGTATCTATATCCTGTTATCAATAACTATAAAATTTCATCTTAGTACCCTTACCTCCTTTCATACTCAACATACCAGTAAGTAGGAACAGCAAAAAATTATGACATTTACAGTATGGCATGATGTGCCAAATAAAGAATTTCTGTAATGCTGTGAGGCTTGTATCTATATGTCAATAACTATAAATGTGAGTTAAAAAGAAAATTGCATCTTACCTCCTTTCATACCCAACACACCAGTCTTGGTAGGATCCACAGTTGGGTTTCCACACCTTAACCGTGCGAGTGAAGGCACGCACACATGGCTCTCTGTGTCCGACCATTGCTACCTCCTGGTACGGACAGACATTAGGCCTGTGGAGGGGAAAACAAGAAAAGTTAACCCTCACGCTTTGAATGTGCAAGTGGAGGCACAGAGACACACTCACGCACACACGGCTCTCTGTACCCCACCATTGCAACTTCCCTGGTACGGGCACACATTAGGCCTGTGGAGGAAAAACGAAAAATTAACCCTCACACTTGACAGTTGACTCTGCGAGTGAAGGCACACACACACACGGTTCTCGACCGACCATGCTACTTCCTAGTTGGGACACACATAGATTTTGGCGTGTTGTGGCAGACAAAATAGTTAACCCTCACAATAACACTTGGTGAAACATGGTGCTATCTAGCTTTGTCAGACCAAGTAGGTTAAAAATAGGATACTCCAACTATCGCTATCTCCTGTTCCTGACATACGTTTGTTTGGCCCATAGGGGAAAAACAAAAATAGAGTTTGACACAGTCGACCCTCTCACTAAACTGTCCATGTGACACATGGCATAGACACATGGACACATGTCCTGGTACAGCGCACCAGTGACAACAAAAACAAAGTTTGAACTGAAACAGCTGACAATGTTGGGAAATAATAACCGGCCAAACAAACTGATGAGCTCACAACAGAAGGAAGAACATACACATACACATACACATACACATACACAGTAAAAGTACTAGTATTGGAAAACAGGAATTTAGTGCATAGAAAAAAAAACGAGCAGACAGAAAGAATTGTGCTTTTCCTCTTTCCAACATCTACTAGAACACAGAGAAAATATTTTACTATTTTAGATGTCCTCATGTGTATTACTACAACTAGTGCCACATGGACTTTATTTCTGTAATTTAGTGTAAAATGATTGAAAATCACGTCACAGCTTTGGCTCGTACACAATTAATGCTTGCATAATTAATGCTTTCATTTAATCAAAGATAATTGAATGTCATTCATTCATTCCATCCATTCAGTAGTACTGGCCCTGGCAATCGTGATGCATCAAAGACCTGTGCAGCATGTCCGATTAAACAAAGGGAACAGAAACAATACACAACTCCATTTCCCTACACGGATAGCCTTAATTAGCATAACATAAGCGTAACGATCCTTTCGCTAACCCCCTAGTAATACACGCCATTCTCCTGATCCTAACAAGACCCCCCTCAACTCTATACATCCTCAGACGGCCCCATTAAACCATGCAATTGTCACCCGATTGTTTGGATCTGTGTGTGTCCGACCTTTGTGATCCCTCTATAGTTGATAACAAGCTCCTATTGAAGAGAGTACTTGTATACTTACTGGTCGGCGTACAGTTGGTACTGGTAGTTGTTGGCCAGGCTCCCCTTCAAGCCCACTGAAACCAACAACAGTCCGAAGTAACACAGCAAATCCTGTACTCCTGCCCACTTCATACTTGTAGTAATGATCCCACTTTTCGGAATAGCTTCCTAAAAGTTGTGCCGCTGCCAGTAAGTACTGTACCAACACAAAGATGTGTTCTGTACTGTACGCTGGAGTTTCTCTCTAGCGGTGCGAAGCCCTCGCGGCCTGTTCCAAAGTGCCTCCGAGTCGGTATCAGAAAACCACGGTATACAAAAAATGCTAGGAATCGTCCCTCGGCCAGGATAAACTGTTTCGAGTGGTCTCCACTTCTTGTCTGTTGATAAACCTCTTCTGTCGTCCGAAGAGGAATCCTGAAACCGCCGAATTATACAACAAGAGGCCGTCTGAAGACACAACTGAACTCACACAAGCACAGGGCCCGTCGCGACTTCGTCCTTTGGTCTACGGGAATGGCAACAGTCGCGATTGCCGACTCCAAGCCACGATACCACCGAGACTTGTCGATATCCTAAGGGGGATCCTGAATTGTACCCTAGTGGGCCACACGCCAAAAAATACTTCCGCGATAAATAAAAAGAGAGTAAAGAGAGAGAGAGAGAGAGAACACCACACGACCAGGCGTCGCGCTGCCTGCACGGTGACTGACTTCACTAGCCAGCCGACGGGGGGAAATAGAAAGAAAGCGGCACCGCCACACACAATACTGTAGTACGTAACGCCCCGGGCTGCCGCACGGAATAACACTGCACCCTTCCTGTCCGGTTTCCGATACGCGAACCCCTGAATCCACCCGGGCTTTAGGAGCTGACTGGGCCTGGGCTAGTCTGCAAACTGGATCCTCCTCTTCCGCTTTAGTATTACAACTTCAGAGTTAATCCAACCGGTGCAACCGCAGCGATCTCGCAAATCCTCAAGGCTCTCGGATCACAGCTCTTTTTCCCGGCGTGTCCAGTCTCAGTCCAGAGGGCATTCCAACGTAACAAGCGGGCGCTTTCAGTTGTTGTACCCCAGTCGGCACGCCACTGTACACTGTACACAGACGCCTGGGCTAGCCACACTAGCCTGCCCCCCTTCCAACAAATTTAGCCGTCGCTTTTTCAGGAATACCCCCGTCACGTGATCCCCACCGTTCGTGACAAAAGATGTGTACACACGGGGTCTCCGTGTCTCGGATTTCCTCAAGAAAACCTCCGAAGATCTCTCCGCGAAGAGTAAGACACCGCGCGGCGCGCTTTGAAGTGAAACGATACTTGTTTAAAACTTTTAAAAAGCGTCGAGCTTTGAAGTTTGATGCATATGTAAAACCAGTGCCTTGCTTCGCGGTAACTTTCTACCGCTTGAAGCCTATGGCTAAAGATGAAGCTGTAAAAAGCGGTGTGCCGGATTTCAAAAGGACCGGCCGATCTTTTGGGGTCATCTGGGACGATTTGCTGACGGCTTTTTTTTCGTCAAGGTCTGCCTTTCCGTGATAAACCGCCAGAGGACGCCCGCGCACAAGGAGACACGAAAAGGCTACTCTTCAAGTAGACGTTGGGGAAAGATTTTCTTTTTAGTTTTGTCGCCTGGAAGATATTAAAACTAAGGAAATTGAAAAATATACAGAAGTGATACATGTAAAGCGATGCATTTGTAGTGGTTATTTTTCAATAGACACAGTAGTACTACCAGGGGGAGATGTACACTCACAACATCTGCTTGAAAATACAACAGCTGTCCGCTAGCGCTATACACATCTGAAATTAGGCGTGTGCACTGACGGACCGTCCCACAGGACCCATCACTCGATAACTCGGAAGCCCCTCCTAGCCTCTACCAGGCTTCGGGGGGGGGGCGGCTGGGGCAAACTGTGCTCTCTAGTGGTGTACTCTCCAGTGCAATGATAATGTCTTGCTAACCTCTACCCGGCTTCGGGAGGCGGCTGGAAAAGAGTAGAAATTGGCCAAATAGAGAGATAACATGCCAGGGGAGTTGGTCCGCTAGAAAGTACATTTTGTCTTCAGAAGCCTGGTAGAGGCTACTGTCTTGCATCTTGCAGCCACGAAGATTGTAGGGGGTAGGTTTTCCTGCCCTAACAAGATCTGCTAGGAGATTAGTATCTCCCGCTATCTGCTTGAGGAGATGATTAGATGAGAAGACACCAGCTGTCGGCCGCCTGTCCCGGCAGTCCGTCCGGGGATGACAGGAGGCACGCGCGATGACGGGCCTGCCAGCACCGCGTCCCTCCGGACTCATCACCGGCCGCCGCTCGCCCGGAGGGACATCAGGCACCGCCCGGACCACCAAGGACGTGGTCGGGACCGGACGGACCTACCGAGAGGTCGAGAGTGATCGGAACGTCTGTTCTATAAGTTATAACGAGATCATCTGATTAATGTATTAGGTGCGATTTCTGAAGTTTTTTGTCAGTTTTATCCATCTTTTCGGCTTCTTTTTTCTAGGAAGTGCGTCTAGTCAAGGAGCTTTAATCAACGAAAGCTCCTTCGTTCATCGTTTGAACGGCGTAAAGACTCGTAGAAGACGTTCGTGTGAGCCACAACCGTTCGCGTGCATCTGCTTGGAGCAGACAGGTGGAAATAACTAGGTAAAAAATTCAGGTCTGCCGGCTCAAGCAACATCTGTTTCAAAGAGTCCACTAGTGTGAAGAATGCAGATGTAGAGTTTGAGACAGATGTCAACCTGGACAACGAACAAAAAGTGGTGACAGTGTCTCCTCCTCTGCGCCCCCGTAACCTCTCGTGTCTGGGAAAGGACAGACGCCCCCAACTGTCGCTGACATGGCAGCCGTGTCGGGGTGATTATACGTCGTGTCGGATCCATTAGTGACGGTCTCATCTCTCCCGCAAAATCTGCCGCCAGCTTACAACAGATAAATCACATCATGGAAGGGTCATGTTACAGGAACTGTCCACACTCGGACATGACAAACAAGGTAGTCTCCAAGCAGATCCTAGGGGGGGATAAGACAGTATCACATTGGCCAGGCCAGGCAGTACTAGTATCTATTGGCCAGAGAGGGTCCAACACGCCACCCAAGCACTCTCTGGCCAATGGACACAGCCTGGCCAATTTGATACTGTCTTATACCACCCTAGGATCTGCTGGGAGATCAGAACACGGAGGTATAATCAGATTGAACCATTGAAACCTCCTTGGACCTTGCTTGGACTGATACGATTCTCCCGGGGGATAAAAAAAATGAGAGTTGTCTTCAAGCAGAAACGAGTAGGCGGTATCGTAATCCGTCATTGCAAGCGAGGAAAGTTCGTCTGTTTAACCAGTCCTGTATAGTTGTTTTGGCCTCTTAGGAAAAGAATACCCCTTCCACTACAGTAGCAGTAAGAAAGTAGTAGCTAAGTGGCCGGAGCAGAGTATAAGGGAAAAAGTTGTTACAGTCACTGTCACCACGATGAGTGTCATCGCCAGCAAACTAATAGTACAACAGCGACGACTAGCGTCTCAAGATAGAACGACAGCCCTGACACATCCTAGTAGTCACGGCATTGTGAGCGGTAGAAGACAGGCAAATGAAGTAGAGCGATTAGAAGCATCTACAACTGATATGTCGATATTTGCAGTTCATCTGCAATATTCTGGTATTAGATTAATCATAATCATGTCATTGCCTGCAATTGTGTGTGATAGTTCAGACTTCAGAGGAATAACGTGTGACTTGGGCTGCGTGAGACACAAAACGCCTTGAAATGGTGACATTTTGTTTTGGACTATGAATTTATATCTTTTTGTGATTCAATTTTGTTCCTGATATATATATATATATCATTTTGTGAATTGTAAATATATTTGTCATTTTTGTGAATTCTTTTATCTATTCATCAACTGTTTCACCAATTGTTCTATGAACCCCATCTAACTTTAGACAAGTTGTTTTTCCAAGTCTCCCAAACTAAGTAGCAAACAATGCGAAGCAACTTTCCATGTCCTTCGATCGAGCTCACTTTTCAATCGTTCCCACAGTTTTCTCAGAACCTGCGCTTCCCAGTAGGTTCCTCTCCCGTCCCTAAAGACACATTCGGAGTTTACCGATGGTACTCTAAGGAACACAACCGCACTCCTTCCAAGACAGAAGTCTTGCCGTTAAGTCTCCTTAAGGAAGTGAAGGAGACGTCTGTAGCATAGCAAATATTCATTAAGTCTGCCCGAAGGAGAAACAAGCACACTCTTGACACATGTTATTAATCTTACTTAAAACGAATCACTCTGGACTTGGGTCGATAAACGAAGGGCCTGAAGGCGTACTGAGTATCAAACGGCACTAGAACCCAGCTGTAGTGTTTACGCATTTGATTTCTTTATTATCAATCTTGAGACTACTCTCCAAGCAGAGAGGTTTGGGTTTTTGGCTTATTTTTGGTGTGTTTTTAGGCTTTCTTT
>NW_017804564.1:673015-706986 GCF_001625305.1 Branchiostoma belcheri
CTCTATGCACTTGACCTTCACAAAACAGTTTGACTGGAAATCATTCCGTGACCTTTAATTCTGGCGAAACCGCCGAGGCAACTAACTGCGGGATTTCTGGGTAATTTTAATATAAACAAAACGGCGAGAAACTGTTTGACCTTATGACCTTGCTATTTGGACTTGGAATGGGCCTCGGTCAAGGTGACGCCAAGTCAGAAATTACTTGTTGCATTTAAATCTACCTTTGATGAGAAAAGAGATCATATCCAAGACGCCAAAACTATCAATATTTTACATGTTCTTCTGAGCATTTGAGTCTATATAATACTGAGTAGCTCCTCAACTTGATAATGTCAGATTTCTTTAAAAAATAATTTCTAAAAGAAGTCACGGCATTTTTTAAAAGTGACTTATTGCATATCAAAGCCTCCTTAGTTATATGAGGATATTCCTGTGGTGTTTGTTTGTTTGTTTGTTGTTTATTTTTCACGTTGTTAAAAAGGTAAATGCAAAATCTCAGAATGGACGGTTCCATGTCGTCCGTCATGCCTTTCGCTTATCCCCCTGCCGCCATGTTTGTGTTGTTCTGTGACCTGGATCACCCTCTCAGCACCCTTCATCAAACTTGCCGTAAGTGTGTCTTGGTACACGCAAGATTTAAAGTAAATAAAACCTTCTTGGTACATGTAAGACGATCGGTTATGTTCATGAATTTGAGTCCTTATGCAGGTATGTCGTTTTTGCAGGGACTATGATAACAGGTGGTTGCTGTATATTTATCTTAAAAAGGTTTTTCAAAAAGAGAGAACAAATATTTGTGTAGGACTTAGATTAGAGAGAAAGAAAACGGTACAAAGTATTAGCCTCCGAAAGTCCAACCAAGAAGCCAGCTCATAGAGGCTAAAACTTCGCCGGTAAGGTAGCAGAGTTTACATACTCAGGCCACATCCAGTAAAACTCCCCCGCTATCAATAGTATCATCCCCACAAACAGAAGGAACAAGGAGAAGTCGTAGACATCATCCCTCCATGAAATAGCTTGTTATTTTGTAATCTTTTGGTGTATTTCAAAAGAGATATTATGAGTCAAACTTTGTTTTTATCAGCAGAATGATTTGTGGTGGCACTTTCATCAAGCTGTCATGTGCAGGCGTTTAGTGTCTTGTTACCATGGTTTGTTTACTTTGATGGCCAGCAGGTCATTTGCCTTAGCCTGGGTACCATCCCCAGTAGTATATTCGCAAACTCTATAACTGTTATAGAGTTTGCGAATATACTACTGGGGATGGTACCCAGGCTACATTTGCCTGTACATGTAGGTCAATGACCAGACACTGGCAAATGACCTGCAGACCAGACAAACAAGATTTATTTTCCTGCAGACTGTCTAGGGGTAAAAATAGATAGGGCTGCCTGGGTCTGACCTGCCAGCTGGAGGTATAAACAAAAACACTCTGTCCCAACTTTTGGGTCAAACAGACCATCCTATTATGAAGTAGGGGTGAAAAAGTGAAAATCCTTTTAAATTAAGCAATAAAAATATGCGACAACCTGCTAATGCACTCCAAAACACAAAGAGACTCAACAACTACCCACATACCAAAAATCATACCAAACCATCCCCCAGATTTTCCAAACATTCAACACAAAAAGTCCAACATTAAACATTTTGTAAATATCAAACGCAAACAGCTAGGAAACTCAAATTTAAACCACTAAACCATAATAATAACAACTACATGCTACCTTAATATCGCACAAACAGTCCATAACGCGAAAACAACAGAATAAAAAAATTAAACTGCAGTACCAAGTTCAATCACCAGGGGCTCAAAGTCAACCTACACAATCTCCAAGGCCCCATCCCTCAATCTGCCAAATATCGTACAGTTCCTTCTCACCGATCTTCAGATATCAGACCAAACATGAAACGGAGTAAAAACAGTACCCCCATTTTCATGGAGGGTAATCATCAGCACTAACTGACCTGCTGTAAACTGGGAAGACTCCCCTGAGACCACTGTCCGTACGTGTGGCGAATGGAGCACGTTTATGGAGTAGAGCAGAAACTAGCCTCCTTGCAGCCTTTTTTTTAGGCGGGGGGGGGGGGTTATTATGTCTTACTTTCTGTCATTTCAAAATCATGATTAGCTTTAATTGCACCCGGCTTTAGTAGGTGACTATTAGTTAACTAGGTTTAATAGTACTAGGAACTGAGGATTTTACAGCTCCATGTAAAGTATATACCGTTGTTTTATATTGTGAATTCCAGCTGATTCAATCTCTAAAACAGTAGATTTCCACCGTCACTTGCTCTCAGTCTGCGGAAACTATTTGGACCTCCTATTTGACCTTTCAGTCAGTCTGTGGTTACAACATTTCCTCCACTTCCTTTGACCTGTAACTGTATTAAAACAACCACGGACACACAAGCAAACAAAAAGACAAACACAGAGAAAATAAAATCGCACGTAGACAACATTTAGGAGTCACTTGCCATCTAAAAAGAGATTATTCGGACATTTCCACCTTGATTTGGTGTAACTAACTGACTATTCGGTGGATTATCCAGTACTTATACATAAAACCGGCTGTTCTTACGACTCAAGTAATAGATTTTCAGCGCTGGTATAAATAATTCATTGTGTATAATAGATATTGCAAAACTCGTAAAAGAGCGCCCAATTTAAGACATCCTAAACTAAATGCTTCCCAATCGCGTATTCCATCCTTATGCACCCTTTGCCCTTTTATGCTATATTTGCAGTGTTTATTTCGCATGATGTGCAATATCCTCGTCGCCACACATAAAATCGCCTCCTCTGTATGGTTCAATTTCGGCAGGGTCCTTGGCTATTAACGAGCACATTGGCAGCCTTTACGGCGGTATAAAGTGGGGATGACTGTAAAGTTTTGTGTTTGTCTGCACTGGATACTTCTTTACTGATCGCTGTACAAATGAAACACTGCCCTTTCGTGGATACCACTTGCTCCTATTTTGGTAGGGACTCAACAAAGAGACGCCAGCTTGTGAGACATGCATGTGTTCTCGTGTTTTCCTTTTTTCAGTGTCATTTCTATTTGATTAAGTTTATGAGGCAGAAAACTTTACAACGTACTTAATGTGTATTTTGCATACAGTAGGCTAGCCAAGCAATGAACTAACTTAAAAGAAAGGGGGCGTGCCAAAAAGTTAAAGTCTTTCTTGTTTCTCGTTGTCCGCAATCAATCCTTGGTTAATTGGCCTGCGATCCGGCTTAGAATACTTTTTTTCTTGTCATGCACGTCGTACGGTCGTCGTATGATTAAAATCCAAAAGCATTCGTGGGATAGTCTTATCTGTGTCCTGCAAATTCAGCAGTCCTGTCTCAAATTGTTATCGGCGGTTGGTTCTAAGGTGCTAAAATCGTGAGAAGGGTACCGTCACTCTGTAACATTTAAAACAAAGTCTCTCAGCCAACGATGACTCCAACCGTACAAATGTTGCCGAACTTTGCGGCAGTTCCGAAGATTGAGGAGACGAGAACGACTGTATTTTAGGCTTTCAGTATCGGCCTTTCTTTTTTGCACTGGTATCTTTTTTACGCCAACGTTGGCGTAAAACAATAAGCCAAAACCCAAACCTCTGCTTGGAGAGTTGGCGTGTTACGCCGAAAGGCGGTTATACCGGCTATACAGATACAGAGAGTAAGATTGCCTACGATCCGGCGTAGACTTCTGTATTCTTCGCTCAATATAAAATCATACAACCAACGACGGCTGTGACTACGCCGTCAGTCTGTAACATTTAAAAGACAGTCTCTCAGCCACCGGTGACTCCAACCGTAGAAACGTCCCCGAACTTTGTGGTAGTTCCTGTGATTGAGGAGACGAGAGCGACTGTGAAGTGCTGACCCCGCACATTTGCCGCCCCTGCCTCCGCGAGCCGTAAAGGATAATGGGTAATCAGGGCCCGGCATTTCGGCTGGGTGCCGCGCGGTTAACCAAATGTAGGAGGGTCTGCATGGGGGGTCCCGACAACGCTCTACGCTAAATTTTGAGAGCTGGCTGAATTCAGAAAACCTCTCGATTACGCTTTACGATAAATTCCAAGTGGCTACAACGCATTACGTAGAATTAAAACGGCGAATACGCTCTACGCAAAATGCGCCAATTACGCTCTACGTTGAATTAGAGCGGTCCGTCTATGTATACGCTCTACTCTAGGTAGAATTAAAACGGCGGAAAAGGGCATGCAGGCCCTCTTGGAGTCGCTGAATGTCACATGTGTCTTCTGGCCTCGCGCAGGTCTAATTAGCTGTCTTTGTTGATCTTCTGTGCCTTCTGAGTTAGAAAATCGGACAGGTGGGGATTGCGGTTTATTGATCTATGGTCCAGTGGTTAGAGGCACCGCGTCTGGACCCGAAGGTTGAGTGGGTCTCCAAACTGGCTTATTATCAGAAGTCAAATCCCCTGATAGCATGGCAAGAATAGTTTTAATAGAATAGAATAGAATAGAATAGAATAGAATAGCAGTTACCTTGTTCCTCTTACCTGTTTATCTATTGCATATCCACTGTTTATCCTGTATACCAACGTTTTTAGATTTAAGTAGAGATAGTAGGTTGAATAAGTAGATCGCATACGTAGAACTTCATGTTAGCATATAGTTTTATATAACTATATTCTGTAGTACTACTCATTGTCCTTGTCAATGTTTGTTTGCAATTAGCCCTTGGGCATGAACTTGCAATAAAGAACTCATATCATCATCTTGTCGTATAGGCTAGTGACTTTTAAGCTACTGGAAAGGCGTTCGGCCCCTAACATTAGTTGCTATAGGCGTCGTTTTACGCAATGAGACGAACTAGGGTAATGTTTGCGATACAGTTGATCCGATGCGTACAGAAATTGTTACCGCCAAGGAGAGCAAAGCCTTTGCTCGTTTTCATTTCGACGAAATTGTTTCTATAACTCACCAGGTTTATCTTTATGGACTTAAGAGCCCGCAATGTGACTGCGACTTGGTATAACACTTTAACATCTGGTTACATTGCCTACACATTCAAAATTTGTAATACCTTAATCTTGTCCCTGCATGTCCCCCCAAAAGTGTTTTAACATCTATCTAATGAAGTGTGCTACACAGTGACCCGTGTTTTATGCTAATGAATTCACTTCTACAATAGATTGCGTTGCTATAGGCTGCCTGGTGTCAAATGTAACCTTCAAAGCGCCGCTATCTGCCGCCTTGAAACTCACATAACTCTCCCGCCTAAAGCTTTAACACTTCTCTCAGTAGCTCCACCATAAAACACATTGGCGATCTTTGACTCTCACCCCGGCAAGCCCCTCTCAGCTGTAATTATACCGGTATACCGTCTCCAGATTGCGGTACTTACAGATAGGCAAAGCCGCCGCAGACGACGCAAAGATCACGGGGCTTAGGAGTTCAGGCCAGTCTCTCGGATTTCGCGGCGCAATCACTGCCAGAGGGGTGTCGGCAGAGCCTGGAAATGTCAACGAGGCGGCGAGGGCTTTAAAGCCGGCTTAGAGGAGCCGCAATAACAATCATGAGGCGGGATTAACCGTGATGGGGTGACGCGAGCTGTCCTCGACTCGCGGTGGAAACGGAGATCTGATAGACTCTTCTTGATCCTACAGGTTAATTCCTCTACTAATAAACATAATCTTCCCATGCATCGACTAATGTTCTTCTATAATTTGTATTTTCAGCAAATATAATATCTCGTTAATTCTGCCAATCAAGTGGCTGATGTCTGATGATGTGACGCGAGTTGTCCTCAACTGTCGGTGGAAACGTATTTTCAGCAAATAAAATCTTTCATTATGCCAATCAAGGGGCTAATGTCTTTTGTGAAGGCACTTTCAACTATGATGATGTGACGCGAGCTGTCCTCAATTCACGGTGGAAACGGAGATCTGATAGACTCTTCTTGATCCTACAGGTTAATTCCTCTTCAGTGTTATTGGCAAAGGATGGTGAGGACTCTTCACCATTCTTTGCTAATAAACAATCTTGTCATGCATTTACTAATGTTCTTCTATAATTTGTATTTCGGCAAATACAGTCTCCTGTTTATTATGCCAATAAAGTAGCTAATGACTTTTGTAAAGCTAAAGGCAATTTCAATTGTGATGAGGTGACGGGGGCTGTTCTCGACTAGACTTTGATCTTTATACAGGCTAATTCCTCTTCATCAGCGGCGAAAGTTGTCCCACATGTAATAATGTCAGAAGGACCAGTAGATGACCGTTCTTTGCTAATGAACATAATCTACCCATGCATTGACTAAATGTTCTTCTATAATTTGTATTTTCAGCAAATACGAGCTGTCATTTCATTATGCCAATCAAGCGGCTGATGTCTTGTACAAAGGCAATTTCAACTGTGATGGGTTGACACAAGTTGTCCTCGACTAGCGGTGGAAACGGAGATCTGATTGGCTCTGTTTGATCCTACAGGTTAATTCCTCTTCAGCACCCTTTGCTAATAAACATAATCTTCCCAAGCATTGACTAATGTTCTTCTATAATTTGTAATGTCAGCAAATACATGCTCTCTTTCATTATGCCAATCAAGCGGCTGATGTCTTGTACAAAGGCAATTTCAACTGTGATGGGTTGACACAAGCTGTCCTCGACTAGCGGTGGAAACGGAGATCTGATTGACTCTGTTTGATCCTACAGGTTAATTCCTCTTCAACAGTTATGCTAATAAACATAATCTTCCCGTGCATTAACTAATGTTCTTCTATAATTTGTATTTTCAGCAAATGCAATCTGTCTTTCATTATGCCAATAAAGTGGCTGATGTCTTCTGCAAAGGCAATTTAAACTAGGATGGGGGTGTGTTAAAACTATGTTGACCTCAATTCACGGTGAAAACGGATATCCGATGGACTCTGTTTGATCTTACAGGTTAATTCCTCTTCAGCAACGGTTCAAACTATTTCACCTGTAACAATCTCAGGAGGGGCAGTAGATGACACATGACCGTCTTTTGCTAATGAACATCCTCTTCCCTGATGCTCTTCTCTAAATTTGTAATTTCAGCAGGCATAATCACTTCCTCATTATTCCAATCAAGCGACTGATGTCTTTTGCAGAAGCAATTTTAAAGCTAACCAACCAATGAGCCAACCAATCAACACTTTAATAACTTTGCTGAAGAAAGTAATAAAATGCGTTATATTAAACACCGTACTTAGTGACTGTACTACACGTACACAGACGATTTGAATATACAAACTGTACCTTACGATACAGCTTATCCTACTACATCCTCATAACTATTCCGACTTTTCCGATCTACTGAATTGGATGTCCTGAACGCCGAGTGACCGTATGAGTTACAGTTGATGACCCCCTTTCTACTGAATGCAGAGCAAACTTATGGCTACGGCTTTTTATTTGAATATAACCTCGATGTAATATAATGATAGTTTCGTTTGTACGAGAAAACGTCCCACAAAGCTTAAAATACACTTCTGTATCAGTAAAAAACATGGTTGAACTAGAAATGGTTTGGTCGCTCAGTGGCCCCTCAACGGCAGTTGCCTCAGTGAAAAGAGCGTACTCGCATGGCCCTCCCTTTTCGCAGCAGCTACTATGCTTCACCCACAGAAGATACTCATAGATAGCGGATATCTCCAGTAAGACTGTCTTTCCCTTCACCACATGTCTGGCCTGGGTTAATGCACTCATTCTTCCTCATAGCGATAAGCGGCACATAGATAAAGCTTTCTCAAATGGACCGGGATTTGTAAAAGCGGGCTAAATGGTTGAGGTATGAGGTTTGGGTGAAGGTTATGGTATGTACGTAGGGAATATTACGTTTTGTGATTCATTCACTGGTATGAATGGGCTGCTGGAGATACTGTATATCAATGTTAATGTGTATAGGGCCCCCATTCATTCATGGGATGGGATGTAGCTAAACATGTTTTTATATGTATCATCGATATAAAGTTAAAAAACAGTAATTACATAATAATAAACCCATAACTTTATCGATGGATGGTTTGTCTAGTTGCAGTAGGAACATGAATTTTTCTACAGTGCTTAAAGTATATGAAATAGGAAAATAGGTTTTGAAACACATATTACTTCCCCCCTCCCCCGAGAACTGATGATAATGCACACGCTGGCTATGGGGTCACTACGTCGAGTCTTGTGACTTCGAATTCGCATCACAAGAAGTGACCCAAATTTCCTGAGATGTCTCGTCCTATCGCTGATGTCATCAGTGTCACTTGGGCTGGCGTCAGTTCAGATCCACCGTTACTTGACAAATGCACCGCTAAGAATCGTGTCTGTTGAATGTATGTATCTATGCCACGTACATTCCGACTGATAGAGTACATAGATCATGTATTTGTGGGTCACTTTCTTGCCCTGGCCTTTTGGTCCATATTGTTAATGCAAAGACATGGTTGCATAGTTTACATGGCATTCATATACTTGTACATGTACAAAGAAAAAGAAAGACAACCGGACATGTCATGGGATAGAACCGAACTACCAGATTCTGTACGACCAAGTGCCTTCTGGTATACTCGTCAGAAAAATTAAAATGGATATACAGAGCCTATCACTCGAAAACAGAAGAAAAATGTACACTCTATGCATGATTTGACAACATGAATGTTAAACACGTGCAAATAGCAACTGCTAAGTATATGATACCAGCAATGAAAATATCATAACTATAAGTACCATAGTTACTAACCTGAAATTGAATCCAAAGGAAAAAAATCCAAATTTTTATCCTATCACAAATAAACAGGACGTAACGTTGTCAACATACATGCAGTACGAAAGCATGGCTAACGCTTCCTTCGACCTTTTCAAAGTCAGGAGAAACCGGCCATAAACTGTCAAACCGAGAAGAAGGATACGTCCCATTTCTTCCACCGAAAATGGGGCAGCCGTATAAGCTAGGGCGGGAATAACGCTTATGTAAATATCTTTTTAATGTTACATATTCCACGGTTTATTACGCGTACGTTATGCGGTGTGACCTGTTCTCTGACCGCACGAGCGGAAGACATTTGCGTGTGGAACTAAAATCATCCCAAACGCGATCAAATCCTGACCCTGGAAGTATCTCAGTGGAACATAACTGATAAATCCATTCTGCCATAAAAGCATGATATTCGTAAGGCCACACAACCTTACATTTATGGATACTTTCCTCTGGGGACGTAATATCTAATAAGGGCTGTATATAAAGAAAGGTCGGTCTATGAAAGCGAGAAGGCATCCAGTGCGATTTCAGAGCAGCAAAATTGGAAACATTCTGGTCAAAGCAAACATTATGATATTGACACATACTGATTCACATTAGCACATTTGAGTCAGCATTTAGACTTTGGGTATTTCAAACTGCAGAAACAAGCCCCAAGATGAGTCCGTTATTTTATGGGTGGTGCCCTAAAATCAGCCCATGACCCTTCCAGTAACCATTTTCCGTCAGAATTGTTTGTATTTTTGCTCAATGAGGGTCAATATACATCGGGACAGTGTTGTTGATAAGTGACTAGAATATTGACTTTGGAAAATCGGGTTTCCAAGCCCTGGATGCCTTTAAAAATGAATCCAATGCAAATGTGCAAGAAATAATTGAGTCGTAGAAGCAAGATTTATATTCAACCCAAATTGCTGTAATGATTGCATACATTTATTTAGTTTATGTATCATTAAGTCTACTTAACTCTCTTGTTGTTGTTATTGTTTGATGGTGGCACTGAAATAAGTTCGATGTAACTTGAGTGCAGCATATGTTGTCATATACTGATATAGTCTGTATTTGTTTATTTCACGAATTGAGTCAATGGACTTATCAATATCAATATCAATACATTTGTACTGTTTTCTATGTATTGTATTGCTCACCATAGGATATAATATAAAAAATACAAACAACAATTTTTTCCTGCGTTCGACCTGTCTTTTTCTAGAACGTTTTAATAAGAATTAGACATAGAAGATACAGATTGACAACTTATAAATCCTTTATTCCTGGATTTAGGACAAAGAAATATTAAGTTATGGATTCTATTGACTATATGTCAGTTGCTATCATTCTCTCTCAAATGTATTGACTTTTTGATTTGGGGCAAATTGTTATTGGAATGCTAGCGTCTTTTGTAGTTGACCATAGCTGAAAAAGGCCAGGCTATTTTTTTACCACAAGACAATTCAAAATCAATGCGCGCGTAGATCCTATACATAACACGAAGCTTACACGGCCTAACTGCGTCCGACACAGGTCACAAGAGCTACAATAACGACACCTCCAAATGTCAATGGGCATTCTCGTCTCGCCCTTGTTGCCAGAAGGGCTTATTTCGTCGGCGGATAGCATCTTTCTGGGCGGACATTAGCGGGAAATGTGGCCATGCAACATCGCATTTCCCGGATAAGTTGTTTTACGTGGCCGTACTTTTGTTCCGCGGGGTTTCAGTTGCCACGCCGCTGAACGATGGCGTGATTAGGTCGTAACGGCAAAGGAAGTTGCTGAACGCTCGCAGTTTGTCATTTTTGCCCCCATGTACGGTCGAGGTTATGTTTTCTGTGTGTTTCCTAGTGTTTCCGTAATTATTTGAATACTCCTCGTTTGTCATTTCTGCCTCCGAGCGTGTACGGCACAAATATACAAAAGTAACGCCCTCCGCACTGGTGTTCCAGTGCTGAATCAGCGGTCGAAATTGCGTCAGCACTGAAAGTTCAACGGCTCTATTCCGATGTTTTCTGTGTTTTTAACGGCTCTATTCTGATGTTTTCTGTGTTTTTAACGGCTCTATTCCGATGTTTTCTGTGTTTTTAACGGCTCTATTCCGATGTTTTCTGTGTTTTTAACGGCTCTATTCCGATGTTTTCTGTGTGTTTGCTAGTGTGTCCGTAGTTATTTGAATACACGCCGTTTGTCTTTTCTGCCTCCGTGGACGGTGGTTATGTTTTTTGGTGCGTTTGTCTGTTTGATTGTGTGTGTTTCCGTAGTTATTTAAATACAGTAGAGTGTCAGGAATTGAGGGGGTGACCAAAGACTGAAGGTCATCTCAACCGGGACGGGGGAAGTTATCGACTTCTAACAAACTTTGCCGACGTCACACGGAAAGAAAGTCTCGTCTTGAGCGATTGGGTCAGAAAGCTCATTCCGGTGAGACCAAACTTTGTAGTTGGAGAACAGTTCTTAGATCGCTCCATATTATACGTGATACTGCCTCAACGACATTGTAGTTGATTCCCAGTGTCGTTGCTTTACCTAGCACTAGCGGTGCGTGACACACTTTGCTTCGTCTTGCTCAGGTTCACCCCATTTCCGGCCGCTGGCGTGCCGAGTTCAGCTCCCTTCCGTGTGGAAGTCTTACTGAAAACGGCTGAAAGATGCGAGCTTGAGCTAATCTTCCACCTAGGATTAGCAAAGCTATCTTAGGGTTAGATTTGATGTCATGGTGCGATGGGGTTTATATCATCACTCTAGATACGTTTACAAACATTGGTGTATCTTTTAGATTGCGTGCGTTATGTTTATTTGTTTGTTTATTTGTTTATTTTGATTTTTTACAAAGTTGGATTACACTATGTAGTAGGATAGAGTTGGAGGGGCTGGTCACCATATATGTGAATGAGTTTGAGTAAGAAGAAACAGAGGAGCAGTTTGTTGAGCTAGACCATTCCTATGTGAAGACAAACATTATGCATCTGCTTTGCAAATTTTACCTTAAAGTAGTTTCTAGTTTATACAATTGTTTTGCACTGGCGATTCCTGAAGTTTAGTTTACGACTATTAACATTTTGTCATGACAAGTTAAACAGGCTGTACCATACCAACTGGTGCAGGCTTGGGTTGCTAAAAACTCAGCTCACCCATCCGTATTTATGCACGTTAACTCCCTATGATTGATCACCTTCCGCCGATTTCATATTGTCGGATCCTCGGCCTCATTTGTTTCAATAACGCGATATGGTTTTTCCAATCAAGTCGACATTAATTCCTGCGTGAAGCGGTGACGACGGAGAGAGATGAGAAGTCGGAGTGATTTGTCTTGATGATCGAGTCAGGCGATAATCATGATGAATCGGACATTTACGGGAAGAACCGTGTAAAACATAGCTATGCATATATTTTACTATGTTCTTTATTACAGAAATAAATTGAAAAACAATTAAAATGTAACCATGCATCAAATATTGCCGTTTTCAAGTTATGAAATGCATGTCTTTGACAACTCCCCAATGTTGTTTATTACAGAAATTATTGAAAAAGAATCGAACAATGCACTAAGTATTGCCGTTCTCAAGTTATGAAACGCAAATCAAGGAAAACATAGCTGTGTACATGTTTGACTACTCCTCGGTGTTCTTTTATTACAGAAATAAATTGAAAAACAATTAAAATGTAGCCATGCATCAAATATTGCCGTTTTCAAGTTATGAAATGCATGTCTTTGACAACTCCCCAATGCTGTTTATTACAGAAATAAATGAAAAAGAATCGAACAATGCACTAAATATTGCCATTCTCAAGTTATGAACGCATATCGAGGAAAACATAGCTGTGCACAGATTTGAATAGTCCCTAATGTTATTTTATTACATAAATAAATTGAAAAACAATTACATATAACGTAACCATGCACTAAATATTGGCATTAATGCCGTTTTCAAGTTATGAAACGCAAATCGAGGAAAACATAGCTATGCACATGTTTGACTACTCCTCCATATTCTTTATTACAGATATAAATTGAAAAACAATTATATATATATAATGTAACGCATACCGAGTAAAACATAGCTATGCACATATTTCACTACTCTCCAATGTTATTACAGAAATAAATGAAAAGAATCGAACAATGTACTAAATCTTGCCGTTCTCGAGTTATGAATGAAACACATATCTGAGCAACCACAATAACAGAACAATGACAGAAAACAAATTGCATATATTGTATTGGATTAACAATTGGGAAATCATCAATAACAGAATGGACAATCAATCATTATATAAACAGATCAAACATCACAAATCCAACCATTATGCTTATGCCCAGTATAATGTCTCTTTTTCACATAAAGTATAACTTGCGCATAGTCCAATCCTACTTATTCCCTTGCATCATTAGAACGCCAGGTACTTCGTAAAATAAATTAAAAAATCCAAAATTAATATAAAACAAACACTTATATCTAAGTGGTCCTTTTTCTCGTACCAGTCAGTGGTTATATTTATGTAATGTTTGAATGTTTTTCTGTTTTTGTAAGCTAAATGGAAACGAGGGCCCCGTTGACCGATTGCTGACGTGACGTGTGCATAAGGTCACGTGACATAATTGACTGGTCATTCAAACTTGAAGAAGGCTATAGTACAGACGACCGAAAATTTGGGTATTTTATTTCTTTACTGAGTAATGAGAACACATTTTGTTTATCAACAACTTTGTTATTTAAATGTTGTAGATGCCCTTTTTGTCAACCTCAAAGACTTTTATGAGGGTAAAGGGACAGTTTTGACCGCTCTAATGTCGAAATTTCGAGAAATACCACACAACATGCCAATAACTCTGTTCTATGCCTCTAACACATTTTTATCTCCTGCAATATGATCAATTTAAGTAGTGATGCTGACATCCCGTTGGGGTGAATTTACGAAAAATACCCATAACTATTCAACCTCGTTCTACGGCCGAAACAGAAAGTTTCTTCCGCAAACGGTTCAATGTTTACAAATATTTGGACGCACGAACCTTGTCCTATCTGACCCCCATTCTGCTATCTCGACATAGAATGTGTTTGAAGGTTTACGAAGGGTACACAACACTCCCTAACGTTTTTATGGCAGTAAAACTTTCATATCTGAGTCTTCGGATGCGTCGACATTGTACCGTTCAGTGTCCATGTGTCTTTTGCAGCAGGTAAAGTGAGAAGAGTACAGACCACAACCAGCTTTCCGTTCCACCTTTCATCAGGCTGTGTACTTGACCGGTGTCTGCTGGTGTGTTATGCAGCTGGTGTGTTACGCCGGAAGGCGGTTATACCGGCTATACAGATACAGACCGTCCACTCCGAAAGAGATTGGTCCAAGGTTTCAAGTCTTTGGACACCGCAACATTGTCAACATTTAATTGCCCCCAGTTGTATTTTTTTCCAGCCATTGAGTACGGTGATTCTTTTCAAAGAGTCTACAACGCTCCATGATTATCAACAGCGCCTTACTCCGGTTTCAAACAAGCCGTGTACTTGACCTTCCTCTCGAAAGGCGATTGGCTGGACGTGACCAGCCGCTTGGTCACGTGGACCTTGTACTGGACGTCGTCTCGTCCCCAGAACTTGCAGCGTGTCTGCATGTCGTACTTACTTCGCCCGTCCATCATAGGAGGCAGCGCCACGCCCACGCAAAAACTCGTCACCACACCCCTGTCTGTGGAAGACTTGTGGGTGATGCGGGCCTTGGGGAGGATGCAGTTGGACCCGATCTGCATATTCCGTTCACACTGGCACATGGTGTGGGGGGTTCCGAGGTTACACGCGACATCCATTTGACAGCTCACGACGTGAAGGAAGTTCTCCATGTTGACGGTGAGTTCCTCCCAGGGAACCGGTCCTTCCTTGTCAGGGACAACTTCATCCATGAGTAGGCTCCAAGAGCTGTCCTGCTGCTGCTCGGACTCGCTGTGAACGAACCTACGGACGAACCTACGCAGCGTGTGTTTGTCGTAGACTGTCTGTGAGATCGGCACCTGCCTCGGAACGAAGGTTGCAAAGAACGCCTGTTTAGTCGTTTCCACGGTGGTCGTTAAGTTTAACGCGCTTTCCACTGGAGTCTGCTGACTGCTGGGGCGTGAGTCTGCTAGAAAGAACAGCCCTGTGAGTAACATCTGAAGGAAAGCGGCTGTTGCAGCACGCGGACCACCCCCTAGGAACATCCTCAGGTCCATGGTCCTTCATCGAAGGTAGGGTTGTCCTGGGCAGGGTACAGAAAGACACACACATGAGGGCAAGAATATACTAACAAGCAATGACACGTGTGAAAAATAAATTCAACTAAATCATCACTTTTTCGTCAGCTTTTGTCATCTTTAAAAGCACTCTTTCAAACTTAGCCGACTGAGGGAGACACAGTTATCATCTTTGGACCATCTTTGACCTACTGAACCTCGTATCAAGTTATTCATGTTATTTTTGGACCAGATCATATTATTCATTCTTCGATGTCTTCCATACACATATATGAGCTGACCCGTGAAGACAGGATAATATATAGCGTCGGTGAAGGTTAGACATCCAGGTAATAAGATACACCAAAAAGCAGTTACTCAAGCAACTGGATTTGACTTGGGAAAATTTTCCAAAGATTTTGCAAAATCACATCCAGTTGCTTGAGTAACTGCTTTTTGGCGGATAATGTGCAAGTTATTCATATTATTTTTGGACCAAATCATACTCTTCGATGTCTTCCCTACACATATATATGAGGAGACCTGTGAAGACAGTGTAATGTATAGCCCCTTAACAACACCAATGTCACGATTTGCGTCAGAGAAATGCAGAATGTAACATGTCGTGTACTTCTGTCGAACACGAATCATCCCTGGGGGGTTCCTAATCGTCTCTTTCTTTATCTCTGAGAGCAGAGACCGTCCTTGGAGCATTACACGGTGACACGATCATGAAGGTTAGACATCTGGGTAAACGATGCTCGTAAGCAGTCTAAACCCCACTGCCTGATAGAATGCGGAGATTATTTCCAGAATATTTCCGGACGTTTCGACTGACACCCATTAGTGACACTCACGAGTGTGGGACTTTGTCATGCATGTTCATGTTCAACTGTTATCTTCAGTTTCTTGTGCATAAGTGTTGACATGTTCTGGCAGGTCATTCTAGTGACACAGAAGAAGAGTGATGGATGTCACTCGAAACGTCTAGACGTAATCTCCGTATTTCATTCAGCAGCAGAGTTTAAACTATCTGTATCATCTGATTGTTATCTGTAAGTATTACATCGTCACTCGCAAGCAAGATGAATATTTTGTCGGTACAACAGTCAACTTGTTTTGACACTTTTTTCGATCGATGCATAGATATAAACATTGGTGAGGATTTGGGATGATTATATCGTTCTCAATAAGCTTAACAAATTTGATACAAGTTTCATTCGTTTATCTCCGAAGGGCTCTGTGATTTATAAACAAAATCGACGAAGATTACAGTCTTTGTGTTAAATTATGCCAGAAACATGATTTCCTTTCATTTTCGTGTCATCTGTTTGTATACGATTTGTCCAATTCTATACTATACAAATGTGCATACTTGATTACAAAAAGATAAGCCTTTTTCTTCTGACTTATACGGCGAAAGACAGTAAAATTACGCATATGATACATGATCTATGTAAGCAACAATTATGAAAAATATCACAAATACCATAAAACAAAATGAACTAGCAAAATAGCAAAGCAACGTTGCATATAAAGTAAAGTTAAAACTAAGTTGGAAACCAAATTGGAAATCACAATCACAAGTGATGTAAAGTAGACCATTCCACATTATCCTTTCTTGTATTCCGCACCCTCACACCGATGCTATCTATCATGTACACGGTTCTTGGCACCGCATTTACAGGCAGTTGCGGCGCGCATATAAAGAGATATGTCGCGATTATCGCGGGTTAAACCCCCCACACATGATCATTTGTTATTCCCTGCGTGAGTCCGTACATGGAGGAGATAAGGCGAGGTGGAGTTCATCATAAATGTGGGTTTAACGACGCCCGTGTGATTGTTGTGTATCAAAGCCAATGAATAACTCTGGGGAACAATTCAGAATGTGGGTAGTCTTCTAGTGATCGTTTACATAGTATTACACTCATATATGTAACAGCAAAACAGTAGAATTATGATGCTGTAACATTGACAAGTACTTTTAATCTAATTATCAATTTCACTATCAAAGAGAGTCGGACATAATGATTGTTGTGTATCAAAGGCAATGAATAACTCAGGGGAACAATTCAGAACAGGGGGTATCTTTTCTGCTGCTGGAAAACTGCAGCAAAATTCAATCAGCATAACCGTTGATTAATAGACCGTGAGAAGAGCAGACAAAGTTTGGTGATCAAATTGCAAATGTGAGGTAGTCTTCTAGTGATCGTTTACACAGTATATATAACAGCAAAACAGCAAAATTATGACATACGTCGGACATAATGATTGTTATGTATCAAAGGCAATGGATAACTCAGGGGAACAATTCAGAATGTGGGTATCTTTTCTGCTGCTGGAAAACTGCGAGAAAATTCTATTAGCAATGACAATGACAATGAATTTTATTGCATACGCACGCCCTACACGGGGCCAAATGCACTGAGTTAGATAACTGAGGTACAAGTATAGAAGAAACAAGTGTTATAATGCTGTGCTGCATCTATATCTACATGATCTCTTCTCTCTTTTTGAAACACGTATGAACAAATTTACAGTTTTTCATTTACATCGTAGTGCTAGGATGTCATAATATGTTTAAATAGTTCTGTTTTATTTTTAATATGTTTAAATAGTTCTATAGTTTAAGTAGTTACTTTGGATACTTATTACATACGTTCTATTAGCATAACCGTTGAGTAATAGACCATGAGAAGAGCAGACAAAGGTTTGAACGCTTTACGCTCTGCAAGAACTCCCGGAGAACACCTTGTCTTAATTTTGATTGTTTACTTTTCTGTCTGGAAAAACAACTTCGACTTCGTGATCAAATTGCAAATGTGGGATAGTCTTCTAGTGATCGTTTACTTACACTGATACATAAAGGTACAAACAGGAATAGCTTAAATTTAAAATATGATGGCAAAAGGATAAGTTCTGTAATTATCAATGTAGGTATCCCAGAGAATCAGCAATCAATTAATAAGTCAATTAGGAATAACTGCCAACACGTTTTACAATCCAATGATGTACTATAAAGAACGTTCACCTGACATCATAGGGACACCAACATGGCGGGGTTTGCAGCTATTTACTATTGCAGTGAATCGAGGGTCAAGTGTTTTCGGACACCTAGACATCTTCTGACCGTATCATATCTAAGCCCTATGAAGACTGTAAAGCTAAAAGGAAGGAATGACAGACTCCATGAAAGCTTATGGACCGAGACAATAAGACAAAACCACTGTTACGGTACGTTACATCCCAAATCAAGGACCGCAACATGGCGCTCAGTGCCAGTCATTGCTCTCAAAACGCTCTATTACATCATCAATCCCTGTGTACACTCTCCCAAGTAAAACGAGTAACCTCAAATGGAGAATTTTGCCTGTCGGTACACCATCATCAGAGTATTATAAACCTTCCGTTTCAAAGTCAATGTTTCATACCTGAGTGATTTAGCATCTCAACGGGGATGCTTTTAAAGCTTTCCTGCACGATGGAATGCGTCTCCCACTTAACCATGTTACGTAAAAATTCGCTAAAGGTATACGAAAGGTCGCCATAAAACAAGACTCGACAGTCACCTGAAGCTGATGTGAGAAGCACTAGAGGTGGAATGATGAATATCGTTTTACATCGTTTTATCTGAGGTTACGTAATGTCTGGTCCAACAATCATTATTCAGAAGCAAGATGTTTCTTATCTTAGTGACTCTAACGCTGCAAAGTGTGCTTGTAATACATTTGGGGGCGCATTGCGCGTTTCGTACCTGTTACGGCGCTCTCCTAGGACGCTCTCTCGTACGATTTTGATGGCGTATAATTTTCAATATGGTTGTGACAGCCTAAGACAGCCTCTTCCATAACAATGCAGCTGAAACCTGCAAGACTATCACAAGAACGCCCTTAGTTTGTACGCCCTTTTGTACATGTACATTTTATATGCCAAAAACTTGTGTATAAAAAGAAAATGTATTGTTTGCTCCTAGTCCTTGTGTTTAAAAGTAGTTACTTGACGTCTGAGTGCTCTTAACACGGTCCCGACACGCGGCTTGACGTGCGTGGCTGGGTAGGTAGCGCGGGGCAGCGAGCTGTCAGTCTCGGTACCTTGCGCCAGATTAAAGGTTACCAAAGCCGCTCAGAGTCACGGAGATCAGGGGCACTGTTCATTTGCTTCCTGTCGACAAGCCGGAATATCCAGTAAGCCTCAAATACAGACTCTGCCAAGGCTGCTCTGAGTCACGGAGATCAGGGGCACTTTCATTTGCTTCCTGTCGACAAGCCTGAGTATCCCACCTAGCCTCAAAATACAGACTCTGCCAAGGCCGCTCAGAGTCACGGAGATCAGGGCACTGTTCATTTGCTTCCTGTCGACAAGCCGGAATATCCAGTAAGCCTCAAATACAGACTCTGCCAAGGCTGCTCTGAGTCACGGAGATCAGGGGCACTTTCATTTGCTTCCTGTCGACAAGCCTGCATATCCCACCTAGCCGCAAAAACAGGCTCTGCCAAGGCCGCTCAGAGTCATGGAGATCAGGGGCACTGTTCACTTGCTTCCTCTCGACAAGCCTGCATATCCCACCTAGCCGCAAAAACAGGCTCTGCCAAGGCCGCTTAGAGTCACGGTGATCAGGGACACTGTTCATTTGCTTCCTGTCGACAAGCCTGCATATCCCAATTAGTCTCAAATACAGACTCTGCCAAGGCCACTCAGAGAGTCACGGAGATCAGGGGCACTGTTCATTTGCTTCCTGTCGACAAGCCTGCATATCCCAGTTAGCCTCAAAGATAGGCTCAGTCAAGGCTTATTTGTGAGCAGGATAACATGTGGCGTTATGAGTTGACTTGATTCTTGATTTATTATGTAGTAATCATTGGATTTTGAAACAAGTTTCAACCATTGACACTCCTTACACCAATGGATCCTCTATAGGAGGACGGTCACGTAAAGTTACTGCTTTCAAAATCTTTGTAAAACAGCAACAGCCTCGCTCAACCTTCTCCCTGCTGCTTAACCCCGTAACAAATAAAGGATTTGCAAGCGACAGGTTAGCAACTAACTAATTAACCAGACATCTAGAAAACGATCAGACCAACCAACTAATGTACTAACCTATGGAATAATAAATATTATTAATAATAAATATAGTCCTCTCAAAACAACCAGACCCGATCCGAGGCTACCCCAGCCGGACCCTTCCAACATTTCCCGTGGAGGCACGGGCGGCGCGGAGGCGTCATGTCTGCGGGACCAGCCATCCATCACTCCCGCCTACTTAACACCTGTCAGCCGGCACCGGGCCAAGTGGTGCTGCGTACCTAAACCCACATTCAGGTTCAGGTCCGGATTCGTAGTGCTGAGTACCTAAACCCACATTTAGGTTCAGGTCCGGATTCAAGTCCAGAGGTTTAGGTTCATTTCCGGACTTAATTAAGTCCCGACCTAAACCAATGGTCCCGGGTTCGAGTCCTAACATGCCACCGATCTTGTGCCCTTGGGAAATGCACTTTACACGACTTTTCTCACCTCTCTCAGGTGAAAATGAGTATTGAGTGTATTGTCCCCTGTGTTGGTGGCGGCATTAATATAAGTTCAAAAAAACTTGAGTGTGCCGTCACCACGTCTGGTAATTACATGTTGGAATAAAAAAAAGCCATGGTCTTTTTTTTGTAATAGGTCCGGAACTGGTTCTTGCCAACAACCTAAACAACGAACCGGTACACAGCACCATCCATCTCCGCCGCCTACTTAACTCCTGTCAGCCGGCACCGAGCCCGCCGCGCCTCGGGGTAGGATCAGCGGAATATGTGCTCGGTATATCTCGCGAGAGGTGAGCCGAAATTGAATTTATGATCCCGCAACTTCCACGAAGGAGAACGCGTGTTCACAGGAGCGGAATAAAGGTTTATATACGCTGAATAATTGCTGCAAAGTAGCTGCGTACGTCGTCTGGGTATTCAAAACTGAAATATGGCAACCACGCTCGGAGTTTCAGCACCAAGGACATGTATACGGAAAATCGGTTTGATCTAAACTGCGTTGACTAAATGACGACATGGTTGCTACAAAATAGATGCGTACGTCTTCAGGGTACTTGAAACTTAAAAATGGCAACCACGGACGGATTTTCAGCACCAAGGACGTGTAAAGGGAAAATCGTTTTGACCTAACCTGCTCTATCTATCCACCTGATAGATACACTGAATGACGATGTGGTTGCTGCAAAATAGCTGCGAAGGATTTCGGCGTACTTGAAACATAAAAATGGCAACAACACTTGGATTTTCAGCACCAAGGACATGTAAAGGTCCAGGGAAACATCATTTTGATTAGAACTACTCTATCTAGCCATCTGTCGTGGATAGATGTCAGATACGGTTCTACAAAATAGTCGTGTACGTCTTCAGTATACTTAAAACTTAAAGATGGCAACCACGCAACCACGGATTTTCAGCACCAAGGACATGTAAAGGGAAAAATCAGTTTGATCAAAGCTACTCTGTAATTGTCCTACTTCTGTGCTGATTTCACGCAGGATTTGACACAGAAAAGCACGCTTTTGGGGTTTGACGTCATGGTACTACTTTTGGACCGTCCTTCGGTGCGCAGTGATGTTGTAATGGGGAGGGATTATTCGCACAGAGGTTTTATTACCGCCGTACGCTTACGCCAAATCGGCGGCACAATTCTCGATGTCAGTACCGCGCTTTCTGGTCGTAAATTCGCGTATCGAACTTGGAACGCCGGGTTCAAAAGAATGCCAATCCCACGAAAAGCAATCATGTAGCCGTCTATAGTCAGTTCCTGTGCTAGATTAACAGTATGTAGATACGCGAAACTACCATCATAATTTTATATGATGCTAGTAAGCTAACGAATGAAATGGACACAGCGTCGAACTGGAAAAGTCTGCTAAAAATCGCAACAATTCAAGAACAGATAATTGCGCACATTTGTGCTGCTCCGTGTTACGTAAAACGACGTGACATCAGTTCTTTTAAGTATCATGCATAATTCTATATAGAAAATTGCCAAACGAGTAGCCAATGGATAACTAGTCAATTAAGTAAAAGTATTAACCCGTATAAGCTTTGCATATATCTTAACAATAATTGAAACAATGGACGTTTCGCTTAAACCCGTGCTCCAAACAACGTTCCATCAGACAAACCCTAACCATACTAGGCTAATAACTGATTATTGACCCAACTTACTACCAACTTCGCATAAAACCTTGGTCCAGGAATAAAATGCAAGAAATTAATACACCATTAAAATCCATCTTAGTAACCTGAATGAATTTCGTACCTGCAGTTTTAGCAGTCAGAAACCCGGGAAGTCCTTCTCTCCGCGCAAACGACTAGATTTGTGTTGCGCTCCACCCTACTCACCAGTAACACTCTCCCCCTGTGTTATCATCATACACGTGACCTGCAGCCAATCAGGGCAGGTCTTTGCGAGGCTATGATGAGGTTCTGGCCAATGGGTTTTATCGCATTACGGATGATAAACGGTCATGCCGTATCCCCCAGAGCGGCCGCGTGTTACTGTGAGATATCCCCGCACTTAGTAATGGGGTTAAATGGGGTAATGTTTCTTATGACGAATTAGAATGAGGAAAGCATAAAGGCTGCACGACCTTTTTGGTAAGGCAAACTGTACGAATTTGTTGGCTGTTGCGAGCCAAGGTGATATCCATCCCCCTGCCCACGCAACTGGTATGTTGTAGCAAAGGACCGTTAGGCCTAGGAAAAAGTTGTTGCAAGTTATACGTTCCCGGAAAGAAATTAGGGTCGGTAGGTAAACTTTAAGAAAAGATTTCGGCTGAACTGGTCCCAAAATACAGTTTAATAATGTAAAACTGCTTCCAGGACCCGTCCCTTGTATTATGGAGAAGAGACAAATATTTCATCCGGCTTACTCAATAAAATTTTGCTTCTGAAAATGCGCGAAATAACAAATAAAAAAGCCTAGAGTCGGTCGGAAAACCCGAAACACACCATCCTTATTTTCCCAAGCCTTACCCCAGATGACTTACACATCCCCAGATACAGATAGATACAGGGCGAGAATCACACATTGAAAGGTTCATTTGTTTCCATTGTGCGGTGTGAAACTGACTGACGCTACCTTTTCCACCGTTTGACACATGTGGCTCCGCGCCAATACGGAGGGTGATTTAAGGTTGACAAGACGGAGTGGAACCCCTTAAGGGCGAACTTACGCCTTAGGACCGGCAGGCACTATCGCTGCGCTCAGGAAGACGATATCCGAGCGCTGCTCCATCCATCATCGATGTAATAATGGCTGAGAAACAGATATGAAACCCTGGGACATTGATCTTTCTTATGGTGAGTGCATCAGAGGATGCAGACGGACCATGGGAGAAGAATGGCGGGGTTTGCGATGGAGCCATTCCCCGCATTGTTGGCTCATGATAGCTGGAGAAACAGTCGATCACACCGAGACGAACTTGTAATATAGGGTCTAGACAGGCGTTAGACTACAAAGAAAAGAGATGAAGTTAAATCGAGGGATATATGAATATCTAGATCTACAGTGTATAAGACTAGATGTGGCAGAATGTATGAGACCGTAGTGGACATTTTTAACTTCTCGGTACCGAAGTGTCGTTTTTGTGTGTGGCTGAGCTGTGGAGTTATGTTTTCGTTTGTCGGAAAAGAGTTGACAGCACATGGGTGGGGACGATTGACAGGCAGAATGACAGAAATGCCAAGTTTTCAGCATCTGGCAGGGACCAAGCATAAATTTCATGGTGGAAGGAGACTGCATACTTCTCGAAAATCTGTTAAGCTATATGTAATTGAATGTAAACCTCATGATAAAGTCATAAAAAAGTATAAAAAGTATGAGTCCTTAAAATTTACAAGTACGTCTTTTCCCCCCAGGCCTGGGGGCGTGTGAAACCTGTTTGATGCATGTGAGAATCGATAACGCTGTACAGCCATCTCCCGTCACACATGTCACAGTAATGTTACTGCACATGGAGGAAGATCTCGTAACTCACCAGAACTGAGCGCCGCACTCCTGGGTGTTTGTCACGTTGGCACGTTTCTCCAAGCGTCATATTGACCAAAAAATGTCCATTTAAGGCTCTCAGTTAGCCTCTACCAGGCTTGGGGAGGCGGCTGGAAAGAGTAGAAATCGGCCAAATAGAGAGATAAGCATGCCAAGGGAGTTTGTCCGTTGAGAGAACATTCCAACCGCCTCCCCAAGCCTGGTAGAGGCTAGCTCTCAGTGGCCAATGTGCAGATGTTGTCACATTGCCGCATCAAATCCGTAAGGTGTTTTGGTACAAAATTTGACGGATTAGCCGAAGCTCGGTGGGCGTCACTCCACCGTACAGGGAGGGAAGTTGTGTTAAGTACCTGTCATGTTGGCAATGGTATTCGGAAAATTCCTTCGGTATCATACATACGCCTTTCCAACATGGGTTGTTACGATGAACGGTTCATGACTTTTGAAACTGATCATGAGTTCGAAAGTTTGTATGGGGTCCTGGTAGGGACCATGAATAGATGCTTATTTGTTTAAAGACTTCTGAATCAACATTTTTGGTTGCCGTAAATATCTCTTTCAGGCATCGATGAAGAAGGTTTATTGATTGGACAAATCAAATCTACTTACACTAATCGATAAGCGGTAATCAACGTAACTCTATACAGTTTATTACAATCAGGTGGGCTAATCGTTTGACCTCTGACCTTTTAGAGCCGTGAGGTCAAAGGTCACCAACATGGCCTACAGAAACTTTGTCTGAGGTAAGTGACATCGGTTGTAGTCTTTCCTTTTTGCGTTACAGGCCATTGTTGCAATGCAGCATTGTCATGAGTAGCTTCATATGATTTTACGTTAAAATAATAGAGGATTTCTTGCTTGTTACAGGGATATTATTCCGATATTTCTATGTTTGTTATATGGACATGCAGTGTAGTGGGGAGGGGTAATGCTTTGAATACTTAGAAGACACTAAGCACTTTTTAGGGCTCTATCTCTGACTTTTGCACATGTCTGTCAAGTAGATATAGAAGTTTTTACATATTCCATTTGTATGCAAACTTTTCATAGCAGACATTCTAGCTGATACGTCCGTCAAGTAGATATAGAAGTGTGAACTTTTTACAAACCTTTTTTTAGAAGACATTAAGCACTTCTAGCTCTATTTGACTAATGCACATGTCAGTCAAGTAGATATAGAAGTTTGTATGCAAACTTTTCATAGAAGACATTCTAGCTCTATTTGACTGATAGGCCCGTCAGGTAGATATAGAATTCACTCAATTTTGTATACAAACCTTTAGAAGACACTTAGCATTTCTAGCTCTATTTGACCGATTCACATGTCCGTCTAGTTGATACAACTGTGGGCAATGGTAGGGTGGCGCAACCTGTTTGTTTATTATATATGATATCACTTTTGTCAATATTAATTTATTTTGTTGTTTCTTTGTATATGGCATTGCTAAAGTAAGTTTGTTAACTTGGGTGCAACGTCACTTTGTCCTTGTACATTTCTAAATATGAATTCAAAAGAATGACGTGAACATTCAAATCGGAAGAAGCAACATGACACTATAATCTAACACAGTAAAATCTGTGCCAATGAAAATCATACAAATTGGTACGGTGGTTTTTAGGTGTGTTGAACCTCTTACATACTAGTTATCATGAAAGTTCATCTGTGTTGGTAGTTACATGTTTAAAGTTAAAACTAGGTGAGAGAATTGTTTTGTGTTGGATCAAAAGTTTTAACTTCAAACTTACATACTAGTTGATGACTTGCTATGCGTCCGAATCGGAATGGGCTGAAGTGATTAAAACGTCTTCACCATACCAAAGTTACACGTATTCCAAGGGTACGCTAGTCTATTTCTTTTAGAATGATAAGTTTACCACAAATTGACTTTTATTGCACTTCCCGAATCATTAGCGATATAGAACATCCCTAAATGTCAATTGCTTCATCAGTCGACGGGATGTTGTGATAAAAAAGTAATTGCAAAATTGGCGTGTCTCTGTTGGAAATGTCTTACATTCATTCTTGTTAGGTGGAAAACCATATATGTTTGGAAAAACTCATTATCTTCCAACTGGCATTCAAAGTCCATACATACGTACTTTACAAGTTTCGTATACAGTTTAACTACATGTAGATTTATTGCTTTAATTTGATACAATTTAGGAATAGTTGCATTGGCAGCAGCTGCGTGGAATCATGAACAATTTCTACGCACAGCATGTATCTAGATCGATATATTTTCTGGCTTTTCAGATGTCCCCAAACTTAACAAGATCCTAACCCTCCCTCAGCTGAACATGTATATGCATTAGCTGTGACGAAGTTACATATACGCGAAGTTTGTGGGTTCAGGAACTGCCAGTGCGTGCGCATTTGCTTGCGTGTCTGTACAGGGGAGTGGCATCATGTGAGTGTATGTGTGTGTGTGTGTGTGTGTGTGTGTGTGTGTGTGTGTGTGTGTGTGCGCGCGTGTAATTCCCCAGTTCAGACACACGACTTTATATATTATTAGATCCCGGAAGCTGGTGTCCAGTCTGTTGGAATGAGGCCAGTGGAGAAATGTATAGTTCTTGTTAGGAAACATTTGATATTAGTTCATGTTTGTTGTAACCAGCATAAATTAGTTTGAATTCCTAACGCAGCTTGTACTCACCAACGTTAACTTTAAGTCCAGAGTCGCAAGCAATGTGGTGTTTAACTGGCTATGTCATTCTACTCTTGCTCTGAAAAGCGTCTTAAAACCGCAAATGCCTAAAATACATATCGAACACTTGCGCTGAGTCTAAATTCGGTGGCAAATTGCGGACTTACGAACTTATGGCCGACCACGTTTTGTAATCTCGCCGTCTCGCCGATTTTGTGATTCCAAGTCCAGGCCAGGTCTGGAACCTACAGTTTTGATGAGCCGTAACTAATTCTGCACACACTAGAAAGATTGCACATTTCAGTGCGATGGTCAAACTAGATCAAGATCGTACGTGGCAGTGTTTACCAAAATTGCAGTCTTATTCAAAGAAGGTGAACATTAAAGGAAGGCTACAATCTACCTTCTGCTGCAATGTGAAGAGAGCGATTGGAAGTTAGATGTTAATAGCGTTATAGGATTTCAATTGCAAAGAAGTTATTGGATTTTGTGTTGCAGTGCAGTGCATTTCCATCATCATTATTACAATAAGACAAGTATAATTAGAGTGTCTTGATCGTTACCTATAAAAATAGACTAGCTTTTGAGAACTGCTAGAGCTGTCTCGTCTTAGAATTTTTAGTGTATGTATATGCAAGGAGGCTATTTCCCCTATAATTTCCTTGGTATATGTTGCCATACCCGCTACAATTGTCGTACAATAAAGGTCTTCCGCTTGCTTCCTTAAGCTTCAATCACATATTCAGAACACAAACAATTAGATGTTGATAGCGCTATAGGGTGATTTCAATTGCAAAGCAGTGCGTGGTTCACGTGTTACAGTGAAGTGCCTTCCCATAACATATTCAAGACATACCTTTTGCTGCGATGTTAAGAGATTGCAATTAAAAATCCTGTGCGTTATAGTATTTCAATTGCAAAGACGTCCGAGGAGTTACAGTTCAGTGCCCTCCTAACATCATTGGAGTATGGGAAGTATAATTAGAGTGTCTTAATCGTTATCTAGGAAAGTACATTAGCTTCTTATAACTGTCACCTCTTTGAACGGTGAGTATAATGTAGCCATACATTGTACCCACTACAGTTGTCGTGCAATAAATGTCTTCCCCTTGCTTCCGTCCATCACATATTCAGGACACGAACACTTCGCACACGGCAAAGATTATGTGATTAGCAGAATTCCTCCTAATCAGACAATAACCATCACGATTCTCCGGCCGATGGGAGCGGCGTGGACCTCATCCGTCTTCATCAGGGCTTGGATAACGTCCTGATGACTGTCTAATCGCGTAGGGCTGGATCGACCCCTTCTCTCGCGCTTTGGTCCGTAGATTAGTGAGCTACAAGGTTCAGGGTTCGAAGCCCAGCCGACCCACGAATTCTGATGACTGTCTAATCGCGTATGGGAGGATCAACCCTTCTCGCGTTGTGGTCTGTAGATTAGTGAGCTGGTAATGCTGTGGCTTATAGATTACAAGCTAAGGTATGGAGCTCGAAGCCCGATCTACAAACCATGTTCTGATACCCTATATACACGTTAATGAAAAAAAGGTATGCTTATCCTGCACATTTAGTATGCAAACCAGCGTGCATAGGCCTACAGGTTAGAAACCTGGCTATATTGCTTATAGATTACAAGATATGGGGTTCGAAGCTCAACCTGGCTGCCTGATCCCCTATATACACGCTAATGAAGAAAAAAAGAGCCTTACCTAACAATTTCAGTAGGAAAAGTAATGCGAACCACTATGCATAGGCCTACTGGTTAGCAATCTGGCTCAAAGCCAAACTAACCCTCCATATATGCACGCTAATGAAGAAAACGAAAAAGAAAATTCTTGCCGCGTGCTGTAAGGACTACAAGCCATCGTGCATATGCCTGCTGATTGGAACGCTGGATTGGAGAAGGCAGGACTGGAAGCCAAAACTACCCATGGAAATTCTGAGCTGAGAAACACACCTTAATGATATATGAAAAAGATAAAGGGAAAAAGATAAAGGTTTACCTGAACGAAAACATGATCTAATAATTGAAACAAAACCGATAGGTAAGACCTGCACCGTTGGGAAATAAACGACGGGAGTCAAGTGCCCGAGGCGTGTGTCGGGCGAACAAACGGCAGACACTCCATCATATCAGCCTGGCAGAATACGGCCCAGGGCTCGAAATTCATTTTTTTGGGAATAGGTGCACCCAACCTAAAAAAATAGGTGCACACATTTTTTGGGGGGTGCACCATATATAAAACAAAACCTACTTACAAATCTTAATGCTCCTCTAAGACAGAAAGTACTGGCGACAAAACTTCACACGCTGCACCTCAGAAGAGGACGAGTAAAGATGAAGAAGAATGCTCCTCTTCTAATCTTGAATCTGAAATGGGAGCTAGCTTCAAAATCTAACACAAGAACTACAACAAAGATTTTATTATTTTTCTGACGCTTAGATGCCAAGAATATCCTGCATACTATTATTTAATATGTACAAAAATACCTACAAAATATTTGGGTGCACCAATGCACCCACGGAAAAGAATTGGGTGCACAGCTCCAATTTTGGGTGCACTAAGGTGCACTAAGGTATTTCGAGCCCAGCGGCCGCCAGAGATGGACTACCGTGCACGGGCGAGCGTAGAGGGTACGGTTCTTACCGCTCAATCCCGGCTCAGTTACCAGATGGGACGGGAAGGCCGGCCGAGCCGAGGCCTGTCGAGCGGGGCCTGATGAAGTAGAGTGAGAAAGATTGCGGGTCAGGGCAGCTATATGTCAGCGGCTGTCGAGTGGGTCATGATGAAGTAGGGTGAAAAAGATGCCGGGTCAGGTTAGCTCTGTGTCGTTGGCTGCCCAGCAGTTCGTGTTGAAGTTGTGAGAAAGATGCTAAGGCAGAACAGCTATGGGTCAGCGGCTGTCCAGGAGTTTCTGCTGAGCTAGTGTGAGAAAGATTGCAGGTCAGGGCAGCTCTGTGTCAGTGGCTGTCCATGAGTTCGTGTTAGGAGTGTGTGTGAGGAAGAAGCTGGGCCAGAAGAGCTATATATCATCGGTTGTCCAAGATTTTGTGCAGAAGTAGAGTGAGAAAGATTGCAGGTCAGGGCAGCTATATGTCAGCGGCTATCGACCAGGCCCTAAAGAAGTAGTGTGAAAAAGATGCCGGGTCAGGATAGCTATGTGTCGATGAATTCGTGTTAAAAGTGTGTGTGAGGAAGAAGCTGTGCCAGATGAACGATATATCATCGGTTGTCCGAGATTTTGTGCAGAAATAGTGTGAAAAATATTCTGGGTCAGGGCAGCTATATGTCAGCGGCTCTTCTGAGACAGATGCATGTTTAGAACATCTCCTTTAAAAGAATTCCTGATGAAGTAGAGTGAGAAAGATGCCGGCAAGGTCAAGCTATATGTCAGTAGCTGTTATAAGACAATCTGTCTGCATCTGTATATATAGCCGGTATAACGGCCTTTTGGCGTACCACACCAGCTTGAGATGCTGCTTTAGATCAGAAAATATGACAGCAACTGTCTAGGAGTCTCTGATGAAGTAAAGTGAGAAAGATGCCGGTTTAGATCAGCTATATGTCAGCTTCTTTAAATGATTTCCTGACGAAGTAGAATGAGAAAGATGCTAGCAAGGTCAAGCTATATGTCAGCAGCTGTGCTAGGAAGATGCTGGTTTAGATCAGAAAATATGACAGCGGCTGTCTGTATCTGTATAGCGGGTATAACCGCCTGTCGGCATAACACACCGTAACTTCGCAGGCACGCGGCGCGGCGGCAGCTGGCTACATTACACCGATCGACTTGTTACTGTCTATGAGTCTCTGATGAAGTAAAGTGAAAAAGATGTCGGTTTTAGATCAGTTATATGTCAGCAGGTGTTCTGGAGTCCTGATGAAGTAGTGTGAGGAAGATAGCAGGTCAGGGGATCCATATGTCACTACCGTGTGGAAGACTGATGAGACGACGGGGCGTATTGTCAGCTCACGCAGGATGGATGGCAGGTTCAGTCTGGCGTGATGGACGTTCGCACGTGAAAATAGATCAAACCGTGACGCCAAATCATGTCCTAGATTGTACTGACAGTGCGTGTCTTCTGACATGAGGGCCTGCATGGGGGGGGGGGGGTAGTGATTACGAATTACGCAAAATTTTCGCGGCCAATTACGAATTACGTTAAAGCCTCAGAGCTGATTACGACTATACGATTTGCGGCTAATGTACTACTACGAATTACGTTGATTTTTGGGGAGGCTGCCTACGAATTACGAAGTCTAAAAAGGCCTGATTACGCCTTACGAAAAAGGGCACGCATGCCCTCTGACATCGCTAAGAGCCTAGAGGCGCTAGCGAAAGCAAGGTCGTCCAGAAGAAAACCGTCCTTGTCTTACAACCGCTAATACGTAGTATTCCTCCTCATTATTTTTCTTTACATATTTATAGGGTGGCTTAGCGAACAAGGGGTTTGCTTCGTTAACGCCTGACCTGGAGTGTCTACTGAAGGGTGTCCGGATAATTGCTTTGACTGCAATGTTTTTCTGAACATCCAATGTCGTCTAACTTGGTGAACTGTACAGCAAACCCTATATGTATATGGTTGCTCGTCTTGGACGTCAACAAGGCAATGTTAAAGGGGATATCCCATTCACAGATAAATAGATGAAAACATTAGTGAAGACAGTTCTTCGAATCTGGCCACTTCCTTTGGTCTATTTTTTTTCATCACTTCGCCAGAATATGATAAATGGGGATTAAATCTCACTAATATCACCCATACACACACACACACACACACACACACACACACACACACACACACACACACACACACACAACAACAACAACAAAGAAACAACAACCCAACAGTAGCAAAAACAGCACAACGAAAATGGAACTGATTTGTGAGAAACGTGAAATAGATTTACCAGCACCGTTATTGAACTGAAAAAAAATACCTCACCTATAGCGAAAGGTTGCTGTACGTATACGTAGTGGTCAGCGCAAACGTACCTTCAAAACAGATTAAACGCAATGAGCCGTTCGCCTGAGGCTTGATAGAACAGCGAGCACGGTCGGCTCAGTACCAGCCGTATTGACAGGGTGACAAAGTGGACGTCTGCAAGGTCGATTAGCTGCGTGTCAGACTGGGGGTTGATTTAGATGCAAACGCAGCAGCAGGTACTGGTGGTGGCAAGAAGCCCGCTTCAGTTGTGACATGCAACCGTGTAGAGTTTCCGGGCAGAGCAAATGGTTATCGTAAACGATGCATTGAGTATTACAGTTTTACAGTTTACAGTTTTGGTAAAAAATTAGCCTCACAGCATGTACAACAAGCTGAATAACACTGATTTGTACAATTGTATGGCAAATAAAAATTAAGATGACAATACATAATGGAGAAACACACAAGGCTGTACAGAATGGCTCACAATGGGCAACAAAGTAAAGACAAGAACGACCTAGAACTTAGAAGTCTTACTGAGAAGACTTGTTGTACCGGCGTATGGCCTGGTGCAAAAACGAATTTTTCAGTCTATTGGTGTTCTGTTGAGAGCGCCCTTTTACTTTCTACTTCGGTGTCAGCCTTTGTCAACCTCAGTGTATACTGAGACTGGGTGAACTTTTGAACAGAAAATGGTGATACCAATAAATATGGTACCAATAAATATGGTATCACCATCTCAATAAATTCATTTCTATGATCCATAAATGAGGCAAGTCTTACTAGCTCTGCATGAAATAATGATACAGATATTTGTGCATGATAATCACCATCTATATATATTTATTAATTGTTTCTTCTGTATGTATGTATTCAACTTCTCAAGAACGTATCAATGCATCAAACCACAAAGGCATTAAAGGCTATTACAGAATACAGGAGGCCAATCCTGAAGCATACCCTGAAAAGGTTCGCACCGTTAAGGCAATTAAAAACCCCCATGGGTTCACAATAAACCCATCGCTGATAGAGATAATAGCCAATTTTAAAGATTAATGTTAACATTAACTACAGGTAAGAACAGTAATGACTCTTACTCGTGTAAATTCTATCGCAGATTCATTCTGATCAGGTGAATGAAAATTATTATATCATATTTTACCCTGATGAGGTGAATAATGAAAGTAATTATTTACACCAAGCGTAACACAGAAGTTCTGTACAGTAAGTACAAGCCGCGTAAGACCCAAGAACGGACAGTATGGTTTCATGCACTCACCCCCTACACTTTTCGATAATTATGGTGGAATCTTTAAAGTGCTCGAGGCCTGGCTGTCCTTAAACACAGGAACCACAGGTTTACGCCCCAGTCTGAGAGGACGCCCCTAACCGAAGCTTGGTAACCATCTGAGTCTAGTAAGGAAATAGGTGTAAAGTGCCTTTCCCAAAGACACAACATTGAGGCTTTGGGTTTTAAACCCAGAACCTTTAAGTTCCAACTCAACAACCCTAACTGCAAAACCCTAACCTTTCCACCAAACTGTTTTGACATATCATTCCCTTAATCAATGTGCCATTGTGCAGTACATCATTCTATATTCAACATCGATTAAACAATGAAAGGATATGCACCAGATGTTATGAACAGCGTTATAAACAGTTTCTGATGAATGGACAGAGACAGGCGAAATTATGGTCGCACCCGCAGATTATTAAGCAAAGTTTTCCGTAATAATTTCGCCAGAAAATCATAATGTGTCATTACACAATAACGACTACTATTGCTGCTTATTCATGTATTGATTTTCAACTATCTTTTTCACGTTTGGATGCTCTCAGCATTTTAATCTATCAACTTCTTAGCATTTTACCCTATCATTCTCTTAGCATTTTAATCTACCAATCTCTTAGCATTTTAATTTGTCAATGTCTTGGCATGTTTAATCTACCAATTTCTTAGCATTTAAATCTTTAAATCTATCAACCTTTCAGCATTTTAATCTGTCAATTTCTTAACATTTTAATCGGTCAATCATCATTTCACTCGATCACTCTCACTGTATTTTAATCTATCACTCTATCGCAGCGCCCTTCATGCAGTGGTATCTTGTCTTGTACGAAGGCATCACTGATGTGGAAAAGATGGGGAGGCCAATATTCTGTGTTTACTAACAAATGCCGGTATACTTAAGCTTGTTACGACAACAATTTCCTACCAATCCGGACACGATGTCGTCAGTGCGGGAAGAATGAGGACGGATAAGTGGATTTAAATTGCAGGGATGCACCCGGGAAACATGAAATCCCAGACGGTATCGGGAACAAAGAGACGATCGATAGGCTTGTATTTCCCAGGAAGTAGCCTCAAAAGCAGGTTTCTCGATGGGCATCTATGATAGCCTTTTTTCCTTTTTGTGTGTGTGTAGGGGGGGGTGGGGGG
>NW_017804564.1:707006-760041 GCF_001625305.1 Branchiostoma belcheri
GTGTGTGTGTAGGGGGGGGGGTTGTACTGTTCTCCGGTGTGTGTGTTTTTGTTGTATCACAACCGTTAAACTGCGTACCTTGAGACCATAATGAATAAGTACAATAGTTAGAGATAGATCTGATCCACTCACATCTCAAGCCGTGATTCAAATTCTTGACCTTTAGGTCTACAGGCAGTATTGCTAACCCATAGACCATACAAATCCTTGTTGTTGTGACGCAACTGTTTTTTTAACAAACTGTTCGCCACCTGAACATGGTAGCACTCAGAGAAAACAACACGTAGTCAACGACAACAGGAAATGGTGACTGAAACGCCAGTGGCAACGCCTGGCTCCGAGACTATCTGGAAGTAACTCGATTGAAAGGCCTGCTGTCAGACTCGGTGTGGCTAATGGAGAAGGAGCACTTAGTACGGGGATAATTGGGAAAAGTCTATTGGGCAATATACACAAACCGCTTAATGCAGCCAATACGTCAGGATGGGCCGCAATGAGACACACTGTAATTACAGTGTGCCGACATTCGCGAGCAAATGCAACATGTCTCTTCTCTTATACGTCAGGATGGGCCGCAATATGAGACGCACTGTAATTACAGTGTGGTGGCATTCGCGAGCAAATGCAACATGTCTCTTCTCTTTCAGCAGTTAATCTGGACCATCTGTTGATTTAGGAAATGATGCGCTGTTCAAAATAGCTATCTTTAATACTATACCTTAAAGAACGTAGGAAAGGTACTATGCATAATTGGTTTAGTGCATAACATAGAAGGCTATTTAGCTCCGGGTTCGGGCATGTTTGTATGGTTGTGTGTTTGTGGATGCTGGAATGCAGTAGAGTGGCAGGAGGATGGGTTAACCCAAGATTTAACCTAAGACCTTGCCCATGTTGGTTTCACTCTGAATACTTCCAGGAGGTTTTAGCATCAACCTCTGAATTCTTCTTTGATATAAGATCAACACACGGTGGCACATGGCCTTGCTAAAGATGCTGTGTGTCAGCCGGCCTATGTCATCTCAGCTGTCACAAGCTCACCAGCTACCCAACTACCTAACTCTGCAGCACTGTAACTTCTCCCCGACAGTCACGTTACCCCTTCGATCCACCGTAAAATACAACCGCCACCTGGTCAGGATAGTTAGAATCGTTAATGTCTGCTCAGGGGACCCAACGTCCATAAAAGAAAGACTGATATAAGCACTAGATAGCTGGGGGATCTTTACCCATCTTATGCAGCAGCGGCACAAAAGACTTACGGGTGGCCAGGGGATTGTAAAGCTGTCATCCTGCGCTATACTACGTTTCGGGAGCAGTCCTTAGGTAGTCCTAATCGGGCTTACAGATGTCCATACCCGCACAACTAGCGGTCGTTGCCCTACCCTGTAGACATTGCATCGATTGTGAAGAAATATTAAAGAACACAAAAAGTACTTAGGCTTCTTAGAAAGGTAATCGAAACATCGAGCTAGAATAATAAGTATTATGTTAATTCTACCGTGCCTAACGTTACCTGCCTACCTGCCGTTAAGAAAGACATGAAAATACAGAAAAGTAAATCTTGCTTACCACGCAAAGGTATATACGGGAGAAAATAAGGATTATAGTATTTTAAAACTGCAAACTGTGTAGTCTTGTACAACTAGTATGATTGTTTTTTCCAACAGCAATCCTTATACAATCCATACCGGGGTGCCAAACGCCATTGCGCGCAAAACCAGCGACGGTTACATACCGTGCCCTACGGCGTTTGGCAGGGTCTAGATCAGTAGTGTAAGTACAGGCATATCCAAATAATGCTTGATTATACAATATTCGGGCTTTACATTAACACCTAAAACCTCAGGTCAGATTAGTATCTCTTGACGCTACTCGTACAAGACGTTGATTTTCTAAGGGCTGTTCTTGGGATGCTTCTAACGATTGCAAAGATAAGGATAGCTATCGTCTCCTAGCCTAACCGTGGATGTAAGATTCGCACAAATTTTACTAACAACTTCGAACAGAACAACCCTCCCAATTTGTTAACATCATCCTCCATTTTCTGAGATATGATTTTTAAGATTTAGTACATCACATACTTAAAGACACTGGTATGAAGACCCATCGGCGAGCGACGACATTCGTCACCAAATTCTATGCGTGTCTCTGAATATAGCAGCAACTGAAATAACCTACGATGTACTTCAGACTATGCGTCAGACCGTGTCTGCTATCTTATCAGTTATCGACGTGAAAACGAAACAACAAAGACGCTAGAAGTACTCACCTGTGCTCCAGCCTTGCCTCTCAGCGCAGTTCCAGTCTGGTTACCGCACAGAAGCTCTGTCTAAATACATATGTACTGAACTGAAAGAAGCTGCACGATGCCTGTACTTTGTCAGACAGTGTATCTTATCTTGTTAACGTAAAATCATAACAACAAAGAGCCTAGAAGACCTCGACTGTGCTCCAGCCTTGCTTCTCATCGCAGTTCTTGTCTGGTTCCCGCGCGGCTGCAGCTCAGTACGCACCGGAGGGGTCCGGACCAAATCCCCGAGTGATTGCACGTTGATCCACGACCGCGGGGCGGCGGAACCACATCATTTCCTCACCGCACATCGCCCCGGCGATGAGCACTTCATTTGCCAATTACCGCACAGATGGCGGGCGGGCCATTTGGCGGCGGGGGGAGGGTGGATTTGGGAGCCGCGGAGCCGGGCGCACCTGGTGTCCGGTGCTTCTACAATCCCGCCAGGAGCCCGGGATGGGGGTTTTATAGCCACCCAAAGCGCGGCGGAGGAAGCGAATTACTTTACATCGCTTAAAATTGAGCTTTCGCCAAATTTAACGGCACCGGTGAGAACCGGGGTAATGTTGGATGCGTTTATTGCTCTCCGCCCTCGTGAAATCGGTAACGTGGATACAGCGGTATGAGAGGGGCAGTGGGGGGTGTAATGCCGGGCAATAATTGAGGCAGAAATGGTGAATTTCGTAATTACATGGCCTCTGGCTGCTGACGCGTGGAGAACTGAGCGGTGATGGGGAAGCTTCTGAACTACGGGAACAGTCCGTAATGATGCACTTACTCACGGGGAGGAGTTTAAGTAGAAAGGGTCGTTGAAAGGTGCCTATGGCTGTGTGTGTGTGTGTGTGTGTGTGTGCGCGCGCGTGTGTATGACAGTATGTGTGTGCGCGTGTGCGTATGTGTGTGTGTCTGTGTGAGTGTATGTGTGGTTGTGTGCGCGTGACGCAACAAATTGGGCAAATTGTTTCCACTTGTCTTATTACTTACGGGACGGAAGTATTGTAGTATTGTTTCGGGTGGCGCAAATTTTTGCTAGGTTTGTATGTTTGGGCTCCAAAGTGAGTGGGCGGAGATTCGGTTTCACTTGATTGACAGGGGTGTGACGCAGTATGCTCTGGGTTGAAGGATATGGTTGCCAGATATAGGGATGCACGAAACATAATTGAACCATGATGTAATAGCGGAATAACTTTCATCATACAAACCATACATTGTCAAGTATGATGTAAATCATCAACGTCAATTTTATCTGTTTCCATGAATCTCTGATTTCTTGTTTTTTGCTACACTATCGTGAGGGGTGTGTGTGTACGTGTAAAGCACACCAGTGACTTAGCCTCCTTTTCAGGCGTTCCCAGATCGGTGTTTTTTTTTTCTCCGTGGAGATATATGTAGGGTTACCGGCCGGAGCTTCTATTGCGTGCGATGTACGTTTGATAAAAAAACTCCCCCCCCCCAAAAAAAACACCGATCCGGGAACGCCTGAAAAGGAGGCTACCAGCGACTGTTGCCTGTAAAGCACACCAGTGATCCCTGGCAGGTTGCCAGAAGCACCCCGGTCGGTGCGTGTTGGGATGTCACCGATGTGTTATCCGTGTGGAGATGACAAATTGGACAACTTAAAGCGCGCAATGAGCCATCAGTTATAACCACGGGCTGGCTGCCGAGAGGTCGGCTCTGTCGGCACGGGGTGAGGTAACAGCCGGGAGTCGGCCTGGAGACGATGTGTTATCACATGCAAAATGAGATGGGCTCTATCTCAAGCAGGGTTTATCTGCAATTTTTAACACACAATGAAGACGAAACGTACCCATTTTTTTCGACTGAACTGTTTCAGCCCCTTCTTTTAGGGATGGAGAATCCACAGCTTCTGTGACGTTACGTTATGTAGATACGTGACTTAGCAAGCGGTGGATCATGACTTTTAGACAGTTTATGGCGTCCCCCGCCTCTTGAGTGGATGGTTGACGCATTGAATAAACCACAACGTTACTGTTGAGTGTTGTATCCTATCTTAGATACCAACTAAGACCAGGTTGGGGAGACCAACTCACTGGCTGAGCTTTTTAACTATCTTTTCTCTTCCCGACTCTCCCATAGAGAGTACGTAATTTACAAGTGAAGCGAACAAATAAAGAAAGTGGAGATCAGAACAGTTCCGCTGGCTTTCACCCACTGACATAATTCGGCAGATAGGCGAGCTCAGGACCAGCCAACTGCACGTAAAGCTGTCAGGACTGGAGCTGCGGAATGTATCACTGACGTTCTGCCATCTCTATAAAGATTAGCCGTGGACCTGCAGGGAATACGGAATCTTGCGAGTAAAATATTCGGTTTGTCCTTTAACATTTGGACTTTTAGGTGGAACAAAAATTCGAATTCCTTATGAAACTTGACAAACATTCTTACATCTACAATTGCGTAAAGTTGAACCTGTAACTAGTAGTTCACATAAGTTTGTATGATTTCAGTAAGATATTACTGTAATTTTTCCTGTTTATTCATGGCCTATACGTACCTAGTAAGAGCATTAACGCACAATAAAGGTCATTCATTCATTAATTTACAAGCAAAACTCGTTCTTGTGCCAATTATCATTTTACAACACATGTTCAAGATACTCCACAATCTATATTCTTTACATATCTGTCTAATTGTTTTTACCACTGTGTGTCGACACCTTAACTGCTTTGAAATGTTAAGCGAAAATATAGCAACATGCTATAAACAAGCCAGCCACTTTCATTTTATGTTTATGCTATACTTTATGTCATCTTTATGTTTACATTTGTATTATGTTTTATGAGCAGCGGATTTACATAAGCACAACAAGTGCTTCCTATCCAATGCTCAAAAATCCATGTGAATAAAATAAAAAATAAATAAACAAGCCATTGGATGCTTTAGATGCTAGAAAACAACGTGCCCCTTTCTGACATAACTACGGTCAATCAGTTTTAAACTACCACATCAGACATACCTGATAAGATATTTCTTTCAATTTGGGAAAATTACAATATTGTTGTACTTATGAGATCATGCTTGTCTGGGCATCCTTTGAAGACTCAATATGATTGTGTTGATTTAGAGCATCAGTTAGACATTGAAAATTTAGGTCACAGTGAAAATGTAAAAGTTGAAACTAAGGAGTCTAGATAACTGCAGCCTGAGGGAAGAAGTAGAGCCTCTTGCGTAGGGTGTGCGTCACTTCCGGCTGCTGCTTGTACTCTTGGTTTTGAGTTTTGAAGTCTGCAACGTTGGCGTTCACCTGAGGGATGGAAAAAGTATAACTATCAGAGTCATGAATCAGTCAGTTATATTTCATTCCTGACCATGGTATATGTAAAATATATTGTTTTTCCTGATAGACTTTTATATTGTTTTTCCTGATAGATTTTTTCTCCTGCCTTTGTTTTTAAATGAATTCAATTTCTTCATTCTTGGGGCCAAATATAAATGACATGAAATTTGGTATGGAGTGAGCAAATACCCCAGGCGATTTTTTTCATTTTCTTCAATTTCGTCATACGGGCTTTTAGAATTGTTTTATTTGGAGTTTTTAACCGTTTTCATAGGGAATGTACTATGGCATTGCGCTACCATATTTGGCATGTGTGGCCATATTTGGGCAGGTGTGTATCTGATTGCAAGTGTGGTTGCTCATTGGCTGTTGAGATAATGGAATATCTGCCAAAAGATCACATGCAGCTGATCATATGCTCATTGACCTTTTGTTGGCATTGTTTCCTTTGATTATAGGTTCCTCGCTTAGGACCATATAACTCGCTTTGTGCAGAAGTTTTTTTACAATGTTCTACTTTGCCACAGGTGGGAATTTGGAACAGTCCATTTCATGGGGAGGGGTATGACAGAAATATGGTGTATTTGCTCCCCAGCAAATGTCAACCTTTCTAGTGTATTCGGGATTTTGCACAGACAGGGTCGAAGAACTCAGAGAAGTATATCAAATAAAATAACAGCAGTTATTTGCCAGAATGATCTATGCAAGATGAGTCACGGTTCTGGATAGTCTCTACAATCAAGAATGTAGAAGTTGCCCCAGGCACGGTTCTTGATACGCGTGGACTATCCAGAACCAATTCCCTAGGTTCTGAAAACGACATCAGTGAATATAAAAAGACGATAGTCCAACAGACTGTAACTTTTAAACTATGTAACAGCCAGAAACCATGAGGTAACTCACCATCATGAGCATGTCTTGTAGCTCCTTCGTGTCGGCGTGTTCTGTGATAACGTCATCTAGGACCTGGAGAAACCACGTGCCTGTTTCGGAGTTCCTCCAGGACACGTGACCTGTCAGAACACGTCAAACATAATGGCAGATTACAGGTAATGTTCCATCCCTTACAAACATTCTATCTGAGGATACTATAGGCAAGCTATTGATCACACAATAGCAACAACGGCCACGTAAGTTGTACAACTTAAGAAAACGGCTATTCGAAATCTTTATTGCAAGTACACATTGAAGGCTTACAGTCTGACTCTAGAAGGCATGTGCACTCAGTACCGTGTATGTTGTAACCATTCTCAAAATATAAGATAAACTTCGATTTCTTTAAATGTGAGAAATTAAACTACGTATTAAAACCCTTATGAGGAGGTGACTCGCATACACGCATGAGTAAACATTAAAGCAGAGATACAACGTTGAGAAAACCTTCTGAAAATCTTACAAACGAGATAGATCGGTAAATCCTTGTCGCGGCGTTTTAATTCGTACTTACCATGTACTGTAGAGTACATCACCAGCCGGTCGCTCGCTGTTGGTAAGGTTCTCTCTCCGGCATCAGGACTCTCCACAGGGGCTGGAGGTGTGGCCGGTGCGGCTGTTGGAGGAGGCGGTGACGCAGTGGCCTCAGTACTTCCATCGGGTGCTTCTGTCCCGGTTTGGGATATGCTGCTTGCTTCCTCTGTGGTCATGTCTGCGTGTGCCAAACCCTTGTCAAGGACAACTGAAAACGAAAGGATATACGTGAACGTGAAACTCCAGCATTTACGTTGTTCTATCCAATGATAACTTCGTCAATTTCCTTTCTTAATCAATAATTCAAGAAGAACGAGAAGTTTAGAGACGTTTCTGTCTTTAATTTGATGGTTTTGATCATCTGTCCCAGATTTATTTATTTTTCGTAAATGATGCTCACCTCCTCTGTCAGCCTGGATGAAGAAAAGTTTCGGCTTCCCCACGAGACTCTTGCAGGCCTGGAAACTAGAAATGATGCCATCCACAGACACGTGCTGTCCGTCTGTGCCCAACACGCCTGTCTCTATGCCGTGGGACACCAGGAACAGCACGAAGCAGTCGTACTTGCTGTGATCTCTCTTGGAGACGTCCTTTGTTACAGCTTCGATTTCCTTCAACACGAGATGATTGTTAACTTACGGCAATAGAATACTGCAACCATTGTCCGTCAGTCCTTGGAATTTTACTAAATACATAAAGGCATTAAATTGACTTGACTTGACATCAATAATCTACTGACTAGGAGAAAGGAGAGGCACAGCGGCGGGTAAACAATACTGTTTAGGGCCGCCCTTAGCTAATTAGCAACGATTTTACGCAGAATGCTGATAGAATGATATTCCTAGAATATTTTACTTCACAGAAGATAGTGCCTAAAATATTGAGTCAGCTCTGAGTTGGATTATTGGAATCAGGTACTGTGTAAGAAACGATTATCTACGACAGTTACTTTCACAGAAACCAAAAGCAACTATTCTCAACGGCCCCACCTGTGCTGTAAGGTTCTCGTTGATCTCCTGTTGCAGCTTGAGTTTGTCACAAATCTTCCTGAGGTTGTCCAGGTCCCTCGCCATCCCCGGCCTGTTTCTTGACGGGTCCGTAAACTTGGCGTTGATGATGATCAGCGCAACGCCACGCGGGTCGGAGGTCATCTTGTAGCATTCCTTGTCAAACAAATATGATATACGGCGTGGTAATGGCGCTTGCATGGTGAATGCAAATGGCATTACTTCTAAAATCTGCTGTTGACCCAGAAAGATATTTTAAAAACTATGAATAAAGTAACCAAAACTGCAAGACATATCTAAACAATGGTAGTTGACTATCGCGATGTACGTATTTGCAGTTGCTACTTACATTTTCTTGATGAGACAGCCCCCATCGGGTCAGGGATGATCCACGCCCGATAGCTGTAAATATTGAAAGACAGTAAATGCCAGTCACAAGGGATACAGTCATTATGTAACGCAACATTTGCATGAACTGAGGAGTATCTACATGCCTGAATATAATTATTTAGGAAGGAACACGATCAGTATGAATGGTTGCCTCCTGATAATGATAAACATACCGGGCAGTCTAGCTGGTCTGTACACAAGGTCTGCTGGCGTTGATGCTGTATTCTTGACCTCGGGACACCTGACGTCACGGCCGTCCCCTGCAGTCCTGTCCCTCAGTTCGTGCTGGTACGGCCTGTCCAGTCCTGCCTTGATGCAGTGCGCACAGGTGACGTGTAGGGAGTACAGCACACCTGGCCACTCCTTCAGCAGCTGGACCAGCACCTCCAGCAGTGGGTGGACCACGCCCCACATCTCATCTGCCTGGGCAAGCCTGCCTCTGGTTGCTATAGTGATTTGTTTTTCGCCCTTGTACGATACGAGGATGGAAAAGTCCTGCCTGATGGCCAAGATGCCGTCATTCCAATCTGTCCTGTTTTTGATAAGTCCGTGAAGGCTGACTCTGTATGCTGTGAACAGCTCCTGGGGACAGGAATCGGGAATGTTACACATCAGCTGTAGCTGTTCCTCTTCTTCTGGCACGTCTTCAGGCCAGATACTCATCAATTCCCTTGGCATGTCTTTGTGCACGGGCCATTGGATTCTGTAGGCGGATGTGTCTCTTTCTTCCACTTCTTTACCTTCCTTCCATCCGTACTTGAACAGTTCAATGTGCAGATTTTCTATCTTCTCCAGAAGTAGCTTCTGCGTCTCCTTTTCGGTCGATACCTCTGTTTCTCTTCTTCGCTCTGTTTCCTCCAACAACTCCTTCAATTTACGCATCTCTTCTTGGTAATATTTGGGCATTCTGTCCAGTGCCTCCTTGTCCAGTGCATTGATGTTCGTAAGAATGTCAACCTTTTGCTTCAAAGCTTCCTGCTGTTCTCGTCGTTTCTTCACGGCACGAATGAACCGACGGAAGTTTTGCTCGGAAAGCCACGGTGCCATTTCGGTCCTGTCGTCTGGCACAACCTCCACGTATAATTCTTCCTCGTTGTCGTCGCAGCCCCATGACGAAGGAAAGGCTTCCAGCGATACAGTACGAGAGATATCTGTAAATACATATTTCGGTTCTGCAATTAAGAGTATTATGGTGAATTTAAACATATAAATCAATAACTAGTAAATACAATATCTGCCTACTGTCAACAATCTAATCTCCTAAAAGTAGAAAGTAATGTTACTCTCCACTCGGCAACATGACTATCAGACTTCACTTTGCTATCAACTAATATCTAATATTTTGAAATAAACGGCAAATATGAGATGCTGAATTCACAGATAGAACTTATAGGAAAGATACTGAGTAGTGTTGTCAAAAACCACAAAACTGTCAGTTCTACGTACCTCCTTCCATAGATGCTCTGACATCAAGGTAGTCTTCCTCTTCTACGGTCAAGGTGACGATGAGCTGTTTCTGCTGTACTGCAGCTCGCATCTCGTCTGTGACAAGCACTGCTGACAGCTTAGCTGACAGACTCCCGTCTCCGGTATGGGGGTAGTCTTGGTAGAGCTCGTCTAAGTCTTCTGGTGTGAAGAGCACGAGGCCGAGAGTCACTGATCCTCTCCAGACGTCGTACAGAACCGCACGACTGTCTGCTAGGATTTTCTGGACTTTGCGGTATCTTTGTGGGTCCTCCAGCACGTCTGGTGTTAAGAGACTTTCAGCGATGGTTAGGTATTTATCACGGCGACTCTTAGGCGGATAGTCGAGACGGAGGCGTACGGGTAGAACTAGAGAGGCGAATCATAGGACACATTGTATCCTTTAGGACTTACAATACGACACTTATGGTACGGCACTTATGAAAATGATTGTATAAAAACAGAAAGAGAAATTTTAATTTAGCGTTAAGAAGGAGGACAGAACGGTCGTCACCTCGCTTAGACCTGTCAGACCGTCTCTTGTGGCTTGCCCTGGACCTATAATGTGTTGGGGAGGTTGAATGTCGCCCTCGTCGTCCGTGCCTGTGGTCTAAATAATGAAAGCTACGTGATAAGTTACACAGGAAAGTGGCAAGGCGACTGAAGCAATTCTTGCTGTTAGTAACTGTGAAAATCTGTTGATACAAGTATTGTAGTTTTATTAATCGCCCATTGTCGTATCGGTGTCAATGCTATTTTGTTATTTCTGATCATGGTATGCGATGGTACAAAGAAAACGTACAAAGCTATGATATAAAATGCCTGACGAACAAGAAATTACCATGATTGCATATGAATCATATTTACTCATCTGAGACAAATATGATTACAAAAACTCCAAATTACGTTTAACTGAAGGCCACAGAAAGTAAATGTAATGGATGGCATCCTCCGCAACTACTACAACATCCATTTGTCACTGAAAAATAAAAGTTTTCAATCATTGTCCAAAATGTTTTGATTCAGTGAACATATAAAAGGAATGAAATGCATTACTGCATCAACGTAAATGACAAAACTATAATTCATAGCCTTGTCTTGTCTCCTCTCTTCACATTTATCTGCCATCCACATTCCGGCATGGCAATAGACATATTTTTTCTCTGACCACTTTCAGAGGGCAACAATTTTTTTTCTCTCCAAAATCAGTCGAAAATTAATGCGCACGTTGATGCCATCCATAAAGATTACTTGCTGTGACCTAGCTAGTAGCAGTTAACAGAATTAACATACCATAACGTTCGTTGTATTGGCTTCTATACCGCCGTCTGGGGGACCTCTCGTGACGTCTGTCATGTCTACCTGGGCCACGTTGTGATGACGATCGCCGTGGTCTATCTTCAACTAGATATGCGAAAGGCAACAGGAATTGTGATGTTTTTTTTCAAAAAAACTCATGCATGTATACCTTTATATTTGTTATGTCAACATATACAAGACTTATTGTTCCTATATATCTGTCTTTGTTACTGTTGTGTAAGAAAACAGTACGGCATACAAACCTTTAATCCTGTCAGCAATGAATTTCAGATCACAATCCAAAAGTGCCTTTTGAAGAACATCGACAGTCGCGCCATCCCCTTTCCGCTTGATCCACTCCTCCAACATGTCCATGCAGCGACTTTTGGTGTCACGATTTCTCTCGTCAATGTTGGCGATGGTGGCTGTATCGCATGATAGGTGGTAGGCCAGGTCCTTCCAATCATCAGTTGCATTGTTCTTGACGAACAAAAGCAGTCCTACAGCTGATAATTAAAACGACGTGTCAATTTCAAGGCACCGTAATTAAATATTATAGGAGAGAAAAAAACTTATAATTTATCAAGCCGCTTTTCTGTGCTACAACCTAGTCAATATGTTTATTGTGACGTCACTGACAGCTACAATTAAATAATATCATCTTATTGAATATAAAAGTTCAACATTTTCTTTGTCTTTATAACTACATGTAATTTTAATTTAACTTAATTTTAACTAACTTTATAACTTCAATACACTCATACGACAAAGGCACAATATAAATCACAGCTGAACAGTTGATCCATTGATATTACTACGAGCTGTAGTTAGCAATACTAATTTGACAAAGATGACGTCAATACAATAATTGTTTAATCTATGAAGAAAGACGACGTACCTGGCACCTGACCGCGGTATTGGGTAAATTCTCTTCTGTCCGAAGACATATTTTAATGTATCTCTGAAATGCAATTAAATATGTCAATGTTAATGTGTTAATGGGAAATTATGGAGTGTTTGGATGTTGGCCGTGTCATTCTATGATATTTGTTTTAGCTATGGGACCAAATTTTAGATAAATTAGTATGGTTAAGAATAGTTTAATCGACTGGGAAGACAAAACATTTCTTCTTTATTTCCTTGCATTACAAAGATACTGTGTAGAATAAACGACAGAAAGGAGAAAGTTTAAATTTGCCGCCACACGTTTACCCGTCATTCCTTGCGCGCGGAACAAGTCACGATTCTTTGAGTACCATTGTATCCATTGCCTGGTTATTTCTTAGCCTAAGATATATACATGCAATCACCATACTTAAATCATGTTTCAGTGAAAGTTTACGTTCCATCGGTAAACCTTAGAGAACGTCAAAGTTTATACCGATAGAATACTAGCCTGAATAGTTGCTTAGCAAACGGTACGGTCAGCGTCCAAAACATAGAACAAATGGTAGAAGGGGGAGGGTGAGATGTTTACTCATAGGGCATTTGTCTCTGACGTGCACATATATTAGTTGTCGCTGCAAGACCAGGGCCCGGGTGGAAATAAGTTAGTTTTGCTTGTGCATGTCTTACCTTCTCTCTGCTGCTGGTTGTTTGTTGTGTTAGAATACAGGATACTCCTAATTTAGGATTAAAGCTTACATGTTCTCGTTTCACTTTCAGTGATTTTTTTTTACCATTTTTATGCGATAGCAACGAATCTTACAGGATCCTCGAGACTGACCTCACCCACCATGAAAAGGACTTAAAATTTCTCTCTGTTGATATGCTACATTATATGGTGGTTTCTTAACAGTTAAAATGAGTAAAATGGCAAACCAACTAAACCTTCTCCGTAGTGCAGGCTGTTGCTCGGTGGCTGGTCAAAGAGTCTGGACTTTCACCTTACGCACAAGTTGTCAACACTGCTGAGTGCGTCATGTGACCTAGCCGCCATGGAGAGTGGGAGCGTTCCTTGACACGTCACCACTCTATAGTACTGGTGTATACTACATGTATGAGTTGGTGGTAAGGAAAATGCACTGGCAAAACTTAGGGGCGCATATTGTGTACTTAACGTAGGTCCTTTCAAGCAACGTAACATGACATACAAACTGGTAAATAAAATAGTAAGGCATCCACTTTTAAAAACACTTGAGTGAGACCATCACTAAACGGAATGGTCCAATTCAGAAAGGGGGTAATGATTGCATTGTCTGAAATGCTCTGTGCAGAAGTGTGCTGTGCTTACGTTTGTCAAAGGTAGAAAATCATATTCTAAACGTGCAACAGTGGTCACCATTATTCTTTGTCTAACCTTTACCCATTTGTTTCAACGATACTTCAGGACAAGTGTTTGGGAGAGGGCAAGTAACGATCAGATTTGGTACAGCTTCCAGGTCTCAAGGTAACCACAGTTCTTAAGTTAGGCATGCATATATTAGGCAGACAGGCCCGTTTGGTACTATCAGGCCGATAGATCCTGTCCTGGCGACCGAAAAACCTGCTTGGAGATTAAACCAACCACTTAGTAGAAATTGACATGCTATTTAGTACCCTTACCCACCCCTGTAATACACAAACGGAAAATTGTCGACATTTTACAAACTCGTGTCTTGTTTGTGGTTTAGATATAATAACTTTATTGCGCAACAGTTGTACAGTGTACAAAGTATGGCATCTATTAACTTAAGCATGCTGCAGCCGTGCCTAGCATCATTCGAGCTCTAGTCAGATGCAAGCCTTGCACTAGGGGCCCATGCTAAAGTTATATAACAGGCACATTGATTTGCACGCATTTCCCTTACTCAAAAGCTGAAGAGGCGTTATAAACGCCGTCCATATATAGCCCGATGCGCGCAAAGCCAGCTGTCAGAATCAGGAACGATCGATGTGTGAATATGAGGCTGTGGTGCTCGAAATACCACCTGCATATGGAGGTATTTCTGATGTCTACCTGCACCTAACCTGCACTGGTCCATGTACTGGGTATATGCAGGTTAGTGCAGGTAAAATTGGAGCTGTGCAGGTATTTCTGATGTCTACCTGCACCTAACCTGTACTGCTCCATGTACTGGGCATATGCAGGTATTTCTAACTCAGTGTCTACCTGCACCTAACCTGCACTGGTCCATGTACTGGGTATATGCAGGTATTTCTAACTCAGTGTCTACCTGCACCTAACCTGCACTGGTCCATGTACTGGGTATATGCAGGTATTTCTAACTCAGTGTCTACCTGCACCTAACCTGCACTGGCCCATGTACTGGGTATATATATGCAGGTTAGAGCAGGTAAAATTGAAGCTGTGCAGGTTTTTATGATGTCTGACTGCACCTAATCTCCATTGAAGACGACAGAGAACGTAAAATAAAAGAAGGTCTTACTAGGTGTTACATCAGATTTTTTCATATCATTTGAACTTTTCATATCATTTGAACTTTTTGAACATTTGAAAAGATCCGCTTGCACAAAGAAGTGCAGATAAAACTTATCTGGTTCAGTTACCTGCACCAAGGCAGGTAAGCAGACAAATATTATTTCGATCCCTGTGTTGTACAGAGCTGCGTTCATCACACCTGGCCGGACTTCCTGGAAAAAATCCTCGCTCTTCCCATTAAAGGATTCCAGGAAACAAAGTCTCTGCTGGATATGATCCTCTCTTACACTCTACGGAGGTAATGAAGCGACGTTAGGAAGTCCCAGCGCACAAAGTACTTATAAGAACATCCATCTGTAAGACACTGGTGGAATAAACCCCTGGTGTAAGTAATGCAAGTACTGCCAGTGTTAAAATGGATATTTGCTTTCAGATGGAATACATTGTAATGAAAACGTCTGAATTTGTGCATGTGACGGACTATTGTAAGCCAGTTGGCCAATAATGGCGTGGTGTTGGATAACATTATGTGGCAAGTGACAGAATAGATTTGGAAGTGCTGAATGAATGTGTTTGATCAGGAATAAACAGAGTTTGTTAGGCTAGGCCATTTATCAAGTGACAACCCAACAACCCAAACAAGACCAAGTACCAGATAGAAGTAGTATGCCACAAGAAAAACATTATATAAGAGCTAAAATAGCCTTCTAGAAGGCTGGAGTCTTATGGTGCGTTACACCATCTGCCCTTCCTTCCCCAGACTCTGAATCTGAGACATCAGCACGCTCACCAAAAGTAATTCCCAAGCAGATCATACGGTGGCAAGGCAGTGTGCATCGGCCAGAGAGGTGTCCAGTGAGTAACGACCACTCCTCTGGCCAATGTATACTGCCTTGTCACCGTATGATCTGCTTGGAAATTAACCAAAAGATCAGCTTAGAGGTTGCTTCCATCTAGACCCTGAGACATCAGCACGCTCAGTGAGGCGTGTCATAGGAATGGCTCCCATCACCACTAATGTGCTACCCTGACTTCAGCTGGTCATCTGGGCATCTCTCCCATGTCATCATTACCCGGCTTCCATTATCTCCCTCCTAATTATGCCTCGTTCGGGTAATTACACTTGTTTTAATTACATCCTGACACTTCAGGGTCAATCACCTCTTCCTTTCTCGTAAAGCACGAGCGAACCGGTTTCGAGCTCGGGTTCAAATGACAAGACTGAACCTGATTTAGGATCCTGATTGTGGAGTACGTGTAAAGTTATGTACAAACTTTTTACATTGTATAATTAGGCTGCAATGTTGTTTTAGTTTTATGTCATTTTGCGAATGAACCATTTATATATATATATATATATATGTGTGTGTGTGTGTGTGTGTGTGTGTGTGTGTGTGTGTTTTGGAATCCAGAAAGATGACTGCCTTTGCAGTCGCTTTTGCAACTTATGGATATCCTAATAGTCAAGTATCAAGGACATCCCAGGACTAGAAAATTCTCTTAACCACTTCTCGTTAGAGAAAAATGTTGACTTTAACAAAATAGCTTTCCAGTTTGCTTCCAGTTTGCTTCATAATTGTTTGTGTTATTAGGGCTCTAAATACTATCTACATGTCCAGGTTAGTGCAGGTGAAATTGGAGCTGTGCGGATATTTCTGATGTGTACAACCGGGTTTAAATGTATTTATACTGCAGTATCTTCATGAATCGCCAGATGGCTTCACTAAGGCAATAGGAACAAAACATGTCTATATTTTCTCCGTCAAAAACACATAGTACAAAGTTTTGTTTCTTTTGTTGGTTGTACTTGATGCTATAAGCCTTGTAGACCTTTCACTGTTATCTTCTTAACATTGGAGATCTCTAACTGTAAACCACTAGTCAGGGATATTATAGTATATATAACACAGTGCGTTTTGTATTTTCTGACCACAGATCAGAACTTGTACAGAACATTGTCTTCTATAACTCGATATTAAAAGATGGTAATTATAATATAACAAAATACAGAAATAGTTGTTATCATACAGAGTCATTTCATTTGCACTGTTACTGTGCAGAGTCATTATTTCACTTGCTCTGTTATCATCAATTATTAGTCAGTATTAATCATTAGTTTTATTTTGTATGTATCTTTTCATCATGTCTTGTTTTGACCCGTACTTAGCCCAGTGTGGCAAAAATGTGCAATAAAGGTCGTCATTCATTCATTAATGTAGTCATTTGCATTCACTGTACAGTTACTATTTATGCAAAGTCACATCACAGGTACTATACAAGTATTTTACATGCACTGCTGATACACAGCAATTTCACCTGCAGTTACTATTATAATACCAAGGATAACATAAAACTGAATCGTGTAACCACACTGGTACTATACAGACTCATTGCCAAAATACTATTGTTACTACACAGGATCATTCACTGGCACTGTTACTACTTATACAGAGTCACCTCACTTGTACTGTTACTATACAATCATTTTACTTGTACTACTACTTTACAGCCATTTCAGTTACTGTATGAGATATTTTACTTGGGAAATATATATCCACGGGTGCACTCTTCTACACAGTATATAGTCTTGCAATTAGAGACCACCACAAGCTGTTCTTCCCTTCCGATGGAGACTTGGTAAGGACACGTAATGTTAGCGATAGTTCGGATGTAGGTTCCGTTCTCATTCAGCATCACGACCTGGTTGGTTTTAAATCCAGCCACGATGATGCGACCCAAACTTTCCGTACAGATGTCTCTAGGTTGCCCCATGTGCAGGAAAGCCAAACTTTCAAACCTGGTGAGGTAACGACCGTGCATATCGTACTTGTAGATGAAAACACGACCTTTTCCGTTGCCTACAACGAAGATGTCACCTTCTTGACCAACCGCAACGGACGATGGAAGAAGCATTCCTTCGGATGTCCGGACTAGGGAGCCGTTCGTGCGATAGACACATAACGCACGACCTCGAACAAAAGCTTTTATCGCCACGATGTTGTCGGTTACAGTGTGCGCGGCAATCCCGCTGTAGTACTCTTGAATATTTCCTAATGGCAGCTCAAACCTAGCGAAGGCCTCCCCGTACTTGCTAAACTGTTGAACAGTGTAGGAACGCTGTCTTTTTGCGACGCGAAGCATCAAAACCCAGAGAGAACCGTTACGGTCCATGGACAAGTCCTGCGGCGTAGTGATGACAATCTTGTCTACTCGGGTGGAGAACTCGCGAAGGAAAACTCCCTGCATGTTGAGCACGTTGATTAAGTCGTTGTCAGAGTCCAACAAAAATATCTCGTTACTAGCTCGGGACACGAACATTCGTCCGGTGGCGTTGTTTGGGCCTCCGAACGAGATCATCCCTTCTTTAGCCCACTCTGTTTTCTTTCCTGAAGATAGGGTAAAACATGTTGCGTCAACTGGCTGGGAAAAGTACATTGTTTGAGTGAGTTCATGGGAATGTATAATGCACAATTGTTTGTATGTGCATACGTAAATGAGTACTAGTATAATGGCGTATTTTGTATGTGTGATTGTAGATGCCCGCGCGCGCGCGCCTGTGTGTGTTTCAGATACATGCTAAATGATAGTCAAACCTACCATCGTCAGTGTTGCTGTTGAATATGGCGGTGTTGGGTCTAGCACTAGCAGTGCTGTTGAATATGGTGGGGTTGGAGCTAGCGCTAGCAGTGCTGTTGAATACATTATACATAGCGAGGTTGGTGCTAGCGCCAGCAGTGCTGCCAATTCCGGCAGTCTCTGTCATGTTGACTGTAGTCCAGTTGTCGGTCCCTTGCGTAGGATTAGGCTGAAGAACGACGCAAAAACAGTTTCTTATGAGTCTATACTCGCGTTTTTAATCGGGGGATAGCTAAAGAAAAAAAGGAAGCAAAACTAGACATGAGAAACAAGAACTATTTTCTTTTTTTTTAGTTTATACTCCCACTCCTCATCCTGTTCAAGACTGACGCACCTAAGTGAAATCATCAGAAACGTACTAAGAAATTGGCTCAAGTAGCTCAAAGAACGACACTAATAACAGTAAATTAATCTCCAAGCAGATTCTGTGGGACAAGGGGAACTACATTGGCCTCCTGTAACCCTTAGCCAGTGGTTATAGCAGGCTAATATAGACTCCGATTGTCCCCGCAGAATCTGCTTGGAGATTAACAGTAAATAACAGATGACACCTTACCGTTTGGATGCTGTGGTCCTGTGTGTTGAGTTGCACCGCGAGAACGGCTGCGATGGTCGCTCCTACCAGGACTACAGCGGCAACGAGGCAGAAGACCCGCCAGAAAGTACAAGACCCTGTACATGAAACAGCCAAACCTTCAAATCATTCAGTGAATGAGAAAAAAAATCATCAGTGGAACAAAAACAAGCCATTGGAGATTTCAAACCTCCAAGAAGTATCTTGAGTTTTTCCCTGAGGTAAATCTACGTTCTTGGATACACCGCAACTAACCACAACTTGCCTGAGCCCATTCCTTAACCATTCAAGCATTGAACTAGATCGGCACGGTTCTTGACAAGATACTTACCATTTGTTTCCCGTTGACCAGCGTTTGGGACGTACATCGGATTTGCTAGAAGATTATCCGGCGAATGCCGATGCTTATGTGCATCATCAGCGTTGGTCTTACGTCTGTTTTCGGCATTCAGTGGATCATTGTTATCGGCAGTAACCCTAGTGACTTCTGAGGGGCGATTTTCGACAGGCGTATTGCCAGGTGACTCGACGAAAGGATCGCCAGACATGCCTGAAACAGTTTTTGGACTCGGGACAGGTCCTGGTACTCCAGAAGATGCTTCGCTGTACATGAGATTCGTTTCCATGTACGTAACAGCGTACGGTTCCATGTCGTCAAGAAAACTGTTCTCGTCTTGAGCTTGCTGTTCATACGTGTCAGGAGTTATCTTGTCTTGGGCGCTCAAAGCAGTGTCTTGGGGCCTGACTTCAGAATCCATGTGTTGATTAGCTGTATCTATGTGAGACACAGGCTCTTCAAGTGTGCCACGCGATTGCATTTCATCCTGTGGTAAACTCGAAGACCCAGAGGTTGGATTGTTTCCATTGTACAGGGCATTTATGGTGCTCAAAAAGTCTGGATCTCTATCGTTTGCTGAAGAAGTAGGATTGGGATTTTCATTCTGCCGAAAACATGAAGACTCTGTGCCTGAGCCTTGGTTGTTTCCAGCGTAAAGGACATTTAACTCTTTTGAACTTAAAACGCTTGCTGACCAGTCTAAATCTCCATGGCTCACTGAATATGTAGGGTTGGGATTTTCATCACTTGGGAAACTTGAAGACCATGTGTTTGAGCTAGGGTCGTTTCCCTCATACAGGACACTTAGTTCTTCGGTTCTTAAAACGCTCGTCGACCAGTCTGGATCTTCATGGCTTGCTGAAGATGTAGGGTTGGGATTTTCATTCGGTGAAAAACTTGAAGACCCTGTATTTGTCTGGTCGTTTCTCTTGTACAGTTCACTCAATTCTATGGAATTTAGAATGTTTGTCGACGATTCTGGATGTCCATGACTGGCTGAATCTGTAGGGTTGGAATATTCAAGGACAGGTCTGGCCGCAGGCTCTAGGTTTGCAGCGTCTGTTGAATAAACCAAAACTAGAAAGAACTGATTCATATAGAAAATTCCTTGGAATAATAAATAAATGTGGCATCAAATTAAAATAAAATCAAATCCTTACTCAGTAAGAATCTGGCGGGCAACACACGAAAATGTCGTCCAAAAACAATGACTAGTTGCACGCCACATAACATAGTTTAACTCACTGTAAAACATGTACAAAACCATTACATGTTGATACTGTGTGATCACCGTAGGATCTGCTTGGAGATTAATGTTAGTTATCCATCCTGTCCTTCATGTGACTTACCTGCACCAGAAAACGCTTCCTCCTTTGACTTTGCAGACATCATCATACCAGCAGCAGGCTGGCTACTCTTGGAACTGGTAAGAAAAAAAATTCTGCTGCTAAACCTAAAGTATTGTGGTGAGAAAAACAACCTGTAGACTAATCAGGGGGATCAAACAATGCTTACGCTATTCGCAAGAAACATTACATTATTGATCAGTTTTATGTACATGTTATATAATGTTCTACTCGGTTCCTACTTATGTTATTTTGTTCTTTTCAAAATAAATTCCACATAAAAACAACTTGGCATTCACACAGGATATTTTACACACATATATGTAGAGCAACAAAATTGAAATTGATACGTAGAATCAGGATACAATGTAGTATAGAAAACAAGGCAACATTTCACTTAACGTCGTCTGGCTGTTATGGAATCCTGCGGCGTAGAATCACGGGGTTCGGAGTTCGAATCCCAATCTTGACGCTCTGCACTCCAGTTCTCTCAGGACTTGCTGGACTCAACGAAGCTTTGCTTTGTCGAAAGAGATCCACATCTTCAGCAGATTAAAAAAACAACTGCGCGTTGTTTGATCAGGTTTAAAATACGGGATGGTTGGTCTACCATTCAGCGTTGGTGTATTTTACTGAGCTAATAAAATACACAACGGCAAAGATACCGTCCTATGAAAGCGCTTGCGTTGTTTAGCAGGATCGACTTGGAGTAAAATACACAAAGAGAAAAACAGCCTCAAGCTGATTCCTAGACTGATTGGAAAATGAAGCCCTGACGTGGCACAGAGCAATAAATTTGTATAATTGAAAACCTTGCTTCATTCACATTAACTAGGCACCAGGTGACTTAGAGGCATCCAATCAAACTTCAGGGCGTTGATACTCGTACACACACACACGTACAGAAAATATTTGTATCTGTATAGCCGGTATAACCGCCCTTCAGCGTAACATACGGTCACACCATTTTGGATGAGGGATCTGTCTAATATTGACATTTACCGCACCTTTTCGTCATCATTTCATATTTGAAGCCTTAAAAAAAGCTACCTGAGGAATCCTTTTTTGTGCCACCAATAAATAGCTAGAAGCAGCCTACGATACAAAGCAAGCAACAGTTATCCGTCAGCGACATGGCTTTTTTTCCCCACAGATAATAGTATATTATGGAGTATTGGTTGTTTAACATAGTAAAGTAAAAGAAGTGCGGTAAACTTGAAGGTCCAGAAATGTGGTCGCGTGCCAGAAGTAATCATAGGATCATGGGTGAATATGTGGATTGATGACGTCTTTATTTCGTCATATGTGAGTCAGACATTTTGTACTTGCGACTTACAAGCCATCGACATATGGCAAAGATCTACGCATTCCGGTACACAGAACGATACTTTCCTTATGTTATTATATTGTTGTGTCCAACTCCCATATAGACCTACGTAGGCCAATTTCTGCATACTTCATTCCTTAGAAAAGATCAAGTCATCCATGCATGAGCATATTTTAACTCATACATTGTAATCGATTGTATTTTGTAGTAATAATTGTAAGATGGTTTAGTTTTGTAGTATTGTTTTCTTACTGCCACACATTATACCATGTACAATTGTCCAGCAATAAAGTTCATTCATTCATTCGTCAAATCTGCCGCCGGCCTATAGTTCTTTCTTCTGGTCTTCTTGCTCCTGCAGTTCCGCCGACTCCCGCAAGGAGTCCACTATAGTCCTGGCCTCGTGACGAATCCGCTCGTCGTGTTGTTTGTCCAGTGTGTACCACATGGCCAGGGCACACCGCCGCCCCTGGAGTACCTACAGGCAGAGTTGTGTCATTAGAATGAGCCATTCTGTTTAACACAGTACCATGACACAGTGCAGTACATATCGCACTGTAATAATTGTTGATAACACTTATACAAGCACTACCTCGGTAAATATGTATATACATGTACAAGAAAACTTACCCATATTAGTCACCCTATTATTGAAAAAATGTAATTCTGACAATTTGTATATAACTGTATAATCCAATGCATGTATATATTATTGTAAATATGGACCGTGTATAGCAATTGTATTTGCTTGTATACCTAACGATATTTTTTTCTACAGGCAACGGGAATGGCTTTGTTTGCTTGTTTGTGTGTTTGTTTTATTTATGGGTGCCGCCCAATGCGTCACTTGATGCGGGAGTTAAGGAACTTTGACCTAAACCAGTCGACCAGTAAACCATATGTGGGGTCGTGTGGCGTAGCGGCAGCGTTCTCGACTTGGAAGCAGAGGCCCCGGGTTCATCCCCTGACATGCCACCGATCTTGTGCCCTTGGGAAAGGCACTTTACACGACTTTCCTCACTTCGCTCAGGTGTAAATGAGTATTGTACTGTCCCTGTGTTTGTGGCGACATTAATATAAGTTATATATAATATAAGTAATAAAAAAACTTGAGTGTGCCGTCACCACGTCTTGTGATTGCATGTTTCGGAATATATATATATACATATATATAAAACCAGTCGTAATTACCGCCTGCACGCCATGCGGGTTCTCTGGCCCTGAGGAAAACGCCACCAGCCGGCCGCACCTCGGCTGCACGGTCGCCTCGGCAGTCAGGTTTCTGTCAGAGAAGAAAAACTTTCCTCCTTTGAACTCGTCATTCAGAAACAGGATGGAACTGGAAATAAAAGAGAAATACAAAAAAGAAACTCTTTTAAAATAACGTGCCCATATATGTATCGTTTTCTAAATCAAGAATAGTCTAGTCTAACAAGCTACTGCTCTGTTTATGGAATTTATTACCCAAACGCATCCATATACTAGTATATGGTGACCAGCCCCTCCAGCTCTTTCCTGCTACATGATGTAACGCAACACCACAGGGTGTCTGCTGCAGCACCAGGTACCATGGTGGCAGACGTCTAGTCCAGGTCATTAATTGGCGATATGAGTTTGGAGAAGAAGAAACAGCACGAAAACAATATGTTTTTCTTCTGCACCTACTACTAATGACCTAACGCCATGTAATTCTAAGCTATACCTATAATCTTGAGTGTGGTGTCACCATGTCTTGCAATAAATGTTGGAATAGAAAAAAAATACCTATAGTCCCTCTTGTGAAGGGGCCCGGAATGAGGGGGGTACGGTTTGCAGGTCCAGTCTGTGAAATTCAGCTCACAGCTGTCTGCGTGGATCTTATGGCTCAGATCCTTCCTGTCGTCTGTAGAGTCTATATGATTATAAACATGCATCAAAACCCGTGCACAAAATCCATTATCAAATCTAGCAGTATCAAGCATATATATTTTCACTATTGAAGGGAGATCTTGAGCTTGTTTTCATTTAATTTGTTTCTTGCAACTCTGTCCCAACTTCGGGTTTTCTCAACAGACACACTCCCTTGACGTGCTTATTTCTCTATTTGGCCGATTTCTACTCTTTCCAGCCGCCTCCCGAAGCCTGGTAGAGTCTACTAACATGGTGGCAGTGGTGGGATTCGTACCTTACAGTATCAACTCTGCGCTTCATGTGCTTCATAGCTTGAGGAGTTTAAGAAGAGTGGAGCCGGTTAGTTCCCATTTAGAACTTTAGTTCAGCCTGGTTTTGCCTCGTGGGTTTCTTCAAGTGTGACAGGCTGAGCGAATAAAAGTTCCAAACGGAAACTATGCGGCTCCAGATGTCCTAATGGAGACGACTGCGTCTGCAAGATGTCGGTTAGCTTGAGGAATGAATCCACTCTGATATAGCTTCGAAAGGCGCACTCACAAGGCTCGGCCGTCCTGCAGACGAGATGCGTGAACTGGATGTACAGCTCCTGTTCCAGGCCGAAGTACGCATGCGTGAACTGCCGCGCCTTTTCGCTCAGAGTCAGGAACTTGTCGGCAGAGTCAACCGGAACGACCCCCTGCTGGGCCAGCTGAAAAACACATATTTGTGTTTACCTTCGCAAAAGGAAAACATATTGTTTTTGTCTGTTTCCTCTTCTTCTTCTCCAAACAAATAAGGTCAATGACCTGAACCAGACCTCTGTCACCATGGTAACTGGTGTTGGGTTACATCATGTTGCAATTTTATAGCAGCAGGGATCTACAAGTAGACTCCTGTCACCATATGTATGAATATGTTTCAGTAAGAATTACAGAGCAGACCATATGCGAAGGTGAACATTACGCATTTGCTTTCCTTCCCAATATTGTTTTTGCTCTGTTTCTTCTTCCTCTCTAAACAAATAAGGTCAATGACCTGAAGCAGACCATGGTAACCAGTGTTTGATTACATCATGTTGCACTTTTATAGCAGGAGGGATTTTGTTTGAGCAGGACAGTACTTAGTTTGTTAGGCTAGACCATGTGAAGGTAAATATCATGCATTTGCTTTGCAATGTTACTTTTCTAGTATTAAAGAGCATCATATATTAAACCCACCTGGGCTGCCTCATTAGCCTCCATGCCATGAACGGCCTCGAAGTCGGAGAATATATGGATTCCTTGGAAATATGCGTTTGCCCCAACCTATGGGAACACTTTAGTTTTGTGATAAGTACTAGTATAAGCTACGTCACAGTTCTGAGTATGCATGTGTAATGTGATTTGACCCATGAACTATTTTTATTTATTTATTTGTTTTAGGACATCACTGGCCCATAGTTAGACAGTACAGGCAAAATGCATACAAAACAGGCGAAAATCAAATCCTATATATACAGACATTTTCAGAGGTTTGTGAAGTATGAGTTGCGATAGAGTTTTTTTTTTACTTTATTGGCACAATCTAGGAGGTGATCAGATGTTATTTCAAAGAGTCTAGGACAGAAAGCTTGCAGGCTGAAAGCTTTTTGTGAAAAAACCTAAGTGGATATATCCCTAGTAATAATCTCAGTGTACTCATGTTCTCCTAGTATGTTTGGAATTTGCCCTTTAAGAGGTCAATATGCGGTAACAAAGTTTCCCCGTTCCTACTACTCAGGAAATAGCATTCAAATACCTACGAAAACACAAGCAAACACACAGAAAAACACACCCTAAACAATACCTCAGATGTAAGTACTTGCCTGAAACAAGTCGAGCAGCATGTCACACTCCTCCTGTGTAGCCAGCCCGTCAGCAAGGACTCTCTTCTCCCCTTTCAGACCCTCCGGTCCCATGGTAACCGTGACGCCTGGCATGACGTCACTTGACGTGTCTGAGACTACATATACCACTCACGATCATACAGATTTTCCTCCCCTTTATGTCTCAACGTAAGATTTCAGATTTTTTACAAGCACTCAAAAGTTCATTTCCTACCATTTTTTTTTCATACAATTGTTCCAATCTCACGCATTTGTTTTTACTTGGGAGCGGAATGTGGCTTACATATTTACAGTCAGGCCATATGCAACTCTTACGTACTGTACAAAACTGGTACGTTACGCCTAAAGGTGGTTTATCCGTTATTCAAAACAAACAAGAAAGAAGTACCCCCTCCCCACCCTGTAGATCCTTATTTCGTACAGTGTGCAAATGGATAAGATATTACAGAGATCTTAGAAACTTTCGTTTCAACGATAGTTAAACCCCTTACATTGATGTTCTTATATATCTTTTATTTAGTATGAAAATACATTATGTATGAAAAGTCATTATATCTAGAAGACTTTAGTACAACAACTGTGCCTTTGTTGTGTCAATAAAGAACTGTAGTAATAGAGTAAAATTGTTAACTGTACCTGTAACCATAGCTGAGATCATCAGTACAGTTAGTACAACCAACATAATGCAGCGGAAAGACATCTTCATTTTCTGCACATAAAATGTAAACAAGTATCGTCATTTACATTCATTTGTATTGAGCCTAAGGCTAATATATGCACGGTTGGCAAGATCGAAATACACAACAAAATAGAAAATAATGGAAAGAAAGAACGAGGTGAATCTGGTGGTTTGGTTTTATATAACAACTCCGATTTGTGTACAAGTATGCTGTTGTATGTTTACTGCACTCTCTTTTCAACATTACGAGTACGTAGAACTATGAAAGCATGGCAGAAAAATGGGCAGCTTAAAAATATATATATATACCTATACTCTTGTTTGTGTTAACCTGCTATTTATATATATCATTGAAACATCTATTCATCCGCAAGACTCCTAAGTCCTTGTCGTCAGTAGAAATGGCATGAGTAAATCATACACTTACCAAACTGCCAGCTGTATGTACTGGAAAAGTATTCGTGGATCCAATTGTTTGCCAACCAAAACGCTCAGATACGGATCTGTAGTTAGTACGTGGCGGGGGCAAACTGGATCGATGGAAATTGAAAAATCTTGTGGATGCATCCTGGTACTCTCCAAGCAGAGGTTTGGGTTATTTTGGGCGTGTGTTTAGGCTTTTTCATCACGGTTTCTCTTTTGCACTGGAATTTTTTTCACCCAATTTTTTATTTTGGTTGGGTGAAAAAAAAATCCAATGCAAAAGAGAAACCCTGTTCAATTTAGTTTATTCGTACAGAACAAGTGTCGTACCTATGGTCTTTCGTAGTTATAGCATGGTAATAAATATACGAGTAGGAAAACGACGACACTCGAGAAAACGACAAAATCGAGGCTCGTTGTGTAGACTTTTAGGCGGCAAGGTTAAATTTTCTCCCTTCTGTGGTTTGGTCTACACCGTTTGGCTCTTCATGCGACCAATTTTGTACAAAATGGTACAAAATGTACAAAATGTAACACGTACTACAACATATCAAAACTTGCACTTTTGGTACTCCCCGCAAGAGGCGCTCTTGGGTAATGCACCACAAGCGTTCTCTAGCGGAAGTAAGGCGTATTGCAGCTATCGAGTGGGCGGAACTGTGAGTAAGTCGATCATAAAAATGTTTTGGAACTTTTCCAAATCGTCTGAATAACTGTAAGATGCTGTAAATTTCAGAGACACATATAAGACTTTGGCTTTTAATCGTGAGTTTTATTACGCTATAGTCGAATTAGTGGCAAAGGCAGGGTTAAAATTGATTGAATTCGACATTTCGAGCACCGAAACTACTAGTTTAAGGTGGGGAGGGGGGCTGTGTTGGGTAACCTTGTGCAGCTAGTGCAGTTGGTAAAATTTAGCCAATACTAACTAGAAGTACACAATACTACACATGAATCATACGTTTATTTAATACCGGTAACAGAATTTGCAAAGTACGTGGTGTACAAATAATTACATTTGTACTTAGTAGATACATGTATTATTACTGTTTTGTCCAATGCAGCTGTGGCTTGCACAAGATGCATATGTGGACTAGACAGCTGTGCAGGAAAGTTCTGAGTTGTCACCTGAAGTGGTTGACACAACTACACAGAGGTGTACAGCTATGTGCTGTTCGCACAGTAAGCACAACCCACAGTACTGGGGTTCTGGGCTCGCTACAAGTTACTCATGGGGACCATGTTCATATCAGGGATGTAGGACATGTGGAACAGGTTTGTTTGTTTGTTTGAGCCTTAAGTAATTAGTTACTCAGTACCTTTGCAGTGTTAGAAATACCCATCTGCAGTCTGCATTTTGCAGAGACATTTTTGATATTGCAGAACTAAAATTAAGCAACCTGCAATGTTGCAGACTGAAAAAATTAGGCTAGGGGTTCAATGGTGTTTAAGAGCTTTCATGTTTACTACTGACTGTCACTCTATAATATACAAGTAATTTTGCATGTATTTTTCAAATTGCAATTGTAAAATATTGCAAACATGCAATTTTTGTGTATACCGTGGGTTTAAATCTGGACTTTTAAGTGTGTATTTGCAGAAAGTATTTCTGAATTGCAGAACAAATTTTTTTCAAATTCTTCAACCCAACAGGTGCTTGGCAAGATGGCGGCTGGAGGTAGGGAGAAACTGCAGGTGATCAGTGACTTTGACCACACGCTGAGTCGCTCGACGCACAATGGCGTCCGGTGTCCGATGACCCATGACCTGGTGAAAGATTCCCGTTTCATCTCGGAGTCCAACCAGCGTAGAATCTGTGAGATCTGGAGCTACTATTACCCCAAGGTCAGAACTATGTTAAGGCCACACCAATTTAATTTGTTGGTTCTCGGATTTTTTCAGAAAAAATATGAAGCGACAGGGCGGAAAAAAATAAAAATAAAAATAGGTCTAGGCATCCCATTATAGGCTTAAATGCTACGGAATGAGCCATGAAGTCAACACAAAAGGCTGGGTTAAAATTTAAACATTGAATTTTGAACTTTTAATCAAATCACTGCAATGATAGATGGGAAAACTGTAACAACTAGGAAGAAAAAGACTTTCCTCAACTGTTGGGGGCCAAATATGAGCATTTTTCAGTTGATTCAGGACCAGAATCAAATTTTTTTTTTTTGCAAATCAGAAAAAAAAACGAAGAGGCGAATCCGAGAACCAACAAATTAAATTGGTGTGGCCTAACTATGAAATAAAATGATAGAGTAGTTAAATCTTTTTAAACTGGATTAGATTTTTAATAGGTAGACATTTCAGGTATCGCCCGACACCTTTCATCAGTACAAGTCTACCTATCAAAAATCTAATCCAGTTTGAAAAGATTTAACTACTCTATTATTTTGTTATCACCCTAGATGAGTAACCTTCACCAACATATGTTAACTATGATTTAGCATGAAAGTTGATCTGAGCTGGTAAAATACATGAAGAAAATTTAACTGTTTTCCAACTCAAAAACGAAATCAACTCAGCAGTCAAAAATTTCTGGTGAGTTAATTTCGTTTTTGAGTTGGAGAACAGTAATTTTCTTCATATATGATTTAGTGTTTGTAGATAACATATCTTTTAATTGTAGCTGCTATAGCATATTATTACCTGTTGTGTCATTTTATTATTGAAATAACCTGTTATTCATTTAGGTATTTATTTATTCATTCAAAGGAGATCTCCACCACCCTGCCTCTTCACGAGAAAATCCCGCTCATGGTCGAGTTCTGGAACAAAATCCACGACATCTTCCTGGAGTCGGACCTCAGCCGACAAGCGATCCGCACAATCGTGCGGGAAAGCGATACGCAGTTACGCGACTCCTGCAACACTTTCATGAGCCTTCTGCATAAAAACGACATTCCGCTACTCGTGTTTTCCGCCGGATTGGGGGACGTGATCCACGAGATGTTCGAAAAACACCACCTGGTGTTCCCCAACTGTCGCGTCGTGTCCAACTTCATGACCTTCGACCCCGCAGGAAAGGTCGTCGGCTTCCGCGACCCGCTGATCCACATCTGCAACAAGAACAGGAGCGTTCTCCCGGACGACACCTACTCCTCAAAGGAGGAAGAACGGACAAACGTCATCCTTCTAGGAGATTCTCTGAATGATCTTCAGATGGCGGACGGAGTCCCTGACCTGGACCAGATTCTGACTATTGGGTACCTGAGCAGACATATGGAGAGACTACAGGACTTTACTGAAGGTTTTGACATCGTTTTGATACAGGATGAAACATTGGATGTTGCAAATGCAATTCTGGGAAAGATTGTGGATTCAGATGGGTAGAAAACTACTAGTATATACTTGTTGTAGGATACAGGAGTTTTCTTTTACACAACCAAGATAGTTTACCTTGCTGACGTTTTGGTTCTATCAGACACCTTCCTCAGAGCTTCTGACTGGAGTTCTATAGCGGCGAGAAGTAGAACTCCAGTCAGAAGCTATCTTGATTGTGTAGAAGAAAACTCGTGGATTGCACATTCCACATCAAGAGCTAAAGCTAGCTATATTGACAAATGGGTGAGGCCAACTTTTGTGTTGGAAATGTTCAACCCTGCCTTCAGAATAATTAACAGTATGTAAGAACACAATGTATTGGATTTGTACATTGTGGATTTGAACACTTACTCACATGTATTATTGAACCATTAAGGTACATTTTATTGTACATTATAATTCAGCCATGGTGCTTATTTTATTAATTGCTGAAGAATTTTGTAACTGGTACAGGCAGGTGGAACATCATGTTAAGTTTGAAGCTTAAGTCTAATCATCATACTTCTCATTAAGACCTGAAGTTTAATCATGTACTTCTCATTAGGACCAAATTAATTAACTTACATGTATTACATAGACTTGTCTGTCTACTCGTCAACCTGTTGTACTGATGAAAAGAGTACTAGGGTCCTTGCTTTAGGGTGTCTTGTGGTTAGGATTGTTGACTCAGGAAAAAGCCTCTAGGTTCAAATCCCTGGCAGGCCCCACTGTTGTGTCCTTGCCTTTGGGAAAGGCACTTTACGCCTGTTTCCTCACTTGACTCAAGATGAAAATGAGTACCTAGGTTCGGTTAGGGACATCCTCTTGGATGGGACTAAAAACCGTAGGTCCTGTGTTTAAGGAGAGTCACACCTCTAGCACGTTAAAGATCCCACCACACTTATTGAAAAGAGTAGAGGTTCTTCTCAGTGTGAGTGGTTCAAACATTACAGTCTGGTCTCAGGGTTAACATCTAAACTAGAAAAGGTGATCTGTATCTGTAATTCTGTATCTGTATCTGTATAGTCTGAGTGTTACGTCAATGTTGAGCCAATACAAAAAGACAGAAACTTGTCACACATCTGACAATATTTAGAAGTTTTTAATGTCCACAAGACATGGATCAATAAGTAAAATGGCAAATATAATACATTGCATAAAAATTTACAGGGATGTTTTAAAGATTTTAGGAAACTACGTTTTCTTTATAGAAATACACGATAGTTGCTAATAAAGTGTTTTTTTTTTCTCCCAGGCCACAAATTGTTACTTCTAATTTTCACACACTTCATGACCAAACACTGGTCACCTTAAAACTGGGAAGACATTTTCCAAGTTTTCAATTGCAAAGATGTACAATTTTTATAATTTTGCTGTAAACAGCATCTCTGGTGTCTTTTTTGTCATAAAGTATAATTCAGGAAAGATTTTCTGAGTTTTGTGTCTTCGCAAGTTTCGGGCGACCAGTTTTGTTCACTACCATGTTGATCCACGTTGCCAATCGGCACATATTGCATGATATTTGATATGTTCTCTCTCCTTACAGACTACAAGGTCAAAAATCCCAAGGTCGTGTGCTAGACGGTTCGTCTTTTGTCATCTCACAACTCCCGACTACCTGCAATCTGCCGCACTTGCAAAACGTCTAGTTTTATCCCAAACAAAAATCATGTTGACTGTGTTTCGCACACGAAACTCAGCCATACTGTGTTTAACTCACCTTTCCAGAATTCATTACGTATAGTACACATGTGAGACAAGTTGGTCTCGTGACAGAAAAAAATACACACTACCTTACGTTGTGGTCCACCTACTGTTCTAGTTAATGATTGGTCCCTTAATGACGGGGGCAAACCGTCGATGAGAGGTGGGGGTTCACAGGATTTCATGTAGCGCCTATAAATCATTTCCACAGGAGCGAATCCATCCTACGGTAAACCTGCGGTGCGAAGTGAACCAACTAAAGCAGTTTACATGAACCAATAAGGTAGTATTTTAGACCTTTCAACTGGATGAGAATTTAACAGCCAAATGCTTCAAGTGTTCATCAGTAAAAACCTTGAATTTCACTGATGAAGAGTGTTGGAATAACACAAGTTGAAACGTTTGGCTAATAAATTCTTATTCAATTGAAAAGTCTAAAATGCTACCTTATTGATTTTAAGTTTTCTACCCTGGATGACTAATCTTTACAAACGTGTAAAGCAGATTACAGTTCTATCCAACACTGGCCACTTGAGATTTGGAAAATTTCAAGTATTTGAGGATGTACAGAATACCTTAAGTTTGCAAAGTTCGAAAGAACAAAGTCTTCCTCCACATTTTGCTGCGTTAATTTCTGTTTAACATTCATAATTGCGGAGACATGTAACTTTCAATCTTTCCAAATTCACAGTAACCAGTGATGCTTTAGACAGATGACACTGGGGCAAACAGTTGCCTTGGCAACAGTTGCCAAGGTTACGGTTGCCAAGGTTTCGGTTGCCTAGGTTACAGTTGCCTAGGTTACATGCAGTGTAAATACGATGTATAGTTTCCCACTAACACATGTTGATAGTTAGTAATGTCCTGATTGTGTTATTATGAATCTTCATGCAGAACTTCATAATATATAATAGCACTGTACATATTTCAACTACAGTGGCATGGGTAGATTGTACGTCGAACACACAATATAAAAATTTCTTAAGAAAAAACCTACGGGACACAAACAACAACACAGCATTTATCTTACAGACCTTAAAAATTATATAAGCATTACATTAAGAATGATGTTTACAAACACACAGTGTCTGTTATGTGAAAGTACGTCACCTCGAATTTGAGAAGTGATTTTTCTAATTTTCAGGGCATCCTGTTCTTTCAACTTCTTATATTTTACCAGATGTAAAATTTTTCTATTTCAGTTTGTTTCCCACTATATCAAATTAGAATTTTCTTTATTTCTGTGATAATGTATATATTTTTTTAATAGAAGTTTGGAAAATTTAATATCTCAAATTTCTAGTATCTTTACAAATTCGCAGTGACAAGTGCAAGCTGTAGTTATGGAAGTGTTGGTAGAGGGAGGTGATCACAAGTCGTTTTCACTACGATTATTGAGAATCACTGTTTTTAACAGACAGAAGACTAACATCCAGGAGTGACCACTGTGTTTCCAAAAGGATCAAGCAGACAAAATATCATGCTCTTACAGCACTAAATGAACCTTCCCCTGAACACCAACCATACAACCAAGATTGGCAGTAGGTTCGGAGCAGTTTGATCTGATTTACACCATGCCTGTCAATTTGGATTGAACCAAATTTGAGTTAAATTTGAGTCAAACATGTTGGTCTTTTCGTTGCTTAGTCCTCAATGTTTTGCTGCAGATAGAAACACAGAGGTCGCTCTAGATCTGACACTATGAGCACAAACTGGATAGGAGTTTGTGTGTAACCTACCGGTACATGTATATGTGTGTATGTATGTAGCACTCACAGATATGGAGCAGTATGTATGGGCTATTGTAAGTTGTGATCACCTCATATATGAATCTATAGATACAGACATCTACATCATGACACATGAGCACACTGTATGTAGGTCTGACTCATCTCTTATGTACAATATTGTCCACATCTCATCTCTCCATGTCTCCGGTATGTTCATCAAGGGAGTACAGAAAGGATAAAGCTACAATAGACACCAGTTATTTATAGGTACATACATGTTGTAGTCTAGAAAATAGTTTACTAATCCTAAAACAAGACCTAACCAGTTTGCTTATCACTCAAGTTTGATTTCAACTAGTTTTGCACTGAAATTCAATAGATTTTAACTCTGTCTACCTGCAAGTTTTGTGGGTAAAAGAGGAAAAAGTCCTGTGCCCTGCCACTGGCATCTCACAATGACCAAAACATTGGTCGAAAGACTTGTACACATCTCAGGGCCCTGCTAACCAATGTTCTTCTAAGGAAGCCAAGTTCTTCCGTAACTGAAATTATAGTGGTTTTCCCATATTGCACATTCTCCATGGGCCACAGGAACACAATTGCTCGTTTCTATGCTTCATCTCCAAATTCAATTTTCCAAGCGGCCCCAAAGTCACCTGATTGTCTGAAGTGTTAAGATCAATGTTTTCCTATACGATATCAGTAAGTACTAGTAATTATGAGTCTTGACTTCTGGTATTGCTGTATCTGACTTGTGGTAAAGATGCCTGGACGAACTAGTAGGGAGGGCCTAATGTTGATGTTTCATGAGGCTTGGAATGACTGATGATAATGATGATGCCTAGCTAACTGGTTTCCCTATCTATATATAATTATAACTACCCAACATACATGCAGTACCAAACAATACAACTACATGTACCAACCTGCAAATTTACCTTTCACACTGACGTACCCAGCATAACTACCATGTCTAGCTAACTGCCATACCTACAAGACTTCCATCAGTTGCTCTCTGCACTTAGGAGCCTTTAGATTTCAAATTTAGTTGAGAGGGGAAAGATACAACAAATTGATAACGAGAAGGAAAAGAAATCATGTAGAGGGAAAAAACTCAATGTAGAGACAAAAAAGTGCCTTGATAAACATTCCAGAGATTAACCTGTAGCCAGCTAAGGGTGCCCCCATGTACCAGGCAGATCCTGGTGCACTGGTGGGTTAGCAGGCCAAGGGTTAAAGTAGAGATGCTGCTAAAACGCCACAGTAATGAGAAACTCAACTTTGACCTGACACGCAGAGAAAATCAGGCTCACCAAATTTGGGGGGTGGTCACTTTAGCCTTCTTCAGGGAAAGTGACCTGTTACCAAAGTCACATGACCTCAGTGACTCCAGTGATTGGTCAAAGATAATTCAAATTTTCTTGTCTCTTGAGCCTTCTTCAGAAAAATGACCCACTATGTACCAAAGTCACATGTCCATAGTCATGTGACTCCAGAATAGGTGAAGCCTTCATGAGGAAAAATGACCCACTACGTACCAAAGTCACATGACCACAGTAGTGACTCCAGAACGGGTCAAAGGTGAGCTGCCATCTTTGCGTGTTCAGCTGAGTTTCTCATTCACACTGTTTGACTCACACATGGATACTAAAACCCTCTAAACTAGCGAGTCCCAATTAAAATCGTCCTCTATATCGTCGTTAGTGAACTGTGATGCCGCGGACTCGACCGGGATGGGGTGCTGGGGCCGCGGGTGCGCCCGCGGGCTGACGCTGTGGTGGGACCCGAGGCTCGAGGTGCTTCCGCTGGCGTTCATCACGCTCAGGTGGTTCCCAGACAGGTGCATGGAGCCTGCAATCGACGTTCGCGTACCCAGACTGCCACTGGGAACAGAAAAGACAATACAGGTCAACTTAAAAATCATTGTACAGACCGCTATGGCTTGTTGCTATTAATAAGGGTGGGATTCACACACTCACTCACTAGCTATCCGGGCTTTGCTGGTGTCCCTGCCACAGGGGTCGGCAGTAATCGGCTAGTAGTAATGGTCTAGGTGGGATTGAACAGTTCAAAGCAAAGGGCACAGCGGGTTTTCAATTGGGTGCTGTATCCTTGTGTGAACCATTGAAAACTGATCCTGGCTGATTATTTCATTCTGCATTTTTATAATTTTTCATCTGCAATTTTGAAAACCTATCTGCAGTTTGCAGAGAGAAGAGTGGTATTTCGAACAAACACGCGTACCTGTGGTGACTGGAGCCGTAACTGCTGGCATTACTGGCCTTACTGGCTCCTAGCGGGTCGTTTCCACCATCGTGAAGTCTGGTTGAGGCAGCCTAAATATTTACAAAGAAAAACAAAGATTAAAACATTGCAATACATAATACAGAATGAAGTTTTCCCTTCAATGACGTAAAATGGTGCAAGTTACTCAGCTGTTGCTGGCTTTTGACAGTAAAAAAATAGTGGAAGTTTAAAATACGGGTTCCAAATTACTGACCTGTGCGATGCCGGTTTGGTTGAAGAACCGACTGAGGGATGAACAGAGATCAGAGGAATTGTGACGGGTCCAGACACCAGTTATTCAGATCTGCCTGCTTCATACTCTCCATTAGACCTGTAAAACATGTTCATACATGTTAGTGTGAGGATATATCAGATGGTGTCAGATACTTACTGGTTGGTGCGTCCACCAGTTAGTCATTTTGTACAGCATGCATAGTCTGGACATTTTTTATATGTATTCAAATAACCACAGACACACAGCCAAACAGAGAAACACACTGATAACAAAACCTCATATTTCTCACTCTAGTAGGCTATTTGAGCGTAGGGGCCTCCTATGCTGTGATTTTGACCCCCTACACTGTGATTTAGACCCAAATAGTGTCTCAGGGGTTAATATGATTAGAAAAATTTTGCTGTGGTCACATGTTGGGCCTTAAGGTGTGGCTTGCGCTTAAAAAAGTTTTCATTCTGCACCTGACCCCTATGCTGTAAAAAATTCTGGTCAGAACCCTGATACTTTCTATTTACCTTGAAACTGTGACATGTCAATGTCTCCCCAGTTGTAGCTCCCGGCCAGACGACAGCTCTCCTTCAGCAGGTCCAGACTTGTCAACCAGTCTCCGGCTGTAACCATGGAAACACACTCATCACCATGGAAACACACTCATCACCATGGAAACACACTCATTACCATGGAAACCAGTAAAATCAATACACGTTAAAGTTTTTTCAGAACAATTGTATTAGGCACATGTACAATGTAAGGCAACTGAGTAATTAATATAAGACTGTCTAGTGGCTAATTTGATATTACAGTACTATATTCTACATGTAGATTCAATATAGAAGACACAGTATGTCTACTATACATGTACATCTAAATTATGTTGATATCTTATATAAGTGAATCTCTAGCTTTTACATATTTTTATGATGTAATTTACAAAGAAGTTACCTTATATTGAAGAAGAGGACCTTTGAATATTCTCTTATTTCTCTGATTCTATAATTATACATTGTACTTGTACAACTGTGTGTTTAGTGTAAGCGCCTACTGGTATTCCCATGTCTGATTCCTCACCTATATTAGAAGCTGTTAGTGATGCTGCCAGAGCCTGTGGTGTTGGTGCTGGTTTACTGAACACAGCTGAGTTGCCGGGCGTCGACCGGTTGCTCGTGGCAACTGTTCCTAGGGTGGTCATGCCACTGGATGATGCTGGAAGTCACACGATTAGAACAATTTTGAGTCGTCATTCAGAAAAAAAAATTCTGTAGGCCTAAAATTCTTTTACAGATGAGTTGAATCACAGAAAAATTTTACAACTTTGATTATCAACAGTACTGTACCGTGTTATAGCAATAAAAAACTAATGGCAATACTTCCTAGACTGTGGCTTTATAATGACAAGCAAAAACATTAAACAACATGTAACATCTCTGATGTCTGTGTTATTGTTAAAGTTGTTCATGTTTGTTCTATTTTCTTCTTAGTACTTACAAGACTATGATGTCCACTTTTAATATGTACCAGATGATGTAGGTTTTATAGTGTCTCTCCAACTTTTATAATGCATATTGTGAGTATGCATAGCATATTGTAAGCATCTTTTATGTAGACTTACGTTTATCAGCCTTTGCTGCCTGTAAGTCTGTGTAATGTGTTGTTTGCATTGAAATAGATAAAAATATTGTAAGTACATCATCATCATTAGATGATGTAAGTACATGTAGGTCACAATTTGGGCTAACATCCATGTCCATAATATCACCAGGGTCCATAATATCGCCACCTTGAGAAATAGTGTGCTTTGAGATATTTTTACTGTAACATACTTTTGGTATGCACTCCTGCACACCTCAAATGTACATACCTAGGGTCTGTTGCAGTAAAAATATCTTCAAGCACATTTTTTCTCAAGGTGGCGATATTATGGACCCTGGTGATATTATGGACACAGATGTTAACCAGGCCCACGAGTCCCTTTCCCCATAAAACTTGAAACCTGAGCAGTACACAATGTCCTCACATGTAGAGAGCTGTCCTGTACTACAGTACTCACATGTAGAGAGCTGTCCTGTACTACAGTACTCACATGTAGAGAGCTGTCCTGTACTACAGTACTCACATGTGGAGAGCTGTCCTGTACTACAGTACTCACATGTAGAGAGCTGTCCTGTACTATAGTACTCACATGTAGAGAGCTCACACAGTTCTGTACTATATTACTCACATGTAGAGAGCTGTCCTGATGACGACTGTTCGAACACCTGTTTGTAGAGGCTGCGGAAAGAAGCACTGAGGTCCTCGAATGCAGGATTGTTGTCCACCCAGCCAGCCTTGGGCTCTATAATCTGTAACAAGATACAAGTTAGAACACTTAATCTAAAGCTTTTAGTCACAAATTTCAGTTGAAAGTAAGTACAGTTTTTGTTCATTATCTTTGTCAGATCTTCTTGAACCCATCTTGTCTCCGTTTCGTTTTCTTAATAATAATAATAAATGGTTTTTATTGGTCAAACAGTACCCGTGCAGTAACAGCCTTTATACAGTTGAATTGGTGCAGGGTACCAATCACATAATACACATGATACACATATTTGCTCCACAAATTTTTGTGGAACTGTCGCAAGGGTCTGTGCGGCTGCCATTCGGTGCCACCAGGTGACCTCAATACAACTTTCCCCAACCGAAGTTAGGTACCCATTCACACCTGGGTGGAGTGAGGAAAGTCGTGTATATCTTGGTATGTTTACCTGAGGAATGGCAGCCTGTCCGTAGTTGAGAGCTGCCAGAGTGGGACCAGACATGCCCAGACTGCCACTACTGTTGGAGCTGTGCAGGCTCTCCTCGGGACTGTAGGGCTGTCAAACAAACAAACAAACAAATAAACAAACACATCAGAATAGGAAAACAACATCATATCAGAATGATAGAGGACTATATATGAAGCCAGGCCAAGAGCTGCAATGATATAAGGTTAGATCTGGCACTCAGAACTTATCATTTGTATGCATTGTGTCATAAATATCTTTACTTAATCTTAGGCCTGTTGCTGGGATTGTTCTTGTGTGCATAATGTACTAGTGTGTGTGTATGAACATGTATGTGTGTAAGTGCATACATACATGAGGGTGTGTGGTGTGTGTACATGAGTGACAAATGCATTTGTGTGTGTGTGTGTGTGTGTGTGTGTGTGTGTGTGTGTGTGTGTGTGTTGTGCACATGCCCGTCTGAGTGAGTGAGTGAGTGAGTGAGTGAGTGAGTGAGTGAGTGAGTGTGAGTGAGCGAGTAACTGCACATTTTACTCACCCTGACACTGTGTCTGTGTGTGTGTATGTATATGTGTGTATGCATGCCTGTGTGTGTGAGTGTGTGTTTGTGAGCGAGTGAGTGAGTGGATATTTTACTCACCCTGTCACTGGACCTCCTCTTGCGAGGTTTTTTGTCTGGCAGGGATGTGTGTATGTGTGTCTGTGTGTGTGTATGTATATGTGTGTATGCATGCCCGTGTGTGTGAGTGTGTGTTTGCGAGTGAGTAAGTGAGTGGATGTTTTACTCACCCTGTCACTGGACCTCCTCTTGCGAGGTTTTTGTCTGGCAGGGATGGGGTCCTCCTGTGGATTGTTGTCTATTGCCCAATAAGAACCCTGAAAACAGGAGAAAACATTTCCATCATCATCCTGTATGGGTGAGTAACAATACTAAAGGAGAACGAGATTGTTCAAGCTGTCTTACTGTGGGGTGATATTGTGGTTTCATTTGCTTGTGGTGAAAAAGATTAGCTCAGGATAAGTCTGAATCCATTTATTCACATTATACATTGCTTTAAACCCAAATTGTATGTGTTCATATAAAAGACATCCAATGCAATTTCAGGGTGGCAAAACAAAAAAAAAACTACTCTGGATGAGGATATTTGTCTGATAATGATATTTACTGCCATTTCTTTGCACATTTTTGTCATTATTTCATACTTTTTCGTCATTCATTTAATACAGCTCACTGCATTACAATACAACCAGCCACGTGAAGTGTTTGACAATATTAGCCCCAAATCAAGCTATGCAAGGTATCTCTTTGTTTTTGGGTACCAACCATAAATAGTTCGAACTAGCCATGGTGCCTAAACACACTCACACGGGATAGGTGAGGTGAGGTAAGGCCAAATTCCCAGAAATTTTGAGTTTATTACAGGTCATCATGCGTACAAGACAACCAGCCACGTGATGCCTACGGCTACAAAACGTTGGCATGCTTTGCTGAAAGGCATTTTTCTTGGAAACCAATTTAGAATCAAGATACAATCATGAGATGTTTCTTTCTTGTTGGGTACCACCCATATACATGTATGCATAAGCTAGAGGTAGAACTAACCTAGGATAGAAAACGAGCAACCGTTTTATTTCAGTAACACAACATTTTTTCCCCACTGACACTTGTATTAGACTAAGTATATAGTATGCAATAGGTTAGATTCAACTTACTAATGTTACATTATAACTTAAAAGAATGACCAGAAAATCGACTTTGAAATAAAGTTTTGCTGCCCTGAAATGACTTTAAAACACATTGGTAACAAAAAAACATGGCAGATGCCAGGCCTCATTAGATAGTGTGAGATAGCAATTAAAGTGCCAAGTAGTTGAACAAGTCACAGTGCCCCCATGACCCTCAACGGAAGTGAGATAGGCGAGGTGAGGTGAGGAAAGGTGAGGTGAGTACTACCAAATTTCTAGGGATTTTGAGTTTAATACAGGTCATTATAAACCATACAACCGGTCACGTGTTGGCTACAATGCTGGCATTGTTTGCTGAACGGCATTTTTCATGGAACCAATTTAGATTCAAGATATGAATCATGAAACAATCTACAATCATGAGACATTTTTTTCTTGTTGGGTAACGCCTATATGTGCATGTACATGTACATGTACATGTATGCATATATGGCTAAGTAAGCACGTCGGCAGAACGTACTGCACCTGCGCGAAACCCGTAATGTATAAGTAGTACATAGCATTTCGGCAGAATGTCTCATATAAGGTTGTATTCGCTCATGTAAGGTTAGCATTTCGACAGTAGTTTCCGAATGTTATGTCGAAAAGAATATCCTCTGCAACAGGCAAAATTCTGATGCAACGTTGACCAAAAACCCAACGAAAAACGCGAAAATACGGGGTTCTGCGCAGGCGCAGTACGTTCTGCCGACGTGCTGGCTAGGTACATTTTGTAGAACTAGCCTAGGATATAAAACATGCAACCGTTTTATTTCAGTAACATAATATTTTGCCCCACAGACACATGAGACTAAGTATATAGTATGTAATTATAATGATTGATTCAATTTACTACTGTTACATTAAAACTTAAAAGAATGACCAAAAAATTGACTTTGAAAGTCCAGTTTTGCTGCCCTGAAATGCCTTTAAAATAGCCTGGTATCCAGCCTTGTTAGCTTTAGTCCGCTACCCAAGATCCGCTCCCCGCCAACCCGTAAAAGACTGGATACCAGGCTACCTTTAAAACACATTGGTAACAAAAAAACATGGCCGATGCCAGTCCTCACTAAATAGCGTGAAATAGCAGCTATCGTGCCAAATAGTAGTAGATTGAGTCATAGTGCCCCAGTGACCTTCAACGAGGGATAGGTGAGGTAACGTACGGCCAAATATGAGGGGATTTTGTGTTTAATACAGCTCACTGCATTACAATACAACCAGCCATGTGCCTATGGCTAGAATGCTGGCACAGTATGCTCAAAGGCATTTTTTCCTGGAAACCAATTTAGATTCATACTGTGTACTGGTATGTGCATAATGCATATTTATACATAGAGACTTCGTGTATTAATTATTAATGAGGATGATATGGATCTATGATTTGACACAATGTGCCTCCTACTCGTAATATCTCAGTCTGTGGTGTTAGAAGTCGATTTCCACAAAAAGTCTATAAACCTGGTTACAAGGTCTGTAGCGCACATGGGTGACCTTCGTCTGTTACACCCAAGGTCACACACGTGTGTGATACGGACCCGAGGTTATATGGGGTCGTACTTACATGTGGCTGAGCAAGAATTTATATAGGTCTGTTTTTTTTCACCAGGGCTCAAAATTAACGGTGTCTCGATGGCCAGTGACCACTAAAATTTGGGCTGGGACAACTAAAGTAAAAAGACACTTTGGGACATTTTTGGGACAATAGAAAAATGATCAACATCAGATTGTCAACCCTTTTATTGTTTATGAGGCACACGTCCCGGCTTTTGGATCTGGGAAAGTCCCCCCGAATTTCCTGTCTACTCTGCAATTATTTAGTGCACTTGGGAGTGAACATTACCAATGAAAATAACGTTGAATTCAAGTTGAAGTCATACAATACTGCCCCAAAAAACAGGTTGGCATGGGACAGTTCATCCTCACTTCGGGACAATTGAAAATTATTTTTGGACAGTGCTGGGACAATAGGAAGAAAAGTTAATTTTGAGGCCTGAGCAGTAATGCCATTTGAAAAGAAACTAAAAATACCACATTACAACCAATATTCAAAGTCAAATACTATCTAAAAATGAATCATGAAGAAATTTATTATAACAATAGACACTTACATGTACTTGACTTGCAAGCTCATCCAGGTCTAGGTTATTTTTTTTACAAATACTGAAAGAACTTGAACACTGAAAAAAACACAGTCGGACTGCGTCTTGGGAGGGCTACTTACTTTTCCTGGGTCGTCCTTCGACCTTGGTACCTTGAGGAAGCATTTATTTAGGGACAGGTTGTGTCTTATGGAGTTCTGCAAGAAAACAGGAGACAAACATTCATGAAAAGTTAGAACCAACCTACAGTACGAAACAAGCAATGGATTCCCATCTAGGGCATCACATTTTTGCAGATATGAGTTGATCTCCAAGCAGATCCTAGGGTCTCAAAAATAGAGTATCAAACTGGCCAGGCAGTGTCCAATTGGCCAGAGAGGGGGGTAGCAACAAAAAAAAGGGCTATATATAAAAAGCTAATGATCATTCCCCCACAACCTCTGCTTGGAGAGTAGATATCAGTATGCTATGGGATACGATTGATTCAACTTACTACATTAAAAGAATGGCCAAAAAATTGACTTTGAAAATCATGTTGCCCTGAAATTGCATTAAATTTGATGCCTTCAAACAAGTGGTTGTGAAAGAACTTTGTTTTATTCAAAAGAAAAACAATCCATCAGCAACAGTTAACTGCCCACTGTGCTGGTTATCCTTGTAATCCAGCCTTGTCCAAACAAAGACTGTTTGATTTGGACAGATAAGGACACCAATAAGTAACATGATACTTAAGTTTCAATCCTGATTTAATCTGATACAATCAATCATCTTAGGTTACAAAAACCAGAACGGAAACCTTCTTTGTACAGAGGATAAAGCATTTGCTTTGAAGAGAAACATCAAATAACAGTTACTGAGTGTATACCATTATATGCAAATGAGTACGGTTGTACAGTATCTACTATTGTGATCTGCAAGATAAGCATTATTGACTGTAAATAGTATGAAAAGAAAGAAACAACTGAGGTCTGTTAGTGACAGTATTTTCTTTTTCTTTTGCAGATTAGGAATTGCTGCAGGAACTGACTCTGAGGGTAAGATTTGCAAAAAAATGTCAGCTCATTCATAATGGAAATTATACAATAAAGAAGCTATAATTTGCACCCATGTCACATGTACCTTCAGGGCATGAAATCACGTGTAATTTACACACAAAAGATTAGAATTTCCGATAAAAAAAAAAGAAGAAACCTGCAATTTTGAAGATAACAGAGGAAAGTAGTTTGGCCACTTATAACCACTGGATTATAGTACAAATATATACAAATAATTTTTGAACATCCATTAAAAAACCATGAATTTGACCTTCATCTATCAGTATCAATATGAAATATACAAAACTGATAAATTTACTATCATAATCATGACAGTATGATCAAAAAGGTGTGCAAATTATGGAATGCAAGAAAAAATAGGAAAAATTAAAAAAAAATTGTACCACAATATTTAATCCATGCCTGTTCATTATGTGCATCATGAATATCACATTCATCCATATCATAATGAATAGGAGACGCTTCCATCATTTATTCTAATGAGCTCTTCAGTCATGTAAATGATCCCCGTAATTAAAACAAAATTTTCCACGATGTAATCACTTCAACCCACTCAAACAAATGAGTCTGAGTTCCTTTTTTTCCAACCCTGTACGAGGGTCTGGATGGGGGGATCCCAGAAAAATTTAGGAGGGCCTGAATAATGCTAAATGGTAAATTCAGGCAGGCCAGAAATGCTTAGTGGTACTAGTAAATGGTAATGGCTTTTGGAAGTGATTTCTTTAGAATGCTCTTTTTTCTATTTATTGGCGAAACTAGTATATGGACCGTGGATGCTCTATTATGATTTTTGGGCAATCTGGTGTTAAGAATACAGAGAATTTTTGGCGAAGCACTTTAGTTCCACGTACTAGTATGTTATTTCTTATCCTAAAATTCAAGTAGCTATGAATAATGGAGCATTACAATGGCTCGCTACACCTCACAAAAAAAGGCAGTCGACCCTCCTAAAGACGTAAAACACAAAGTCAGAAATATGATTTGGATGTGGAACAAATAAGCAACAAAAATTAATCTAATCAGATCTCTGCTATTAGACATGAGACAGTGAGCTCCATGTCACTTGGTATTCTGGGAGTCACTGCAATATCAGCGTTATAACAAACAAACAAATAACAATTAACAATTGCATTAAAATTGCATACGCCTACACGGCTTGCCAACGTTGGAATATTATAAAAAAGTATGAATGATTTCTAATTGCCTTTTTCACCTGTGCTTGAGCACTGACTGCTGAATAATGATCTAAATTATGTAAAGTTTATGATCTTTTTGTTATTACAAAGGCATTTTTTTGCTGACAAGAGTTATGCCTCTTCCATATGTTGCACTAAAATCCACCTGTTCCAAGTGTTGTCTTACACTGGCACTACCACCTGGTAGTTGACACTCATTTTCTCTGGCTTTCTATGTGTATATACAGAACAACAAGATATAGACTCGCCATTATGATATATACCTGAAATCAATAAAAAAACACACAATGGAATATTTTCAAATGTGGGATCTTCTTCTTAGAGTTAGATACCCTCTGACCACCCCTAAATGGGGTAATACTGAGGGAGGGGGGGGGCGTTGCGTGGCTATGGCAGGAAGGCTGCCAATCCGGCCTTAAATGAGGGCCTGCATGGGGGGGTAGTGACTACGAATTACGCAGAATTTCGCCGCGATAACGAATTACGTAAAATTCTCAGAGCTGAGTACGATTTAACGCTTTGCGGCTAATGTAGTATTAAGAATTACGTTGATTTTTGGGGAGGCTGGCTACAGATTACAAAGACTAAAAAGGCCTGATTACGCCTTACGAAAAAGGGCATGCAGGCCCCCTTTACATAAAAGCCTTAAGTTGTGGCCTGCACAACTTGGCCTGACAGTTGGTTTCAATCACGTATTTTTCGTGGAAAAAAAAAAAAGATCGGATCTCATTTGAATAATAATGTCAGGTGGATTTTTTTGCAACCACAACATAACTGAGTTATGTTGTGGTTGCAAAAAATAAACTGCATAATTAGGGGGAGGGGCAGCAAGACAAGGTAATTACCAAATAAATTACTTATAATTGCTTGAAAACACTTGAGAAATTCAGCCTCCCTGTTTGAGCTGTGGTGAATTTTTAAGAATAAAATCCGGGTAGTATCTCTGTAATTGTTTGTCTGTCTCAGGATGTTTTAGTTTTTACCCGACAACAAGCCACAAGTGGTTTTTGCAGATTAATTAATTATTGAAGGCGTGTCAGAACTTTTGGACCTGACCATTGCGCGTATGCGCGCGGGGGGAGGGACAGACTATCACTAGGGAAAGAAAGAAAAAAACACATCGGGTAAAAAATACGTACTTTCCATCCGTTCCCAGCGTCTCTGTAGTAAGGAAAGTTGTCGCAGATCCACTGGTAGATTTCGGACAGCGTCATTTTCTTCTTGGGAGAGGAGTTGATGGCGAAGGTTATGAGGTTGGCGTAGCTGTACGGCGGCTTGCCGTCCCGCCCGCCCGCCGTTCCGTCGCTCCCATCCGCCGCTCCGTCCCCGTCTAGCGCGTTCTGGGATTTCCGGATGGCCTGGACGCCTAACCCGCCGACGGCGCTGGTCTTCATCGCGCCGCCGACGTTCAGGCGCGGTAGCCAGTCCATAGACGTTAGGCTGGACTCCAACTCAGATCCGGACGCCATCTTGGATTCTCCAGGCTGGGACCGGGGAAATTTTCACGGCTGGAGGGGTGTCCGAACTCACTGGAACGTTTCCAACCTCCCTTTTCGCCGCTTTAACAACGCGAATTTGGTCCTTAAATTACATATATTCAATCAAAATCAAGTTTAAATCCTACCTATCACATTTAAGGTTGTCTATTATGACTGACGGTGGCGCTAATTTTCTCAACAAAAGACATTCTTGTGTTGCGCAGTAACCGATACCCCTGACACCCCCGCAGCGGTAGTTGGGCTCGCCCTGCTTGGCATCATGGCCCCCCGCAGCGCTACCTAGCAACTCGCCACTGGTGACGTCAAAGGCGCGCGAAGTCCGGCCGCTGCCCGTTCAAACCCGCTATAATTTACGGCGAACAAAAACGGTAATAATACGCATTACTCTGGCTCAATGACGAATGGTTTTACGCCTCTGATGTCGTTATTGAAGCCTGGTCATTTGAACAGAGAAATGTGCTCTCTCCTATAGTATAACTGCGTACATGGCAAGAGTCATTTACTGGCTTTAGGAAATCAAGTATAAGTTGAATTATCCTCAAAGTATAGAAGCAATATCTTTGACCATCTTTATTGAGGCAAGGTTGGCTATATGTGGGAGAAGGTGGAAATGATATATAGGCCACTTCCCGAAAGCGGTTTCGCTTTCGATTCACATCACATACATGTGTCTTTGCCCTCTTCACAATGTTGTAAATGTAGACTCAATGGTCATAAAGAAAAAGAAAATTTTTTTTGAAAAATATGCTGCTGTTTGCAATCTATCTATCTACAATAAATTTATGAAAGGCGTGTGGTCATATCAAATATATCTTATAACGCTAAAATCTGATTTTCAAATTGTAACAGTTGAGAGCTGCAATCTTGTGAAGAATCGCTAGATGTCGCCCGCGCACGGTGACATCGTGAAACTCCGCAGATAGCGACCAACCGCAGCTGCTCCGCGGAGTTCATTTCGCTTCACGTTCAAAATGGCGGCTGTACTGAATTCTGTGAAGTCATTCGGCGGTCCGAGCATGTCTACTGCAGCTGTGAACGGCGGCCCAGATTCATGGACGCTCCAGTTACAACAGGGGTGAGTTCTAGCGGATTTCTAGCATGACAGAGTTGGAATGTAAAAATACAACCGCCGTGCAGCGTAGCGTTTTTGTTCCTTGCACGTTCATGATTTAGGGGGAGGGGGGCGGAAATTAGACACAGGTTTGGATAATTTTTGGAGGTTCAAATGTTTTATTATGGTTTGCCACTGAGGAAAGAAGATATTTTCAATGTTAAAAAGATCTAATGTTTTTGGTAGAGCATGTCAAGGAATCAATGAATTGTATACTGAATGTTTTAATAGTGCTCCAAAATGTATAGTCATCAGTCTTTTGTGTTGAACCATGTGCCAAAGTTATGGTTCATGTTTCTTTACATCATCGAGAGTACACACCAATTCGACGTGTTCTCCTAGAGATGCCAGCATCACGCAAGCACAAGGCACCAAGAGTTAAATACCTAGAGAGGCAATTTGACTCTGAACTGAACAATGCGCAAACCAGCACCAAGACAAGAGACCATGTCTAGTGAGATATTAGAAGAACAACAGCATAATTTCTTTTATGTATCATTTCAGACGTCCATCATGGCTGTGGAGTTTGCAGGTGGAGTGGTGATCGGGGCCGACTCACGAACAACCTCTGGGTAAACTGGTTTTGATTATTTTTTTTTTTTTTATGAAAGAGAGTTTGCAAGAAAATAAAGAGAATAAAGTAAAACTAAGCATGTAAACTTGTAAGCATGTAAAATCTTGTTACATAGCTTTATATCAATATTTTTGCATACAGCCATCAATAACCATCAGTGATACCTGTTTCATTGCAGATCGTACATCGCTAACCGAGTAACAGACAAACTCACGCCGGTTCATGACCGGATCTTCTGTTGCCGGTCAGGTTCTGCCGCAGACACACAGGCCATCGCTGACATCGTGTCTTATCACACCGGCTTTCACAGGTCAGGTCTCTTTTCAAAAATTAAAACCTGTGCTGAGTTTTCTTTACTTCAAGGAGGCTCAAAGCAACTTCTGCATACCTGTACTAGAGAAATTATACTACCTATCTTGTGAAACAAGCACTGCAGCTGAGAAAAATCCACAGGAAATGTCAAATTGTAGTTTTCAGATTTTTGCTACCTATACCTTGTCCCTTAACCCCCTTGTTCTATTGTGACAATGTAACATGTAATGATCATGACAATGTAATAAGAAGAAAGCACATAGCCCTGATAAAGGTAGCAGAGCAGTAGTAGAGAAAAAATAAGTTATTTACCTAAAGAAAACTATGTTGACTAGAAAATCAGCACTCAACCAGTAATAATGAAAGAAAATAAAATGTTGTTGTTCTTTTCCCAATGACAGTATTGAGATTGGTGAGCCTCCCCTGGTCCGGACGGCAGCAAACCTGTTTAAGGATCTCTGCTACAGGCACAGGGAGGACCTGACAGCTGGCATCATCGTGGCAGGATGGGACAAGCGGAAGGGCGGACAGGTAAGGGCAACTCTGGTGTGAGACAGGTAATAAGTAGTAACAGGAACTGTGGTGGGATACCAAAATGGGTGGCAGTTAGCATAGAAACTGTGGTGGGATACCAGAAATGAGGGAGATCAGATCTAGTTGGGACAGGTAATAAGTAATGAGAGGAACTGTGATGGGATACGGTACTAAAACTTTTGGCAGTCATATATATTAGCAGACAAACTGTGGTGGGATACCAGAAATAGGGGAGATCTAAGGAAAACTTAGTTGGGATGAAGTCAGTTTTTTCTATTTATTTCTAAGAACTGGTAAGAATCCAAAGGCATAGGTCATATAATGTGACACAACAGCAAGTAGTAATGATATAGCTCATTTTGACAAAGTGTTAACTTTGGTTGTTTTGACAAAGAATCCTTTTTTCTCTCTCCCTTACAGGTTTACTCTGTGCCACTAGGAGGGATGCTGGTTAGGCAGCCGGTAGCTATAGGAGGTGAGCAGATACAGAATAGCCTGAACATGCCTTTATAGTGATGCTGGCACACTATTGTTCCAGCTGTACAAAAGACAGCCAGGTTTGCCCAACTAGTTACAAGACTGTGTTGAAGGACATTATCCACACGCACAACAGTACTGAACAGGGTGTCATGTGAGTGACTACAACTAGCCTGCAGACGTAGATTGACATGATCCTATGAATACACATCCATGTATTAATGAATACACCATTGAAGGAAGCCAGAGCATGTTGATTGTGAGCTTGAAAGCACTTTCAGCAGTGCTTGACTTGTACCAACTGTGTTCCAGGCTCTGGCAGTACGTATGTGTACGGTTATGTGGACTCACACTTCAAGGAAGGGATGACTAAAGAGGAGTGTTTCCAGTTCTGTGCTAACAGTAAGTACAAGTACCTTACTTTACGTACGTGTACCTCTGTAACTGTAAGTATCACAATGTGTATTGAATTAGGGAGAACAATCATTGCTGACAAAACTAGAGTCAATCCTGTGCTAGTGACCACCTCTGCATTAAGACCGCATTATTAAAATAAGAAAAAAAAACTAGAAAAGTAACATTTGCAAAGCAAATGTATAATTTTTACCTCTGTATATGGTCTGCTCTGTTAACTCTTACTCAAACACATTCATATACTAGTGTATGATGACAGGAGTCTAAATCCCTCCTGCTATAAAATTGCAACATGATGTAACCCAACATCAATTACCATGGTGACAGACATCTGGTCCTGGTCATTGACCTTATTTGTTTGGAATGGAAGAAGAAGAAGAGAACTCAGCAAAAACAAATAACATTTGGAAACTACAGACCAGGGGATGTTAGTCGTAAATACTGTATACCAATACAACCTTACATGAGACATTCTGTGTTTGTTTTCCTTTGGTAAACATAAAAATGTTGTTTTCCTGCGCAGCCCTGGCCTTGGCAATGTTCCGTGACGGCTCGAGTGGCGGAGTGATCCGATTGGCCGCCATCATGGAAGACGGGATAGAACGCAAGGTCATCACGGGAGACGACATCCCCAAGTTCTGGGAGGGGTGATCTTCTTCCTGAGTCAAACTCCATAAGATTAGCATGTCGGCAGAGCGTATTGCACCTGGACGAAACCTGAAATGTATTGTGCATAGCACTTTGGCAGAATGTCTCATATAAGGTCGTATTGGTGTCCAGCGTATGAGGTTAACATCCTGTCTGTAGTTTCCGAATGTTATGTTGAAAGAGATATCGTCTGCAACAGGCAAAATTCTAATGCAACGGTGACCAAACATCCAACAAAAACCATTAAAAATCAGGCTAGCTTTTGTGCAGGCACAGTACGTTCTCCTGACATGTTCATAAGACTAGATATTTGTAGTAGGCAGGAATTATGAAAGACATGTACCTTAGCAAGAAATTCCTTCAGAAAGTTTAATAGTAACAGTCAATGGTACAGAGATGATAAGAGAAATGTATGTTGAATACCGGTAATACATTAACAAGAGTCTTGGTTTTCTCACCTCTTTAATGACTTCTGTATAGTGTAATTTCACATGCTATATCCCTCTCAACCTGTATGTTCAATATGTTTCATAGACCATACACTAGACTTGGTTTCTATACAGTAGGAGAAAAGTTTCCACTTTCTGTGACCATTAATAAAGCAGCAAAAGAAAATTGCTGGTGGTGAAAGATCTGTGTGTTGTGTTTTTTTCTCGGGGTTTGTTTGTTTGAGCATTTGTTTGATTTAAGTGAAACTTGTGTTGGTTCAAACAGGTGTAAAGATCTGTGAACTTCGAAGTATAGACTGCTGAAAATACCCTAGGTCCAGTGCTGATTGTGAACTGAAGACTATTGATTCTAAATGTGTATTATACCACTGGCCCCAAATGCTGAATGGCCAAGTGGCTAGGTAGCGGACATGAGATTGAGAGGTTGTGGGTTTGATCCCTGGCATTCCTGGATAGACATTGTGTCCTTGGGAAAGGTACTTTACGGAATTTTCCTCACTCCATCCAGGTATAAAATGGGTACCTGAATTCATTTGTAGAACTTGTCTGAAGTAAAAGGTTGTGAACTTCCAGAAAAAGGAGAGGGATGGGCTCCACCTTCCAACACCATACACTGTGCCTGACACAAACCCACTGCTTCTACTGGTTCTATAATGCTTTATGCACATGTGATCAAATAAGTACAACAAATGCTAAATACTATAGATACTACATGTACGTATGTAAATCTGAACATTTTCAGTATTGCTAGTTTTATTGTAGAAGCCCACAAGAAGTACACAACATCTAGCAAGTGGACTAGTACAAAATTTGACCCCTATATAATCAGCATAATGCGATTGATGTTGGATTTTCACTCATTATGTATACAATAATGTATACTTTAGAAATTTTCTTAAGTATACATTATTGTATACATTATGTTAATGCATAGATTGTTTGCCTCTTTTTATTGGCCTTTTTTTTTAAATTTCCATTTCAGAAGTTTTAACTTTCAGTGATAAAAATCGATTCCTGGGAACGAGATTCCATAATTTCCCTACGTCACCCTTGACCCCTGGGAACGAGATCAATCAAAGATGGCGGCGCTGTCTGGAGAGACAGTCGGTTCTTTGAGTTAGTTTGTCGTAAGTTTGTCCTGTTTCATTTCAGCTTTTATTTGTTAAACTTGACGGTGACAGGACCTGGACATTATTTCTGTTCTCTTCTTCTCATTTTCGTCTTGCTTTTGACCTTAACTTTCGCGGCTAAAACGCCGTCTCTGTATTTTCACTGGAGTCACACACTTGTCAAAAGGTACGTGAGTAATTTACCAGATATGGTCCCGTTCTTCATCATTCGTGATTATACTGTTGTCTCAAGGTCTGTCCTTTCTTTCTAAAATCACCGAGATACGTTTGAAAATGGGCAGGACAACATGACAAACCTGTAAGTGGGCATGGCTCTGTTTAACAGCTTGCTGAGGCCTTACGCCGTGACGGTTGTTCATGTAAAATTTATATTATAAACATCTAAGTTAATATCTCGCTAGACGTGGTCTCTTTGTGCTGGTTTGCTCATGGTTCAGTTCAGAGTCAACTTGTCTCTCTAGATGTTTAAGTCTTAATGCCTTTCTGATTGACGCTGGGCGGACCTGTTTGTTTGTTTGTTTGTTTGTACTACTTAGCTCCCCATGGAAGAGGACAGTGGAGAGTTCCCAGGACTGTACAACAGGGAGAACGACTTTACAGAGGAGGACATGGAGCCTGATCATGGTGAGGATATTTCATTTCCTGAAATAAATGACGAACTGAAAATATTATAATAACTTAACATGCATAAAACCATGTATTTGTTTGCCTAACCAACACCTCTAGACATATGTTGTTGTTGTTGCCCTTGCATATATCTATAATATTCTTGATCTTGATCTTGAAAAATTACTGTGTAACACCCCTCTGTTGGGATAAGACTTGGGTTCCTTCAACCTGTTAGGCTATGAGATTTCCGGTATGGCTTGAATTTGAAACATTAGACTTGTTAGACGATGTCTCAAGGTGCAGGGTTTTACTTGGTTATGTCAATCTTCTAAGGTTTTTAACACTAGTGATTTGAGCATAACAATGGCACCCCTCTGATTGACCTCTAACCTCTCTGATTGACCTCTGACCCCTGATTGACCCTGCCTCCTCTGATTGACCCCTGACCCCTCTGCTTGGCCTGTGACCTCTCTGTTTGACCTGTGACTTCTCTGATTTCTAGATGAGGAGGAGGAGAAGGAGAGTCTGAAGAAGAAGGAGAAACACAAG
>NW_017804564.1:760061-775368 GCF_001625305.1 Branchiostoma belcheri
GAGAACGACTTTACAGAGGAGGACATGGAGCCTGATCATGGTGAGAATTTTTCATTTCCTGAAATAAATGATGAACTGAAAATATTATAATAACTTAACATGCATAAAACCATGTATTTGTTTGCCTAACCAACACCTCTAGACATATGTTGTTGTTGTTGCCCTTGCATATATCTATAATATTCTTGATCTTGATCTTGAAAAATTACTGTGTAACACCCCTCTGTTGGGATAAGACTTGGGTTCCTTCAACCTGTTAGGCTATGAGATTTCCGGTATGGCTTGAATTTGAAACATTAGACTTGTTAGACGATGTCTCAAGTCAAGGTGCAGGGTTTTACTTGGTTATGTCAATCTTCTAAGGTTTTTAACACTAGTGATTTGAGCATAACAGGGGAGACATCACTGAAAGGGTTCTCCATTGAAACATATGCTAAATCAGACATGAAAATGGGCATCATTATATATGACATATCTCTAGTTTACGAAGTTTTTGTCACACAAACTCACCTTCACGTGTTGGCCAATTTAATAATATGTACCTACAACAAGTTTCGGAAAAAAGTGGTCGGCTATTCTCGAGGTACAGCCTTGTTTATAAGAATTCGTGCACTTTGACCCCATATTCTAGGTCGATACCAAGGCAGGAGGCAGGAGGGGTGTATGGCAACAGACAAGCCCATAACAAGGCAATTTCATGGAAAAACTTCATTTTTTTGGCAAAAACATTCACTCAAAACCCTACACTGTACAACCCACCACAAAAATGCCAAGAATTCAACAAAAATCCCACCCAAGAAAGGGTTTTAAAGTTCTTTAGCTCATTTTAATTTTGAGGTCTCTCACCCAGCAACTTGTGCGCATGCCCTTCAACCCGCGTCACCCCAACAATGGCACCCCTCTGATTGACCTCTAACCTCTCTGATTGACCTCTGACCCCTCTGATTGACCCTGCCTCCTCTGATTGACCCCTGACCCCTCTGCTTGGCCTGTGACCTCTCTGTTTGACCTGTGACTTCTCTGATTTCTAGATGAGGAGGAGGAGAAGGAGAGTCTGAAGAAGAAGGAGAAACACAAGAAGGACAAGGCCCCGGGGTACGTCGCCTTCGAGGAGGAGGACTCAGATGAGGAGTAAGTCTTCTTTTTCTTCTTCCTCTTAGGTACCCTCAGACTACCCCTAAATGTGGTATTACTGAGGGAGGGGGTGGTATGTGGCTATGGCAGGGCTGCTGCCAGCCAGGCCTTAAAAGCAATTGTCATTGCCTGCACAACTTGGTACTAATCGTCTTACATGTAAACTTAAGTTTCTAGTCAAGACAGAACTTCAGAGTGTTACTAAATCAAGAGTGCCAAAGAATTCATAGGAATTTTACAGAATTCGTACAAATTTTACGAAATACGTATGATCCATTATACAGAAACATACATATTTACGGAATACATACAATCCATTAACAGAATCCTTACTAATTTGGTGACCCGTACCTGGATCACTATGCCGGTTACATGATACTACAGTATAAGGTTGAAACTATCTAAGTTACTACGTTATAAGTATAAGGTTGAAAACTTAACTCTTGCTGTCAACCCCCAGGAGCCCCAGTAAGGGGAAGAGAAAGGGCTTGTTCCGCAACCGTTTCTCACAGAACTCCAAAAGGAAGTTCAAGGACAAGGAGCGAGACAAGGACAAAGACAAGGAGAAGGAAAAGGCCAAGGAAAAGGAGAAGGAGAAAAAGGAAGAAAAGTCTCATCATAAGGTATCAAATACAATTTTTCATTATATACAATTATGTACATCTTAAATCTATTGCCAGTTTTTGCTAGGTTTTTGTAGGCATATGATGCTACAGTAGCTAATGCTAATTTCTTACACCCTGTCTATATCCCCCAAAAGCCGCTATCTTGCACCCCAAAAGGCAATTTTTTTCCTTTTGTCTGACCTGCAGGAGAAGGAAAAGAAGAAGTCATCCAGCCTGCCGCGAGACCTGACCCCAGACATCCTGAGGTCCTACAGCTTTAAGGAGAAGTCAGGGAGAAAGAGAGAAGCTAAGGAGGCCAAGTCCCCGTCTCAGGCCCAGGCTCTGTCTGCTGACGAACTCAGCTCTCCTGCAAGAGGTGGGGGGAGCTTAGGTTTCTTTTCCATGTTTCTTTTTTCCAGAAGGAAATCATACTGTTTATTTCCCTCTGCAGAAGGAAAACATATTGTTTTTGCTCTGTTCCTTCCTCTTCTTGGTAACTGGTGCTGTAGCAGACATCAGGTGGTGTTGGGTCACAGTGGAATGATGAAAGACTGATTGCAGCTGGAGGCTTTTTCAACAACTCTAAGCTGCATTATCATCACCATCATTATTTAAAAAAATATATATTGCAAAACAGATGAGAAGGTTTGTACATAGGCTTATGTAGTTTTAGGGAGTGCATACAGAGGTTTTCCTCCCTGTCCTCATTGGTTGCATTGTTTGTTCTTCCAGAGCCCCCCCAGCCCATCTTTGGGATCCCCCTGCACGAGGCAGTGGAACGGTCCAAGCTGATTGATGGGATTGAATTACCGGCCATCTTCAGAGACTGTCTGGACTTCATAGAGGAAAGAGGTACTAGAATAAAACCGTCTACACTAGTCTATCAAGTTAGAATACTGTATACGTCGGTAGAGGTTAGACATCCAGGTAATAAGATACGCCAAAAAATAGTAACTCAAGCAACTGGATATGGTTTTGGAAAATCATATCCAGTTGCTTGAATAACTGTATTTTTGTGTATACAAATGTAGACTACTGTATAATTATATATTCATTGTGATGTATTTGTTCCAGGTGTTTCTCACCTGTATGTTCTCACCTGTATGTGTTCCTCCTTCCCAGGTCTGTGTACAGAAGGTATCTACCGTATCTCCCCTGTGAAGTCGCAGGTGGATGCCCTGCGTGCTGCGTATGACCACGGTGAGGTCGTTGACCTACAGGACCATGACCCCCACACGGTGGCTGGCCTGCTGAAGACCTACCTGCGGGAGTTACCTGACCCGGTACTCACCATGGAGCTACTGCCGGGGTTCGAGGATGCTTCAGGTTTAAAACATTCATTTTTATTTCGCTCTATTAATTTAAACCACACTTGTTTAATTTTATGGATGGCATCCGTGCCCGCATTGATTTTCACTTGTTCTCAACGAAAAAAAATCACCTCCTCCAAGGCTGAAACCTGGGTGCAATTCTCCATAGTCCAATGGTTGTCAGCGACAAGAGGGAGCCGGCGGTAACTATGGAAGACGGCATCTAGGCTACCGAAGTTCCACAGAACTCAAGAACTCAGTGCAGTGCTTTGATCCAGCTTTGATCTGGCTCGATCCGGCTCTGATCCGGCTTGAACCAAGATCGAAGCTGGATCAAACCATGTCAATTTGTATCCTGGAATCCATCCGTGAACGCTTTATCTCCGCTCCGTTCCTCCGCTCTGCCTTCACAAGGTAAAGCGTTCACGGATGGATTCCAGGCTAGTCAATTTGCTTCCATCTAGACAATTTTGTCCTAGTTGGAATGAGGCCTAACACTGCTGTCTTCCCCTGTTGCAGCCCTTGCAGGTGAGGAAGACCGTGTGGCCGCCCTGATCCAGATGCTGTACCAGCTGCCCACCTGTAACCGCCTGCTCATCACCTGGCTCATCCAGCACATGGTGCACATCATGGACAGGGTGAGTTACTGTGTAGTTACTGGCTCATACAGCACATGGTCCACATCATGGACAGGCCAGGGTAAGTTGTTGTTGAGTCATTCTCGTCAGGGGTGAAGCATGATATCATGCTTTTCCTAGTACTAGTATTAGGCTCGCGCATGTATAAGGGGTGATGATGTAAACTCCACCGTGTGGCCTCCGTCCAGGTGATTTGTAGTGAATCACCAACTCCCAGACAGTAGTATTTGGACCATCACACAGGGTAAGATTACAGTTTTACTGTGTAGTTATTGCTTTCATGTTACCTTTAGGTAGAGAGGTTTTATTTTGTGCATATTTTTCTCTGTGTTTGCTTGTGTTTGTCAGTATCTAAAAGCTGTAGACTTCATATTCACACAGTAGTACATTTGTACATGTACATCCTGATAAGCACCTCCAGCTCTGTACTGCTACATAATGTAACCCAACACCACAGGGTGTCTGCTACAGCACCAGTTACCATGGTGACAGACGTCTGGCTCAGATCATTGACCCTATGTGTTTGGAGAAGAAGAAGAAACTGAGCAAAAACAATATGTTTTTCTTCTGCAAAAGTAGACATAATAATATGCTCGTACATCTATAACTGCGTCAAGAAGCAAGAAGAAGTCGAACATGTACATAGTAGACCACATTAGTATGTATAGTTTAAGTGTAATTGCTGTATCCTTTTTCTTGTCTATTCATGACCTGTACTTAGCTTGTTAGAGCACAAATGTACAATAAAGGTCTTTCATTCATTCATTCATTCAATAATAAAACCTCCTTGATCTTACTTGTTTTCCTGTGTTAGGAAGCAGAGACGAAGATGAATCTACAGAACATCTCCATCGTCCTGAGCCCCACGCTGAACATCAGCCACCGCGTCCTGAACGCTTTCTTCTGTCACCACGATCAGCTGTTCGGAGACGACGGGATCAGGAAGTACGTGACTACTCTGTTCTGTTTGCTCATAAATGTTAGCCTCCACCAGGCTATACCAGTGCAATATCTCAATTGGTAGCATGCTCGCTTTGTAACCGGCAGGTCATGAGTTCAAACCCCGGCCGGGTCATACCAAATACTTTTAAAAATGGTACACACTTCATTCTCTGCTTAGCACTCAGCACATATGAGAAAGAGTGTGGGAAGGTCAAACACACAGCACTACCAGCGGACCAGCCCCCTGCTGTAGTGCATTGCACAACTGTGTGTCGCCCAAGGGCTACAGAAATGGATATGGGCACCACCCTAGGCTCTGCATAAGGGCACGGGAGACCTTTCTTTCTTTCTTTCTCCACCAGGTCGTCTTACAGTGGTACGGATCCTAGAATTCGGTAAAAAACATATAGGGAAATAGTTGGCCAGGAGAGTCAGTCTGCGAGAGGGTTAGTTTTGCGGGCAAACAAACTTTATGCTGGCTAAACTCTCCTAGTCAATTATTCTCCCTATTGGCTAAATTTTTGGAACCCGTGGTGTTAGCCTGATGGAGACTATTTAAATGTAGTTACTGTCACAAACTGGACAATGTTTTTGCCAGCTTCGTTGTTTTTGGAAAGCAGGTAAATGAGGGACAGGGACTCTGGGGTTGCAAAATAGCTGTAGTTTTTTTTTTCTTTTCCCAGTTTTTAATGTCATCATGTTTGTACATGTAACTGCCACAACTTACACCAAACATAAACCATACCCAAACACCCCTTAACATCCACTCAATGTTAAGAATGGCACCAGACCAGTGTACATTGTATGTATAACACCCTTATGCAAACATTTCTGAGCACATTGAAGCACAATTCAGACAGACTACTGTAGATGTGTCAGGCAGTACACAACTTGTGAGCAGGTAACAATAGTGTATGTGTCTTTTGTTTGTTGTATGGTATCACTTATATGTGTTATAGTTTGTTTTTGTTGTACATAACTTTATTTATTTTTATGTCAATCTGTATGTTTTTCTGGGCTAACCAAATGTGTGCATGTTTGTGTAATAAGCACTTTTGTAGTGTATGTGTATGTGTATCATGCATGCGTACATGTATGTGGAGTTTGCATGTGTGTGTGTAGTATGTACATGTATGTGTCTAGAACATTGTCATTGATTGTGTGTGCATGCATGTGATTGTTTATGCATGTAGGAAGCATGTGTGTAGTGTGCATGTGTGCTACCCAGTGCGCATGTATGTAGTGCATGCGTGTAGTGTGCATATGTGTGTGTGTGCATGTGTGCTAATCTATGTGAATGTACATGTGTGCATGTACATGTGTAGTGCATGTGTGTAGTGTGTATGTGTGTGTGTAGTGAGCATGTGTATTAACATGCATGCACGTGTACTAACCTGTGGACGTGTGTAGTATGCATGTGTGTAGTGCATGTGTGTTAACCTTTGTTTAGTGTTCATGTGTGCATGTGTGTACATGTACATGTATGTGTGTGCATGCATGCTAACCTGTGCACGTGCTTGCAGGGTGGGCCGTCCCCTCAGATGGGAGAGCTCCACCATGAACTTGGATGAGATTCCCGACAGTCCAAGGTAGTATCTAACTCACACCACCTCCCGAAACTCACTAACTAACACACCACCTCCCGAAACTCACTAACTAACTAACTAGCACACTCATATACCAACTCTAACCTTGTCACATCACTCCCTAAACTCTGCTAACACATTAGTACATTTGTCATCATCTCACTCTGACAGTTAACACTTCTAACACAAGATGTGTATATACAACTTACAAGATCTTACTGGCAGCTTCCTTCCTATAGTACTACAGAAGGGTCATCATGGGTAAAAAGGTGCAAGACTTTATTTCTTGTCTTTTCTTTGCATTGAGGTACCTTGAAAAATGTTTTGACCATAAGTACCTTTCTTTGGGTTTTCCACTTTTCTTGATGTTTTTTTTTCTTGAACATTGTGATATAAAATGGGCCTTGAAGTGTATCTTTTAACAACACTCTCAAGAAAAAGGCTGTTTACAGTTGGTTTGGATGCTCTCACTAATGGGTACCCAAAATGGGCCTTCTGTGCCTGCTCCTAATGGTGACGTCTGCCCTGACCAGCTCTATTGAGGAGGAACTGCAGCGACAGGAGGCGCTGTTGGAGCAGCTGCACTCTGAGCTGGGCGCCGGGGTGGAGGACCCGGAGAAGGAAGAGAGACTCTGGGAGGTGCAGAGGATCATCACACAGCTCAAGAGACAGGTCAGGGTCTTAAACATGTTTGTTATGTCTTAGACTATCTTCTCAGATCTCAGGCACTTTCTTAAAATTGCTTTGAGGTGCAGAGAATCATCACACAGCTCAAGAGACAGGTCAGAGGCTTAAGCTTAAACTATCTTCTCACATCTCTCTTAAAGTTGTCTAAAGTAAAGGTGCAGAGGATCATCACACAGCTCAAGAGACAGGTGAGCATCTTAGGCATGTTTCTTACTTCTTAAACTATCTCAGGCAGTTTCTACAGGCTAAAGTAGTTACTTAAAGAAGGAGGAGAGAATCTGGGAGGTGCAGAGGATCATCACACAGCTCAAGAGACAGGTCAGAGTCGTAAACTATCAGTTTCTAAAGTCTTAACGCTTCTCCTGGTGGACCCCGAGAAAGAGGAGAGACTGTGGGAGGTGCAGAGGATCATCACACAGCTCAAGAGACAGGTGAAAGTCTTAAACTTGATTCTCACATTGGAGATCAGTTCCTAAAGTCTTTAGCAACTCCTAAAAACTTACCTAGAGGTGCAGAGGATCATCACACAGCTCAAGAGACAGGTAAGCATCTTAGGCACGTTTCTCACGTCTTAGACTATCTCAGGCAGTTTCTACAGGCTAAAGTAGTTACTTAAAGAAGGAGGAGAGAATCTGGGAGGTGCAGAGGATCATCACACAATTTTTATGTTTTTGCTCAGTTTCTTCCTCTTCTTCTTCAAACAAATAAGGTCAATAGCCAGTACCAGACATTTTAATTTGTTTGAAACTGACTCTTAATGTGTGCCCCAATACAGCTGAAGCGGGCCAAAACTACATACGCCACTGCCAAAACCAGCACCAAGCAAAAAGAGAAAGAAACCAGACAGCCAGAGACCAAAGCAAAGGTTACAGAGACTAAAGAACCAGAGACCAAACCCACTGCCACAGAGAAGACAGCAGAGGAAAAACCAGGAGAAAAGAAACTAGCAGAAAAGAAATCAGGAGAAAAGAAAGGAGCTGAAAAGAAACCAGCTGACAAGAAACTGGCTGACAAGAAATCGGTTGATGCAGAGAAACAGAAAGAAAAAGAGACAAAAGAAGAAGTTGAAGACAAGAAAGTTGCAAAACCTTCTGACCAGGAGGTTGAGACTAAGAAGGAGACTGAAGACCAAGTTGAGAAGGAGGAAGCTGCAGGTGTGGAGACATTAGTGGTCCAGCAGGAGGAGGAGGCAGAAGGGAGGATGGAGGAAGAGGAGGAGGAAGATGATGGTGAGAACAACACAAAACACTGGACACCTATGCATATTTGTAATCAAATTCATAAGCCAAATCTTTACAGCACATGTTATGGCAAAGAATATTGCTACTGTAACTGTAATGTGTTAGCCTTGGTACCATCCTGGTTAGTTTACGCTCCAATGATAATGGGTAGTGACTATTGCAGTGGACATAAACTAACCAGGATAGTACTAAGCTTAACGCGTTGTTGCTTAGTTATAGAGTTCAAGCTTTGTTCTAACACAAGAGGGAAACTCACCATAAATTCTCGTCAACATTCGTCAGATGTATGATGTAATCGTTGACTCAAAGTCGGAAATGTGATGACACAAGGAACGCATCAAAAGTGGTGAGAAGACAAAATTGTTGTTGCTTGTTTTGCAGAAGAACTAGAGCTGCTCCTGGAGGAGGAGGCAGCCCTGATTGCAGAGCAGGAGGAGCTGCTGGCTCTACAGGGCAACCTGCAGTCCAGGATAGAGAAGGAGAGGTCTGTTGTTTTTTTGTTTGCTAGAAACTTTTAACCGTTTTAAGCCTTTATATCATACCTTGGCTTCAATAACGTTCAATAATGGTGTCAATAACTTTGCAGTATGGCCCGGGCTTCCATAGCTCCACTAGAATGATTCGAACGCGTTTCGCCCTAACCGTGTGCACCACTTTTGAAAATTCCAATACTGAATTAGGACATTGGAATTGATGTTGTTGCATTTTAGGGTTTAGGGACACAAAATTTTGGCCCATTTTGCATTGAAATGTCTGTTTTCTTGGGTGGGTATGACATAAATGAAATACAATATGGTGTATTCGGCATCGCTTGTTTTTTTAAAGCTTGTGCAATCTTTTGCCACAGGACAGAGATAGACCAGTTGAAGGAGGAGTTAGCTGAGGCAATGAACAGCCGAGAGACAGCCTCGCCCCCACAGCAGACTACCGACTTTATATGTTATATTTTCACTCCTACATTTCTCCAATCCACTCCTATTTCCCCCAGAACAGAGATTGATCAGTTGAAGGAGGAACTCGCGGAGGCGATGAACAGCCGAGAGACAGCCTCTCCCCCTCAGCAGAATGGAATGCACTCCAGCAGCAGCAGCAGTAACAGCTCAGTCAACAGCAGCGACAGCAGCAGTGTATCCTTAAATACAGACCAGGGCTAGACATACTGCACGTTAGTGCACCCAAATTTAGAGCTGTGCACCCATTTTTTTTCTGCGTGCCTACCAAGCTATACCAATGAAATTGCCAAGTTGACCGATTTCTACCTTAAGCCATTTTTTAGAACTAAATGTAGATGTGATAAGTACAAATGTTGTTGTATAGATGGAATGACCTTGACAGTGTCTTCAGGAGGATGAGGAAGAGTTACAAGACATTCTAGACGACCTTGTCAAGGAGAACCAAGAACTGGAGGTAACAAAAATGCTTCCTTCACCCCAGAATTCCAGAGACTTTCGCATTCGTTGTGTTTTGCTGCGGTGTGATGTGTTGCACAAGAAATACCCCCAACTCATACATGTATGTGCAACCCTCCACAGGACAAGTATTACAATCGTGTCTTTCTTTCCCACAGACCAAAAACTCGGACCTGAGCCTTGCAATTGACCGTGAGCGTCAGCGTTGTGTACAGCTGAAGGTTCAGATCAGGATGCTGCAGAAAAGGGAACAGCTGGGCAGTGGGGAGGATGGACAGCACACGGACAGCTCTGTACCACGCGCTGTCACTGTGGACAGGGAGACTACGCTATAGTGAACAGCACGGACAGCACATGGACAGTGCTGTAACACGTGCTGTCACTGTGGACAGGGAGACTACGCTATAGTGAACAGCTAGGACAGCACACAGACAGCTCTGTATCAAGCGCTGTCACTGTGGACAGGGAGACTACGCTATAGACAAACTGTACACTTAGTCTACACAGGAGAAGGAGGCACTGACAAGGATGTTAATCTTTGGCAGGACTCGAGTATTTGCATATCCCATAACATATTGTTTGTTTGTTCATTCTGTTTATTTCTGAAAGTTCAGAATTACTAATACATCCTTTCACTGTGCACAGTGAGACTATGTTATAGACAAACTCTACTCTAGTTTACAGTATATTCCATAACATATTGTTTGTTCGTTCAAGTTTTGTTTGTTTCTGAAAGTTCAGAATTACTAGTACATCCTGCCACTGTTGACTTCAACGTCATATAGACAAACTACACCAACTGTACTGTATATTCTGCTATGTTTGTTTGTTTGTTCAGGTTCTGTTTATTTCTGAAAGTTCTGAATTACTAGTTCATAGAAATCATAGATAAAGAGACTAATAAGGCCCATAGAAAGATTAACGAGGCATGAATCCCAACGAAGGTTGGGAGCTGCCCAAGGCCTAGCTTGGGTACCATCCTACTTGTATGCCGGGGCTCCCACAGTCGCATACTTGTTAGGGAAGCGAGTGTGGGAGCCCCGGCATACAAGTAGGATGGTACCCAGGCTACCCAAGGCCTACTTACCCCAACTCCGCAAGGAGGCAGGGGAGGCCAGAAGATCTACTAGTAAACAAGTCACCGCCTAGTTTCTCGCGAGACTAGGTCACTCCGTGATCAAGGCGTACAGTGGACGTTGAATATTTGAAGGTACGTGTTTGATACCCTTCTAACAGTCACTGTCTGATGAATATTCTATTAACTGTTAAACTATACGTGACTGATGAACCTCTTCAATGATACCGGTAATACATTATTTCATCATGTAAAGGAAAACAATATGCAGCCAAATACATGTTGTAACCAACCACCTTATTCTCAACCTACTAGTACTAACAGTGGTTGGGGTGAGTGTATGGTGTAGAGTTTATAGTGACTATAGACTACCAGATACTGGGAGTCTATAGTCGACTATATTCAGGAATCAGAGGTCATAATTTGAACCAGGTGAAATTATCACCTATGTGGCAACTAGTTTGTTCACCAGTTTGCATAATCACCGGTACTGACAAGAATACCTTTGATACATAGATACTGATGTATCACAGGAAACATTCTTTTAACTGACATGTTAATCTTTAAATTACTGTACAACCAGTAGCAAGTATGGCATTTACACATGGTGACCATGTTAGTACTGTATTTAAAAAAAAGTGCTTCTCTAAACTAAAAGAGACTAGTGTGTAACATGTACATGTGCAATAGTGTTGTTGAAAGCACTGAAGAATCATACAAATTGATCAAAGAACACCTTAATCATGTTATTCTTCCTGGACTGTCAATATGAAAATATATTAACAGCAATAGGATATGAAAAGCTATCCAGCAAACTAACAGTATTATGTTAGGAATAGAGAGGATCAAGCAAAGGCTTTTGTTTTGTAGCAATATGTATAAATGTAACATGTTATTTACACATGTAGCAATTACAACATCGTTGTACATGTATATTCCAGTGGTAGCGTTTGGATTTCTTTTATTTTTCTTGTAGATAAAGTGTTAACTTTATGTATGGTAATAGACGTAAAAAGCTATAGAAAATACATATACAACCCAAACTCACACGTCTGCTTGAAGATTACTTCCAGACACTTGCCTTACCTTTACGTGCTGGGACAAGACTCCTCCGATCTCAGGACCTCAGGTCGCTCCTGAAGTCAGAAGTCTGGCCTAGTTCTACATCGGGCTGGTAACGCTACACCTCTTACTCCTAACCTCCTAAACAGGCTCTATCATGAAGCCCCTGATTCATAGCAACCTTGAACGTGGACATCAAAGATACCATCACGGGAACAATCCCTGATCCCCCATCCCTGTCCTCCATCAGTGATTGGAGTTCTGCTGTGGTGATGTTTCTGCATGAGCCCAGCATCTCGCTTCGAAGGTTGTGCTTCCTCTACCCCTTTTCTTCCTTCCTTAAGCTGGGTCTCACAGGATAAGCAAGGTTCAAGCATAACAACCCAAACTCACACGTCTGCTTGAAGATTACTTCCAGACACTTGCCTTACCTTTACGTGCTGGGACAAGACTCCTCCGATCTCAGGACCTCAGGTCGCTCCTGAAGTCAGAAGTCTGGCCTAGTTCTACATCGGGCTGGTAACGCTACACCTCTTACTCCTAACCCCCTAAACAGGCTCTATCATGAAGCCCCTGATTCATAGCAACCTTGAACGTGGACATCAAAGATACCATCACGGGAACAATCCCTGATCCCCCATCCCTGTCCTCCATCAGTGATTGGAGTTCTGCTGTGGTGATGTTTCTGAGCCCAGCATCTCGCTTCGAAGGTTGTGCTTCCTCTACCCCTTTTCTTCCTTCCTTAAGCTGGGTCTCACAGGATAAGCAAGGTTCAAGCATAACAAGCCAAACCCGCACGTCTGCTTTAAGATTACTTCCAGATACTTGCTTTACCTTTACGTGCTGGGACAAGACTCCTCCGATCCCGGGACCTAGGGTCGCTCCTGAAGTCAGAAGTCGTTAAGACTAAGTGAGGTGTTAGTTTAGTAGTGACGCTGAAGAAGAGTTGTGGATGCCACTCGAAACGTCCGGAAATTATCTCCGTAAATTTATCCAGTAGTAGAGTTTGAATTTACTATGGGTATCTGCTTGAAGATTACTTCCAAATACTTGATTTACCTTTACGTGCTGGGACAAGACTCCTCCGATCCCGGGACCTAGGGTCGCTCCTGAAGTCAGAAGTCGTTAAGACTTAGCGAGGCTTCCTGTTTTCACACCTTGGCCCAGCTTGTTCCCTGCATGTTGAGGGACTGGGAAGTAGATTAGTCCTGACATGTACCATACACGTGGCCTAGTTCTACACTGGGCTAACGCTTTACCTCACAGTGTGGCTTTACTCTTACTTGTTCTTTTGGGCTTTACTCCGAACTCTTTGCCAACCCTGGCGTCCGGAAGTGAAGGAGTAACACTACGTGTCCTCTTTTGAGTATCCTGGATGGTCCTCAGGATCTTATGGGTAGATTCTGTAAAAATACTATATTTCACAATGCAAACTAGAAGGAAATCATACATGAAGACTGAAAGTGGCTAGAACAAAATTCTTGTAGATGAGCAAGGCTTCCTGTTTTCACACCTTGGCCCAGCTTGTACCCTGCATGTTGAGGGACTGGGAAGTAGATTAGTCCTGACATGTACCATACACACATCATGGCCTAGTTCTGCACTGGCTGGTAATGCTTGGGTAAGTTCCTCCAAACTTCTTGCCGACCCTGGCGTCCAGACGGGAACAAGCAACACTACCTGTCCTCCTGAGTATCCAGGATGATCCTTAGGATCCTGGATGATCCTTAGGATATGGGTAGATTCTGTAAAAAAAAATGCTAAATTTCACCATGCAAACAAGAAAAAAAATCTTAAATGAAGACTGAGAAGGGAACTTTTTCTCTTCCCCCCCCCCCCCCCCAAATTCTTGATGAGCATCAGCAGTCGTTAAGACTTAGCGAGGCTTCCTGTTTTCACACCTCGACCCAGCTAGTTTCCCCGCATGTTGAGGGACTGGAAAGTAGATTAGTCCTGACATGTACCATACACGTGGCCTAGTTCTACTTCAGGCTGGTAACGTTACACCTCTTACTCCTATCCTAACCTCTTTCCAGGCTTATTATAGCCCGAGTCCTACATCCTCTCCGCAAATAGCGACTCGGAGGCTATAATAGGTCTGGTAACCAGGCTATAAATGTGTATAGTGTACTGCGCCTCCACCAATAGCATGTTTCTTAGCTCCTCCCCTACTACCTGGGTCACTGCCCTTGATTCCTTTATCGTTCATGTCGTTATCACTTACCTATCATGACCTATCGTGCACCCTGCCTAAAAGGTTCGTGTCACGGCGCTGGTCTCAAGACGTTCGTGTATTCCTGGAAGACATCTCGACCTACTTCTCCGTCTGCCAGACTCTTGTCGTGAGTTGTTTTCCACCGACTCCCGCGCAACCTGCTTTCAATCAGACGTCAAACGGGGAATTCTCGCTTGCCTAACTTTGGAACGAAAATGTGAGCACTTCTAAAATGGACTCCAAAACAAAACAGTGCAAAACAAACTTGAAGCCCTACCAGGTGGTTGGTAATTACTGGTATATCTTTTGCTAGCCCAGAAGCAAACAAGTTGCCCTTGCCGGCCAGTATAGACCACTCAACCTTTCATCTTCCTCATGCACACTCTCGCACCAGATTTATGGTCTCTGCAAGACAGTATCCCTAGAAAAAATCTCACGTGGCCCAACACTACATGTATATGCTAGCTGGAGCCCCATTGGCTCAGGTGACAGTGGCCTTGAGCCTGTCACGGTGTGACGTTCTCCAGCGTGTCAACAGCATCAACACAGTTGTCGTGTCGCCGTTTATCACACACCGGGGAAATTAGGCACGTTAACGTGGGACATTCTTAACATTCTAGTTCTTTTTTCTCACCTTCTTTTGGCAATGGCCAGGTTGGTAGTTTCCGCCTTGCATTCAGTAGGTCGTGAGTTCGATCCCCGGCCGAGTTATACCAAAGGTCAATGACCTGCCCCAGCTGGCTGTCACCATGGTAACTGACGCTGTAGCAGACTCCCTGTGGTGTTGGATTACATAATACATGTATAGCAAGTGGCAAGATGAAGTTGCAGGGGCTGGTATGTCTGTGTTAACAGAGCAGTAGTTTAGACCATACGAAGGTGAACATTGTGTATTTACTTTGCAAATGTTACCTTTCATGTTTTCTCTGAAAAGTCTCAGATGAATGAATTTCGAAAGCCTGTAACTTTACCGTTTTCTCTGCGGACTAGAAGGCATGTTCTTGTGTTCTTCTATCACGCCAAACATCTAGGGCAAGTCCCGAATGTACGTTCATTACGTACATTCCTGACATTCAGCCGTGGTGGATCATAGTTACACGACCCATGTGTTCCAATCATCGCATTCTATTCATGACCAATTGCAACATATAATGTACTTTTTTCCCCTAACGCACATTTTGATGTTGTTTTACCTACCAGTGTTTCATTGTGCGCTAAAAGTTGTAGAGTTAAAAAAAAACATCATATTGCCACTTAACAGGGATTTGAATTTCCAGAAATAAAGAAGTTAATCCTTTGAGGAATTATGACGTGGACAGGTGAATGACCCCTGCAAAGGTTACTGGGGGTCACCACGGGCCGATTCCAACCAACCCCCCCCCCCCACACACACACACACAACT
>NW_017804564.1:776014-797808 GCF_001625305.1 Branchiostoma belcheri
CCGTAGAGCGTAATTGGCGCGTTTTGCGTAGAGCGTTTTGATTCTACGTAATGCGTCGTAGCCACGTGGAATTTATCGTAAAGCGTAATGACGAGGCTTCCTGAAAACTTTCGTAGCCGGCTCTGAAAATTTAGCTAGCGTAGAGCGTTATCCAAGACCCCACTGTAAAACAGTGGTTATAAAGATGGGAAAAATAACATTGATGGCTAAAAAGTCTGTAGTATGCTTTTGCATTTTACGGAGGGGAATTCGGCTAGTGTTCTGGAGGTCCTATTCGGCTATGTGTGGCGGGGGGTTTATACAGTATTTCCTTTGTAGAACGTTGGCATTTCGATCTATCGGCCCAGCCCATGGCCATCAGGACACGCCAAGTTTTACTGGTGTGTGTTTTGTAGCTGGAAACCCTCTACATAAAATATCTCCAGACTATTGCATGTACCTCACAGTGGGTGGTCGCGGGCGTGAACCACACAAAATCGTCTATGATTACTTAGGGTACATTTAGAAGAAGAAGCATAAAGAGAAAGACTATCCATAAGTGTTTTCAGCATGTAGATTGAATGTCATGTCTAATTTTATGTGTTGTATCCAGGGTTATGGAGAGTCCACGCGAATCCAGAACCGTCCTAACCCTAACCCATTCAGTCATAGAACTGGATAGGCACATGCAGTTAAATGACTAGAATATTGATGGAAAAAAATCTGGTTTCCAAGCCCTGAAAACTGCATTGGTACCTTTGAAGTCTAGGATAAGCGTAGTCCTGTATATTGGCTCGATATCACGTCTACAGATTTTGGCCCCATGCCTTGTCGCTCAGGGGAGACAAACTAAAACATGCTGACGACGCAAATGGGAACTTAGCTGACTGCTCTACTTATCCTGTTTCTCTAAGTGATCTTGCGCGTCATCCGTGTGTGGACGGTGTTGAGGAGCCAAATCCTTGAGCTGCCACATATGTGAGAGGTCAGGCGTTTAGGGTTAGGGTTAGAGTTAAGGTTAGAGTTGGGATCATTGTTCAGGGCTAGGGTTAGACTTACGATTGGGGTTAGGTTAGGTTTAGTCTCACACATCACGACTAAACCCCTCCCATCCCTTGTCTCAGGTATATTGGAAACCCTCAAGTAGTGTCATGTATTTTTTTATTCAGAAACACAGTGATAAGTACAAATAAAAGGACAGGGATGTCTTCGAACTCAAGTTAGGCACAAGTTATATTCTCGCAGCCACTTTAACAATGGAAAAAAGTATGTCATATATTTGGCAGGATCATGTATATGGCCTGACACTGGCTTTGGCTGCTTGCCTGGCAGTTTGATATATACATGTATAGTGTATCATCAAACCGTCTGGCTAATGGACAAGGCCAGATTACAAGGGAATTAGAGATCAGTCCTGGTTTCACTCATCGGAAAAGTTACATAACCAACTGATTATGCCTTACCCTTGTCATACATGAGCCGAATATGGCCTGGGAGGTTGGGAGTAGGTCGGGAGTAGGTCGGCTGTGAGTCGGCAGGGGTTCGCTCAGGTCGGCTACTGTTTGGTTGCACATCAGCCAACCTTGGTCGGTTGGTGTTCGGGAGGAGTTACTCCTTTGCAGGCTGTATGAATAGTAGAAATCGGCCTAAAAAGAATATAGGGGATTCGGCCGGCCATAGACGGTCCAGTTTACCTGCAGGCATGTCTGCCTGGTTTTAAAAAAAAGTAGTTTTATTTTTGGTATTGTTTGATTTGCGTTCTTTGTTGCCTTAATTTCTTCTTAATATACCTTGTATGTTTGCATGAGTCTGGTGGAGACAAGGAAGGACTGAGCGGTTCTGAATGTGTGACAGGGGCTTCAGACTTACCGCTAACAAGTTCCTCTTGTGCCAAGCACCGAGAGAAGGGGTCTTGGCTTCCTACCAAAAGAAAAGGTCAAGAGTGAGCCCGAAGTTTGTTTTCCGTCTTGGCTCTTTGTTCCGTTGGCGGGAAAACCTGCGCGGGAAGTTGTAACATCTGATCGGAACTCACGGCGCGTTCGGACCGAACGTTCGAACACAGACCCGCTACAGTCTTGCAACAATGTGTAGCAAATTTTCCGCAACAATAGCTTAGGTTAATGACACAGAGGTACGTGCGCCGGTGGGTGTTAATGAGAGACGGCCCCACCTAAGCAAGCATTTCTCTTTCCACGACTCCATCTTATGGATGACTTACACGTACATTTGGGTGGACGATCGACAAATAACAAGTAGTCTCAAATATAACCGAGTCGCTGTGCACTTACTCGTAAAACTTCTGTATCTGTATATAGCCGGTATAACTGTCCTTTGGCGTAACACACCACATTTGCAGGCACGCGGCGCAGCGGTAGCTAGATATATTTACACTTGTTAGTCAATATTTCAACATTTAACTGCAGGAGTTGTTTAAAGCTCTCTAGTGATGATGCCCCAATTGTGCTCAGTGGCAACGAGTTCCACTGTAAAATTTGGCTTTGTTACCCCTGGCGGCTTTCTCTGTAACTGCAGTCTTCATCTTCGTGAACAAGCTGCAAGAAAGTCCTCATGACGGCAAGGGGCGAAGCGCGTCGCTAGATTTTGACTTTGAAAATTTCCGCCTGAAGACAGTCAGGTGGACATTTTTTGAAAGCCAAACACTGGCGAATTTCGCGTCTTACTCGAGAGTATGTTTCTCATTAGTTGCCGTGTATATAATGTATTGATAAATAAATGCTGGAGTAGGACCAATTATCGCGAGATTTGTGGCCGTCAGCGCGAGAAATGACGAGAAGTGACAAGTAACATGTGGCCAGCTTTGGTTAGTGGCGATGCCAAAAATACTGAAATGACAAGTTGGGGGGGGGGTGATTTGATGTCACAGAATGATGCTCTCCAGTCTTTGCTCTGAGCACTTGGACGTTTGCCTTAAAGGAACGAAAGGCTAACGATATGACTTCCGGATAATGATAATGATACTGTTTTGTCTTCAAAGTTGCCTTTTGTGTATTGTCCTCCGCCCACTGGCACAGCTAATCGGACGGACACGCACTTGTGATCATGGATCCATAATACTAATCTGAACCCTTTCAATTGTTTTTCCATGCCCGTCACGACCTCCAATGCCAGGACGCAAGCTAAAGTTTGTTGTCCCCAGAAAGGCGACACGCGACAGAAGGGTGACACGACAGAAAGGCGACAAATTGCATTGGGAAAGAAAAAAAAACAAGGCAGCGCGTCAGGGACAGCACCCAAGCTGTAATCTCCATGCAAGCAGTTCCGAGTAGGGTGGCAAAAGACATTATCAAATTGATAAGTTGTCAGTCAGTATCCATTGGCCAGAAAGCGTCTTATACACCACCTTTGGCCAATGGATACTGCCTGGTCAATTTGATACTGTCTTTTGCCACTCAAGGATCTGCTTGGAGATTATCCAATCATTCAATCTTCGCCTTCTCATGATCAGTCTATCATCTTAGCGGCAGTAAAACACTCCCCTTGGCAGCTCTGCGAAGTAGAACAAACGTGCTGACACTGGAGAACAGATTGGACGCGACACGTCCTGTTTTTGGCACAGGCACAAGTTCCAATAATAAGCTATAAATAAGTTCCAAGCGCGACAGTTCCGTAATATTCCCGGCTCTCCGTTGCATTGGAGTTTGCTACATTATACAGAAGAAACTGTGAAGATCTGAGTTCTAGACCTACAAGTAGTGAATTCGAACAGGCTCGTCACTGTTTAGCTGTCCGCAGCTGGTTTAGGACAGATCTGGTGCTGCTGACTCATGTCACACTATGTGTATAGTCTGAGGTACATTATAAAAACGAAATGAGAAAAACAATGGTATAGAAGGGGCAAATGAAGAAAGAAAGAAAGAAAAAAGATTTGAATGTATGGTTTATTCTGTAAAACATTGCAGACATCTAGCTGAAATACTTTTCACTTACATACACGTACATGAAATAACTCACAACTCACTTCAACTGATAACGTAAAACATTACAGTGCTAAAATGAAATGATATAATGACCAAACATCCGAGTGTATGAAACTCTTAGTCTCTTGAATGTTTTGAACGACTAAGACCAATGCGCGGTTGGATGTCGTCCATAAGACAAACCTCATGTTGCCTAAGGTGACGGTAATGTCCGTGAAGCCCGATATAACACTGCTCCGGGGTTTATCAGGTACAGGAGACCTTGACTTGTCACTTGTCAGCGGACCGGAACCACTTCTCACCGCGACCTACTTTTCAAATTCAAGGCAGAGGTCTGGACTTGGTTTGCCTTTGTCTCCCGGCAAGATCAAAGAAGTCTGGCCGCTCGTTGTCCCCTATGTCGCCAAAATTACCTTCTTGTTGCCACAGGTACCTTACTTTAGATGTCATAGTTACCTTTGTGTCACCATAGTTATCGCCAGTTACCGTAGTGTTGCTACATTTAGTTACCTTAATGTTGTCACAGTTTCATTTATCATGTCGCCAAAGTTACCTTAATGTTGCCAAATTTACCTTCGTGTTGCCACAGTTACCTTCATGTTGCTATAATTACCTTCGTGTTGCTATAATTACCTTCGTGTTGCCATAGTTACCTTTAGGTCGCTACAGCTACCTGTATGCTGCCATGTTACCTGTGTGTTTCAAGAATCTTTCAATAGTTACCTTCGACTTCTCAGTCTGGTGGTCATGTTCAGTTTCGTTGCTGCGCATGACTGACGTCAAAGTGAAACCTTTCAACTTGTCAGCAGACTTCTTTCTTAGCGCAGAACCTTTTCGTTGCGTTCTCGGATTTGCGTAGCCTGTGTGCCAGACCCACAGCACACTAGCTCAAAATTATCCTGTGTACACACGGGATAACATTGAGCAAGAGGCCTGGCACCCAGGCTAGGATTTGCGATGCCAGGTGATGTGATCCAAAGGACTCAGGACGGCGGACAGTTAGCCAAGGGACTGTCCGTTATTGCTTCAAGAATCAGGGGTCAAAGGGAGGCTTGTTCTACTCTCCACCAATCAGAACCCGCGACGCGCGCGACTTGGCAAGAGAACACTCGTCTCGTTCCCAGAACGTCCTCTCCTCACTTCTTTCAACCAATCAGACGCCCCGCAGACCCTCTCGTTCCCGGCGTGTCGTCCCCGGCGTGTTTGCCCGTCACTCCCGCCTGTGGACGTACGGAAAGGAGTCGTGTGTTCGCGATGGCGTCCGGAGGAACGCAGCAGCGGAGACTACGGGCCGTCCTGGCGGCCCTGGCGGCGTTGAGCGCCGTGCACGCGGAGAGAACGCCCCGACAGGCCGGTAAGTACCTCCGCAGACACTCCCGCACTCACAAACAACATCTTCTAGCCTCTAACAGGCTTCGGGAGGCGGCTGGAAAGAGTAGAAATAATTCCAAATTATTAGGGAGAGATAACATGTGGCAAACTGTACTTTCTAGCGGACTAACTCCAGTGGCATGCTATCTCTCACTATAATTTAGCCAATTTCTACTCTTCCATCCGCCTCCTGAAGCCTGGTAGAGGCTAAACATCTCCCAGACTGCGGCGTCCTCGCCAAAACCGACAGTCTCCAAGCAGGTGTGTTGAGGAGAGAAAAGTCGTAAATTATAATTTCTTGCTGCCCTGCTTTTCTAACCCTTTGCCAACAGGCTTCGGATGCGGCAAACTGTGTGTTCTCTAAAGCGGACCAACTCCCTCAGCATGTTATTTCTCTATTTGGCCAATTTCTACTCTTTCCAGTCGCCTCCCGAAGCCTGGTAGAGGCTATATCATTCAAACAAAGCCGTCTTGGCGAACCCTCACTACATCTGCTTGGAGATTAAGGCTCAGACGACAATGCTAATCGACTCTTGACGGCTTCCCCCCGCTTGTGTCGCCGCTGTTTGATGCTACCTGTCCCCAGTAGCGCCACCTAAAGCGCGACGTCTGATGCCAGACGACATGTGTTCCCGTGTCTGTCCGTCCTAGCCTCCCCGTAGGTCCTCTCTTTTTAGCTTGTCTCCACCAGACTCCTTTGCAGGCTGACTAAATAGTAGAAATCGGCCTAAAAAGGGGATATAATTGGCCAGAGGAGTTGGCCGGCCTGCGAGTGTCCATTTGCCTGCCTTTTAGGCCGATTCCTGCTATTTATTCAGCCTGCAAAGGAGTCTGGTGGAGACTAGGACCTCACTTCGACTATGGACTAGCGCCTTGTCTCAGGTTTCCCTGTCCAAGACTTCTTGCAGCGAGCTGTGGACTTTTGACCCACTGATGGTGAGGAACAATAGCGACTCTCACAAAAACCGGGTCAAAGTTTGCTCCCGTGTCGACTTGTAGGTCAAGACGTCCCGCGAGTTTCGCCTTTATACCGTCTCACACCGCCTGCTTCTTGAAGTAGTTACCGTGACTGTCTTAGAGCAGACCGTTCGTTCCTTGTAAAGACGCGCTGTAACTCATTACTGTAGTTTAACGTTACGTTGAGAAGTGAGCAATGCTTCACCTTGGAGGAGGAAATTGGGTCGTATGTTGTTGGTCACAGGGTTTGCTTGGACCCACAACAGTGGCTTTGTATTTCAAAACCACCCATCTGTACTCGGACCCTTCCAAGAGTGTTGCTTACTCATTCGCACTTTGAATAAGAACACACGTGCATGGCGAAACAGTAGACACATCTGGAATGCTTGATTGCTTGAAGTAGCGCTAGAGTCTCACTCATGGCCAATATCTTATCACTTCTCACCCCGGGGCGCCCCTAACACAGAGGTGACAGAGATTTTGAGCGATACAACAGTTATGAGAACCTGATCCCCAGCCCTTTGCTACCGTAAAGATAGCCTCAGTTTCTAGGCTTTGAAAAACAAGTAGATTCTGGTTATAATATAAATCAAAAGAGGTACGACATATGTCTCATCAGTCTCGCTATTCCTTGAAGGCCTTGAACTAGTTCAAGTTGATCAAGAAATGTGGAGGGCGAAACAATAGCCAGGGAACGACCGTTTTTGCTGTAGCGTGGGGGACGAAAGCTCTCATACCTTGTTGACAGAGTCTGACAATAGCAAGGGAGTTACCGTTTTTACCGTGGGGTGGAGGACCACAAAGCTATTGTGTCTAGCTGACAGCCGGACTGAACTTGTTTGCTGTCTCCGACTGTGCGGCACTTTACGAGGCATTATGCTAAATCTCGGCCTTTGAAGGGAGAAATATCCATTTTACGCTATCGCGTGTGTGTTGAGGAGGGGGTTAGAGTTAGAATATAAGATATAAAGCTATGTCTTGGTAGCCATTTTAGTTTGGTTGACTTTGGAACAAACAATCCCGTCTTCGCTGCCTTTTCATTTCTGTAGTTTGTCACCAACCAATAAACACCGCTGTTAACGTTAAGTGATATTTTGGTAGCCTCTATCAGGCTCCTGGAGGCGGCTGGAAAGAGAGATAACATGCCAAGGTGCGGCAAACTGTACTCTCTAGCCTTTGCATGCATCTCTCTATTTGGCCAATTTCTACTCCTTCCAGCCGCCTCCCGAAGCCTAGTAGAGGCTATCTACTGTACAGTCTTTACATAAACTGAGACAGAGCAGAGCACAAGCCTGGGCGGATCTCTCTAGATGTTGTTTTGACACGCTGGTTAGTTTGCGTCATGATGATGACGGGAATGTGGAAAGGTCGTCTGTCGGTCGGGCCGTCCGCGGGCTGGTCTACGTCACCGCTCTACAAGACTAGTAGTATTGCTAGCCTGGATGCAAGGCCCACTGGTCCCAAAGAAATATCCTGTGCGGATACTTCCGGCCTAGTCTGCTATGAGTCTGGTATCCAGACTATAAGACTAGCCTAACCAGGGTCTACACAGACCAGCTCCACGGTTGCAGGTCCAATATACTAATTTCTTGGCTGGGCTTCGAACAAAGGGAATTTACACGGGAAAATTATATCTGGCCTTGTCAATCTTGACTCCCGCAGTATTATAATGGAAGTTTATTGTAAATTCATGCCCGAAGGCTAGTTACAAAAAGCAAACATAAAAGAACATTAGGACAGGGTACAAAATCACTTCAAAATCTACATAACACGAGGCAATTGTCTAAAACTATAGCTATGTATAGAACTATGTCTGAAGGGTTTGACTTCTCTTTTGTAAACCATTGAAAGACGTAATGTCCCACCTTTTCATTATAAACACATGTACCAGCATGTACATAAAGTTTACAAGTCTATGTTAATAGGGTGATCATTAGGGCGCCTTAAAGGTTAAAGAGGGGAGGGGAAGGGCCTTCTTGGAACGTCGTAAAATATTCATTAGTGGTGCTGATGGGGGGCACGTTTAGAGTTTATCGAGAAAAAATAAAACCAAATGTTTCAATTCACTTTCCACTCGCACGTAACACAGTATTAATAATATAACACAGACATGAGGAGTTGATGCAAAACGTATTTAAATTTCACGATTATGTATCATTTGATTGATGAATAACCATTAATTTCTGTGCTTGATGCCGATGAAGTTGTAAGTTGCTTAGCAGCGTTGAGGTTATACAAGCAAGCGGTGTGCTTTACATCAAAAAGTTTTATGGGTTAACCTTTCGCAAGGGGAACGCCCACAAAGTTCTGAAAGAAGTCTTGAACTTACTTCCAGTGTTGTTTTATAAAATTAATGTATATAATTAGTCTAATGTCAGGGTCTAAATGTAAAGTTTTATCAAATTAGAGTTAGTCTATCGTGAAATTTTGCCCGACTGCTAATCGTAAGATAAAGAGGATAAACACAATGACAATGTAAGTGCACATGCCTAATCTGATGTCGAAGACTAATCTTCTAATCTTTTAAGCTTGTTTGGTTTAACTTTTTTGCATACCCGGCGCTAGACTAACAGAATATATTCTGCGCATTGTGCTACTCGTTTTGTTCTCCCCGTGAATATGGAGATGTTGTTTTTGGTCTGTCTGTCTGTCTGTTTGTTTGCGTTCCGGCTTTCTACGAAGCTTTAAATTAATCGTGGTGATATTATGTCTGTGGGCATGTCTCATATACCAGGGTTCTCACAAGGATGTTTTTCACAGCGTAGGGGTCAGGTACAGAAGGGCATTCAGCCAAAACATTTTGAAACTCTAACCCCCTGAGACACTATTTCTCGCTTATTTAGGGACAGGTTTTGTGAATTTAAGGTTTTCCCTTTGCTCTAGCTTCATTCTAACGTTATATTTTCATTTTTTTTGCAAGATTTATGAAGGTTCTCCCCAAAACATCCCTATGCTGGTTGAAAGGCAGAATAGGGGTCCAAATCACAGCATAGGGGGTCCAAATCTTCGTGTGGGTATATCTCATATACATTTTTCACCGGCACAAGTCCGCCTGTACATCTGAGATTCGACTCAAGTCCAGACCACCAGCCGTCAAGGGGAACAAGCTGTCAGATCGTTTCCACACTCCCGGCCGTGCATGTGGGGTTAGCTACAGGCTGCCGCTAAAAGGCAGCATGTGTCTCACTGTTCTACCAAATCGTTTTAACGTACATGTGAACAGTCAACACATGTATGTTTCTGTGACTTGGGTAGTGCCACTTTTCTGTAGGCTGAGGAAAATGACAACCGATTGTGTTTTTTTTTTAGACCCTCTGTGACGTAGTTTTATTGGGTACCTTAACGTGACATGATCGTCGTAAAGTGTGCGGTCTTGTTGTTACTGTTAAAACGCACATTTACTCAGGAATCTGCACATCTCAATGTATATTTGATAAACAGCACGGAAACTTGTAGTCTGGATGCCAGACTGTTGTCAGGGCTGTATGTTCCACCAAACACAGATTCGCACTTCCCCTCTACAGATATAGTAAATGATCTTCCCATACATACACGCCAAAGAGCCGGTAGCCATCTAGCATGTACTGATAAACCACTCATATATACCAGTAAACAAAGTATGGACCCGGTCACCTCGAAAAAGCTCATTAGAGCCGCTTGTTTGGTTACGTAATTACTCAACCTCCAAAGCCATAGATCTGGGAGTCCACCGTTCATTGGTTGTGGAGGCTGAAGGCATTTCTGCAAGATATTATCACCCGTTGTCCTTGGCACACACTGGCAGTATTTTGGCCGCCGATGTTTGGAGTCCCAGAACAGTTGAGTCCCAGTGTGAGTGTTTAATTATGTTACGGTGTAACTTGTTATTCCGCAACGCCACATGTCTTTTCTCCAGCGTCCCACGAGAGCGATGCACGTTCCAAGTACTTAACACTGATATCCCGTCCGCGGGCTCAGTTTAATAACAAGGTGAAATTTGTTAGTCCAACTGCTGGACACTTGACTCTAGCCTGGATGACAGACCCATCCTGGCACGCTAGGCCCAGAGTTAGCCAGTTGGTCAGGGGCTAGCTAATGCGGGCTGTGGTATACTAGTAATTTCCTTGATGGCATGTTGGCCTAGGCTCTACCAGGCTTCGGGAGGCGACTGGAAGGAGTAGAAATTGGTCAAATAGAGAGATAACATGCCGAGGGAGTTGGTCCGCTAGAGAATACGTTTTGCCGCACCCGAAAAAACTACTCTCTGGCGGACCAACTCCCCCCATCATGTTATCTCTCCATTTGGCCAATTTCTACTCTTTCCAGCCGCCTTCCGAAGCCTGGTAGAGGCTAATGTTGGGCCCGGAACCGAGGAGCTGGCTTGAGTACTAGTGAGTAGGCTTTGGAAAAGTCTGGCACCCAGGCTACCCGACTCCCATCTGAGAGTTAACCCGTGTCTTGTGTGAGGGTCATGCACATCATCTACCGAAAACCGCGCAAGTTCTGCTACATTAGAACCCCATTTGTAAATCGGTTCGTTCTTGCCTAATTGATTATAGTTTCGATTAGTTTTGCCAGCCAGACTCGTGCTCCAGAGAGGACCCTATCGCCAGACAGTGATTGCCTGACGGGCCTAGGATTACGACCAACGTCGAGTTTCTGTCGGTTTCACTGCAGCCCACCTGTTTTTGGTGGATCCGTCACGAACGAGTCAAGTAGTATAAGAAATGATTAAAACTAATACGCACGACAAAGTTCTCTAAGCGTAGAAGTCTTCAAACGGCATCCACCATCTTTCTTCAGCGTCAGGACTTCTACTAGTATTTTTGCCGCATTCTCCACAGGTCGTCGTAACATCTGTTACTAGGGAGGGTCCCAGCTGATGCTCTCTTGTGGCGTTTCCTTGTGGCGCTCGCCACAGTGTGCTATATGTCTGTAGCCTGTCGTGCATGGTCTCCCATGCTGTGGGTCGGGTCTTAAAGGACGTGTCACCTGTCGGCTGTCGCTGTGACACAGTCTGTAGTCATCCATGTCTACCACCTAGGAGCGTCGGTGGCGCATCGGTTAGAGCGTTGGGTTCGGAACCACGATACTCACGATGCCCTGACGTTGTGCCCTTGGGAAAGGCGCTTTACACGACTTGACAGTGTGTTGACAAAATGTGTGCCAACACACTACGGATTTGGTGCGCCAACGTGCCAACATCTGTACATTTGCCACCGAAACCCGTAATTTTAAGTAGTGTCCCAGCTACAGGTGTCACACCTGTGCCGTGTATTGTTCTAGACTTCCCGACAGACAGACACATGTTGGCAGGAGATATGAACGCCTCCCGGAGTTTGTTTGGAAACCAAATCCATCATCTTGTCAGGATCTCAGAAAGACGTAATGAGAGCCCGTCAGTCAACACGGACACACACAGCCGGGGTCATGTACGGTACTGCCGATTCAGCAGTTTTCACAGAACACTACACCCGCGGATCCAGAGGGGGGCGCACCCGGCGCGCGCCCCCCGTTCGACCGGGCAAAAAAAATTTTGACGACTGGCCAAACACAAAATCGCAGGAAAAAACATAACACAAAGAATAGAGAGGAAGCCTATGGTTACGACCAGTTCTTCCCGGATACGTCACGGACTGTAGAAGTACGGAGCTGGGGCGACGGCGCGCCGCGCACGTGTTAATTATAATAATCCAGGTTTTACACCATGAAATTAGCGGTCACGCCCCACCACGCCTAGACTCGATTATTGTTTACTTGTTAACACACTACTGTGAATCCCTAACCTTTGTGCCTCCCATCTATCGTCGATATATACACGACGTTGCAGTAAAACAAGACTCGGGCGCACGGTAAGAAAATGTACTAGGTCACTCACGTCCCGAGTGCAAAGACGCCCGGTACTCGTAGGTCATGCCGACGGGATAGTTCGCCAGCCAGCCGCCGACCTTAGTGGAATCCCGGCCGAAAATAAATACCCCCGTAAGAATAAACACAATTCTAAGAGGGTTGGTAAGATTTAAAATGGTCTGCAAGCCGTGAACGTTCTTGGTCGTCGTAACGTAACATGAATATAACATGGTAGTTGTGCCTCAACTGATGGCCAGTTCTAATGCACTTTCGGCTCTAGTTAACACAGAAATCTTTAACAAAGATTATATCCATGTAATGCATGCCGTTACAAAGGTTCAGTTGACAGAAATCTTTTCATTTTGTATCACGAAATCTCTTTAAATCCTAAGAAATGCTGCAGGAAAATTAATTTGGAGCGGGACTATACCAGACAGCGGTACGAAGTGAAAACGCGGGGTATATGTACACGGCACGGTTTGCTACAATATTTGGGCCTTTGAAATCTTTTGCCGCCCGCCCGGTGGGCGGGGCCAATGCCTGTGCTGAGGGCGTGACGCCGCTCTGTCTGATGAGGACGTGCCGTCGTCTTGGCAACACGTGGGAACGTCCCAGCGACGAGAAGCTTTCCACCTTTGATTTTGTAACATAAGCAGTAGTTTACGAGATATTTTTTTAAAACCTTTTCGCTCGTTCCCGTTCACGTTCTTGTTTTGGTTTGCATCAAATTTTAAATTCGGTAGCACAGGCTCACTCCTCCGCAATCGAATTTTTTATAAACTAGCTACGCCGATCTAACTTTTCCGTGGTCCGGCCAGGTTACAACAGGCAAGGTGGCCCCATTCAATGTGTGTCTTCCGCTGACACCCGGCGCTCCAGAATTTAGTAATGTCCTAAAAATTTTGTGAACTCTTGAAAATGGTAAACACGTGCGCGGCGCTCCGTCGCCACGGCCGTTACTTCACATGTTATTAGTGTTATCCGTTAGTGTATTTGAGTGCTGCGATGTTGTGACCGCGCGTTCCCCGCGATCGGAAAATGAGTGATCCGGTCTATAAAGAGGCGGCATTTCCTTTTGTATTTGGTTCTTTTTTTTTCCGCTAACTTAGATGCATCGCGAACTCTTTATTTGCCCCGTTCCGTGAAATTTAGTCGTCCAAAACATCTATGCATTTTCAATATTCTATTTTTTTAGTCGTAAAATGTACCGACAGGCACATGAATGTACTGAAAACATCAGTATGACTTCGTTGGTTATTTGCTCAGAAATGACTCTAAAATACACCAGAGAGACTCTCAAATTTTAAAAATTTTCTGGGGGAGGCCCCCAAACCCCCCCAACGAGAGGGGGGAAGCCCCCCTCTCGTGCTCTCCCCCCGCGCAGCGCTGACGCGCAGCGCTTACGTGGCCTTCGGCCACGTCAGGTGGTGCGCCCCCCCGTTCACAAATTTCTGGATCCGCGGATGCACTAGACTACTACTAGAAGTAAACAAGGATTTGCACTGTGCCCAAACTTACTGTGCTCTTCAGTGCTGTAGGTATGTTAATCTACAATCAGATCTTTTGGTGGCTGCAAAGACAGTATCTAGGCTGTATCCATTTGCCAGGCAGGTACCATTTGCTACCCCAAGGGTTGGGCTGGCGTGCAGAAAGATGCCCAGAAAGAAGTCGCAATAAAAACACCTAAAAGACGCCATAGAATAAGCCTAAAACTCTGTTACTCTGGAGAGTAACTCAGTAGGAACACTACATCTTTCTAAAACAAATCAGAAAATCCACGTTTTAGATATTCCTTCCTTCGTGTCAGCCGCTTCTTGTCAGAACAAAACGTCAGCCTTGTGGGTGGGTCATTGGAGGCCAGGCGATGTTTATGAACGAAACTTTATCGTACATGCGATCTAAAAATACCAACATGACAAGGTATATTAGCCAGATGTGATACTAGTAAATGCAGTGAACCTTCCTAACAAAATGTGCATTTAAAACTGCCATGTTCAATATTCAATATTCAAAGGGACGAAAATGCTAAATCTGCCGTGCAGAGGTCTAAACCGTAAACAAGTGTAGTTTTACAGTGTGATGATGGATACGGATTTATTTGTGCAAAGGCTACACAAATAAACCGGTCATTAACTCCCTGATGGGCAGACGATGTGCAGGGTTGATGTATGGGCAGATCTAACGTAGCCTCTACCAGGCTTCGGGAGGCGGCTGGAAAGAGTAGAAATTGGCCAACTAAAGAGATAACATGCCGAGGGAGTTGGCAAGCTGTACTTTCTAGCAGACCAACTCCCTCGGAATGTTAACTCTCTAGTTGGCCAATTTCTACTCTTTCCAGCCGCCTCCCGGTAGCCTGGGTGCCATACGATTTGTAAAAATCGGGGTTGCCGTTACAAATCGGCTGGCACCCAGGCTAGCCTCCCGAAGCCTGGTACAGGCAAGATCTACCGGGCTGTTTTATAAAAATTTATACGTCGAAACGTACGGGGGACCGGGGGGGGGGGCGGTGGTCCACCGAGGCTGACACGTTGGCACTAGTAGACCGCCAGGTTTCAGTTGCGTCCCCTGCACATCAGGTCAGACCACAGGAGACACGGTGATGTCAGTCAGGGGTTGACATCTGTAACCTCAGAGGTCGTCTCTCAAGACAATAACACGTCCTGACAAAAAACTAGAACTAATGGCAGAATGCAAGAGCCTGGCTAGCCTGGATGCCAGACCCAAAGCACACAGGACACAAAGTACCTCAGGCTCACTGAGATACTTTGTGTCCAGTGTGCTTTTGGTCTGGCACCCAGGCTAGAGCATGGCAGAATGGACCACCGTGCCAAATGAGATACACGGGGCTCATGCAAAAATCACAAAAGCACATAAGAGACACTAAAACTTGAAGCACATACAATGATACACATGTCGTGTTTTTTTTAAATAATTGTCGTAATTGTATGGTAATGGAATTTACGTTAGCTGTACGTATACACATAACCATACGTCTTTTATATGTGCCTGTGTCCTCTCCTGGAAAGACTAGATATAGCTGTCCCTTAGTTATAGGTAGACCAGCTAAAGAAAAGGTTGGACTCCAAACTCTTTGTCATCGTCGACAACGAATGATGAACAAGAAACACCTTAGGCGGCAATTCATCATCAGATCCTGATCATGATGATGCTGTGGGATACAGTATCTGATGAGGATTTGCCGCCTGCAAGCTAATGGCTAAATGACTTGTAATTAGGCGATTGAGAAGTATTAAAGATCTGGCTGCAACAGTAGTGTGATAGCCTGGATGCCAGACTCAAAGCACACTGGACACAATATATCTCAGTGTGAGATATTTTGTGTCCAGTGTGCTTTGGGTCTGGCATCCAGGCTATAGTGTGAGGACAAGACTGGTTCTTTATTGGCAGACGCAGATTTGTCGAGGTTGACGTCCTGTGAAGCGGCGGTAACCAGCCCCACCTGTTCCCTCCCCGCGCGCGGAGAGAAGGTCGTCATGGGCCAGGTACTCGTGCAACGTGCTCATGTCTCTACTCTGGTGCTTCTTAGATCCACACAGAAGTTTCTACCACTCTTACCACTCTCTAGATGTTGACTGAAACATTAGAGACCTAGAAATTATTAGATTTTGGCTCCCCTGACTGCTTTCCTTGGTACTGCTTCTGAACTTCAGGTTTTACTAATATCTCATGATCTGGACAGCCTAGGGTCACCAATTTTGGATGGTAGATAGCTCTTGGGTCACGGAAGAAATGACTGGGCCTCCAAGCAACTTGTTCTGAAGCTGCTGGAACTGATCGTGGAACTGTTCGTGTTTTTTTCGGGGTACGCAGGCAACCCCGGTACAAAACGGGTGGCACCCAGGCTATATCTGTTTGAAAGGAAAACCGAGAATCCAGACAGACCGTTTACTGTCGTCTTCATTTCTCGATAAAGGCGATAAGGCCTGGTAAGTCATCTACTAGTATATGGATGGATCTGGGGCAGTGTCAAACAAACACCAGGGTGTATCGGCGAAACGTCCAGTCTTTTGCTGCACTTTGTGAAGACAGATTGCATACCTCTAACCGGAGGTATCCAGGCTGAGCTGGTAGATATGGCGCCCTGCCAGCTAGCCGTGCAAGGTTTATACAGGGCGGATATATTGTCTGTAGATGTAGCCAAGCTTCAATCAGTCGCAGTTCTGTCTGCCAACTGTTTGATGAATAATGGGGGTCAGAGATTGAGAGAACAACGTCCAAACATTTAACTTAGTGAACAAAACTGGGGGAAACTAAGGTTATATGACGTCTAAAACTATGTTGAATTCTGGACTAGGTTATACGATGAGCATTGCGCACTTATAACTCATCTATGACATTAGATTCACACCAGCTTTGATTTTGGCCAGTGCCCCAATTTTAGAAACTGCCTTGACAGAGTGATTAGTAACACTGACACTGCTTGTCCTGATAACAGGTTGCCAGAAGTATAGAAACCACCACATAGTACCGTGGTTATCTTTTGCGTTGTCGAAAATAAGCGTGCATCTTATCATAGAAGCTCAACTGTGCAAATGGTTATCCCCGAACTTTGGTTCCAACATGTCATGACTTGACGGCACAGTCAATTTATTTCATCTTTTGTTGTGCCGTGAAGAACTCAGACGCACCGTTTAGTTTATTTTTCTATTCCAACATTTAATCACAAGACGTGGTGATGATACCATATGAACTAATTTTCACCTGAGTGAAGTGAGGAAATCCGTGTAAAGTGCCTTTCCCAAGGGCACAAGATCGGTGGCATGGCAGGGTTCGAACCCGGGACCTCTTGGTTCCGAGATGACACCGTTACGCCACTACCGTTTAGTTGCTGCGGCATCACTTCCAGAGCCGCTGTCAACTTAAATTTCGGGTCAGGAGATGATCCTAACATTTCATCACGCCAAAGTCAACAAAAATGTCAGACAGATTCAAAAAGTCATGTCCAGGTACTTAGGTTGGACGTGCTGCACGTTAGCGATAATTGTCTGCTCGTGTTTGTTGGTAATAATCTCCAAGCAGACCATACAGTGGCAAGGCAGTATTAGTATCCATTGACCAGAGGAGTGTCAATGGGGATACTGTCTGGCTAATGGATACTGCCTTACCAATTTGATACTGTCCCTTGCGGCAACCGAAAGATCTAGCTTGGAGATTAGTTGGTGAAGGGTTATCATGTGCAGTGATTTTAATTGGCAGGGCAGGAGTTACGTTATGACATGGTATGCTTCTTAATGCCGGTCATCAAGGGCTTATCAAGGGCCTTACACAGTAAACCATGTCTTAGCTGCTAGATAAAAAGCCATGTCCAGTGCTTATATTGGACGTGGCGCTAATTGAGTCCTGGTGTGACCGTGTCTATTCGGCAAGGGTTACCGTAGGCCTGGGCTATCACTAGACAGTTACTAGGTCAGGAGGTTTCTGATGTCTTCTCGGCAATGGTTATTGATAGTGAACTATCAACGATTGTGTATTAGATACAGCGATGATTTGTACTGTGTCAAGACATACTTCCCAGAGCTGTAGCTAGAGGGGCTCCGCATAGTAAACCTTATTGTAAACATCCACAGGGATGCGTAAGGTTAATAACCTTTACGAGTTGCTTTGTCTTCTTTTTCGTTGCAGATCAGAAATGGAACCAGGATGATATCTAAGAACATGCATGTCTTCTCGTAAAATACTAATGTTTTTGTCGTATTTCGTGGATTATACTAGAAGACCCACCTCCGACAAAACATAGAAATACAAATATATATTTGACGGACACGTAGAAACTTTCTCATTGGTCGAACCGCTAATTGCTAATTGCATAATTGGCTGAAGTAATTGTGCATGTGATGGACAGTCAGGATCAGTCTATTGTCTCCTTGTTGTTTATCATTTGTCTGAACATTCTAACCTGGTTACCAGACGGCCGGTTTGGGAATTCGCAGAATTCTAAAAAACGTAGAAACTTTCTCAGTCAGCGGTCAAGCCGCTTATTGCTATTGTATTATTGGCTGAACTAACTGGGATGGGTCTGTCTATTGTCTCCTTGTTGTTTATCATTTGTCTGAACATTCTAACCTGGTTACCAGACGGCCAGGTTGGGGATTCCTCCTGCAGTAGGTAATGAGACCGTGAGAAGTGGAGCATACGGCCCGGACGGATCTGGTAATGGTTGTTTTGTCTTCCTCGGATTTGCGGGGATTTTTGTCGTCTGCTGAACTTCGCCTTGAACAGATCACCCCGCGGAGTGTACATGTAGGGAACACTGACGGGTTCAAGGTCATTCACCTTCTCCATGTTTGTTATACTATAGGGGCACGTCTGCATAAGGTGTTAGGCCACAGCAAGTGAATTTTGTGGACTCCAAATCTAACGCGATAGGGCGAAAAAATACAAGGCGTGCCAAAAAAAACCAAGATTCGTACATTTTCAAATGTTGACATCATAAACCTTGTTAAACAACGTGTCGGCACTGACAATGACATTTGTGGGAGAATATGTGTTGCTTGAAGCAAAAACATGACACTTGAATTTTTTTCATGATTAAGTTTTACCAACCGTTTTGTGACTGGGCTCATTACACTCGCTGACCCAAAACAGATGACTCTTTTTTTTTAGGTTATTACTCCGTGAAGGAGGTCAGGACCTCCGGACGGAGTGTTGTAATCGGCTGATTTTTCATGTTCGCAGTCAAAACACTGGGTTCTCTTCGTGTAATCGGCACGCAATTTTATACGCCGTCTGCGGGCATGCCCGTGTTGATGCACGAATGTGTATTTTTGCCGTTGCTGCTTTCGCGGTCAATGTAATATCGCAGACGCACCCCTACAATTACGAGGCGAATTGGAACGGTCCAGAAAAACGCGTTGTTTGGAATAGCGGGGGGGAGGTAAAAGTTCATGCAGATACGGGGTGGTTTTTATAAGTGGTTCCAGATGTTTTTGCCCATGGTTAAGAGATGCCAAGTTTTTTGGAAGATGTTCGCAGCCAAAACGCATTCTGCCGTACGTCGCATATCTGTGTAATTTCGCATGTGGTGTTGCATTATGTCCGGGATGATGCACGTCTTTTTATTTTTACCGTAGCTGTTTTGATATTGGAGTAAATGGTTATTTTCGAAACATCCCTACTTTTACAATCCTGTGGAATAGACCGTAGGTTTAGGCAGTTGTCTGGTAGCAGAGGTACTGTAAGCAGATATCCTGGTTATCTGGCCGGCGGTAGTAACACTCGCGGTGCTTACCGCCACTGTTGCTGGAATTTGGCTTGTTCCAGGCGCGCTTAATTAGGTACAGGCACCGTAAGACGGTGGGGCTGTCTTTGTTGGGGGCCCCCAAGCCCTTTCCGTAGAGCGTAATCGGCCGTTTTAATTCTACGTAGAGCGTAGACGGACCCTCTAATTCAACGTAGAGCGTAATTGGCGCATTTGGCGTAGAGCGTAATTCGCTGTTTTAATTCTACGTAATGCGTTGTAGCTATCGGAAATTAACCGTAAAGCGTAATCGATTAATTGTGCGTAGAGCGTAATCCAAGCCGCAAACGGGAACTCGAGGCCTGAGCCCTCGCAAGTTCCGGGTTGTCGCGGCGCTCGAGGTCTTTCTTGCTCTACCCCCTTCTATACAATCGAACAATCCACTAGACTTGTTCCCAGAGCGATACGCAAGAGCAAGGCAACACATGGGAATGATCCCACAGTGCGCTGGGTACGAGATTGACCTTACCATCGGTGACGTACAGGAGGACCATTGGCCAAACGCCACAGATGGCCACAGATGAAGAGGGTAGAAGGCCTTAGAACCACATGACTTGTAAGGCCCAATAGGGGCCCTCAAGACGTTTCTTAGCGGGAACATCATTGCTGATCAATGGCCAGGGTAATGGAGGACACTCCCGAAAAGAGCAATGTCATCCCCGTCATTGTGCGGGTGATGGGTAACGCGGGACCGTCAGCAATCGGCAGCTGAGTCGTTTTGACAAATTACGCTGTATTGTTTGCGGCCTTTTCTACCTTCGGACGACAAGCCCACAAGGCTCAAAGGTCCACTTTTTGGTCCACTTTTTATCCAAAGGTCCAAGACTTTTCTTTAAAAGACGGACTGATTCGTGTAACCAGCAAGGCTGGAATCCGTCGTAGGAAAACGGCTCACTTTGTCATTGAAAAAGTTATCTCTGATTTTTTCTTTGAAACCCTCTAAAAACGCAGGAAATGCCATTTCAGAATGTTCATTTTTCAAAATTTCCCGGGGGAGCATGCCCCCGGACCCCCCTAGGAACCTCGCGCCTTCGGCGCTCGCCTCGCGCATACGGCGCTCGTTTGTCCACCCCTTCATAATCCTGGCTACGGCCATGTTACCTCCATTCACAGATCGCCCTCCGATCTTCGGGCGATCGACTCGCGGTCAAGTTGGTACTTGCGGTAATACTGAATACCCCGTTTTGTATTCCATACTTTCAATGTATAAGGAAGTGACCGCCGGTTACTACTTTTAATTCAAGTTATGTCACCTCTACATGTGATAAATCAAAAGGTTTTCACGCAAACATGCAGTTGCTAGGTGATTGAGTTCTGCATAGTGCGTTCGGAATCTTTCGAATTTAGCGTAGAGCGTAGAGAGGCATCCGGAATTCAGCGTAATACGTAGCCGGCTCTCAAAATTTAGCGTAGAGCGTTGTCGGGACCCCCCCTTGGAGGCCCCCTTTGTTACTAGACACGACCATGATAGTCCGATCTTTATGTGAATGCAATGATTGTGTGTGTGTAATTAAAATGAAGTTAGAACTTGAAGCACAGTATCTTTACACGCCCTGGGAGCAGTAATGGATTTAGCTCTTTGTATGTTTTATGCTTGTGACGCGCCCTCATTGTATTAACCGTTGCCTAATTATAATGTCTGCACAGTAGGTCTGGCGTTGACGCTTGGGATTTTGTTGAAATATATAAAACTTCACGGAGAATTGTCGCCTATGGCTTCTTGTTGAGTTTAGGAACCACCTGTCTTTTCTAATCTTGCCTTGACCATGAAAACCTAGCCTGTGTGCCAGGCCCGTAACACGCTAGGTTAGCCATAGCTAGCACAGCATTGGGGTATGCTGGTCCTGGAGCCGAGGATCTGGCCTGTGTAGGTCCTGGAAACAGTCTGGTACCCAGGCTAGCATGTTGGTCCTAGAGCCGAGGAGCTGGCATGTGTACATTGTAGGTCCTGGAAACAGCCTGGTAGTACCCAGACTAGCATGTTGGTCCTAGTGCTGAGAAGCTGGCCTGTGTAGATCCTCGAAAATGTCTGGTACCCAGACTACGAATGCCACATTCCGGCCTCAGCAGACAGAAAACAGCCGGTAACAGCGGGTTAACCATGGGTGAGTGAGATTGGCCACTCCGGCCTCGGGGTGATGATTTGGTTGTGATTAAGTTCAATAATGTTTCTGACCCCACACTGAGAGTCAGACGTACAGAACTGGAGAAGGGTAAAGGACGTGAGCAGAAGGTTGCACCGACTGTACAAACATCTCAGTGCAATTTTGTAGCCTATAATTTCATCAGGTTGTTGTACCGTCAGTACCATTTATGTGTCTGTTCATGATTCATCTTCGACAACCACCCAATTACAACCACCCAATGATCTTTTTCAAAATCGTTTCCCCAAAAGACCAGAATCGAATGTCTTCATGGTCTTTCTAAGGTCAATCCAACAGTCTGAACAGAAGGTTAGTCGA
>NW_017804564.1:798244-838191 GCF_001625305.1 Branchiostoma belcheri
AGCCGTGTGCAGGTACCCGGGCACTGAGTAACAATTGGGAACCCTCCGTTTGCCCTGTGTTGACAGCTTGGGAGGAACAAGTGGGCTGAGTGCGTGTTTGGTAGTTAGGAAGGATATTGAAAAGTGACAGGGTTCATTTACCTCGAGTTATTTTCTAGGACATTCCTCTGCCAAAAGTGCATTGGCCAACCTCGAGCTCGGTACGACATAGTGGGTTAGATTTAAGGCTGCCCACATGAACAGAGTTATCAACGAGACACCCGATGGTTCTGCCAAAGTCTGTTCACCATTTTCCTCACACCATGTGATCAAGTAAATAGATGTCACTTGCCTGGAACGTTCTGGCCGGATTGGTATCTTCATTTAGACCTATCGAGGAATCAACGTAGCCTTCTAGTTGTTTTATTTTACCAAAATTTCAAGATTTTCTAACAATCAACCCACTGATCATGGCTTCGTGGTGCTAATGAATGTCTGACATACCTTGGACTGAGTTGGACATACTATCATCAAAGGAGTGGTTTTACATAATTGTCAAAGACATCCAAGGGTAAATCAGGTATTTTTTACATTAAAAGGTCTTCATTCATTAACGGTGAGAATCATGGTAGGACTTCAGTGCAAAGCCTTCTAACACTTCAACTCAAATTCCCGAAAGGAAATACCAACAAAAGTACTGTTTCAAAATCTGCTTGCAAAATGTGCTTTTCTGCCCTGCTTACACTTCAGGCCCTAGGCTCGTGTCTCGCAGGTGCAGGTTTAACTGTACACCGATCCTGGACAAACAAACCGGCCCTGCGAGCTATCAATCAACTCTTCACTTGTTTAGCTCTACTTGAATTAGCTTCGTATGTCCGTCGGCTATGTATACCTTTATTTGTTGTCACACAAAAGTGCCCACTGTTTTCTGGGTTTGCCATGTTGGGATTTGTATCAGCACGTGTCACTGACTTCAGTGCACACTTTAACCTGTTGTTTAGGTCTAGTGTATAGAATGTATCTACTGAGTGACAGCTAAGTGTAAGTGAGAACTTGTACCAGTTAAGCCGCTACCTGTCAGCAAAATAGTCCTGCCTTAAGTGCAAACCAGCACAAGACATGTTCTGTCACAGAAACTGTAAACAACTCAAAATATATATATTCAGATTGTTTATTGATTTGGCAGTTCAAATCGGACAGCCTGGGTAGCTCAACTAGCCTGTGCCTATTGCACGGGGCTAGCCCCGCTGACAAAGCATCGGACAAGACATTGCAATCGAAAGCGTAACAATCTATAACACTATAAACTTAATCAGATAAATGCACCCTACTATACTCTTTGTGTGATAGAAAAGGTTCATTTGGGTTCATTTCATGAAATAGCCTGGTATCCAGCCCTGAACGGCCTTGGTCGGCTTCCCAACAGTCACTACCCTATGTACAGGCTGCACAGGTCTGAGAACCAGACTAGCTTTGTGACAGAGTTCACCAGGCACCAGGTGTGACCTGTCGTACCCGGGAGGCAATAGCTGATCTGTTTTTGTGAGGAAATCAAACGTTTCTTACTCTGACCTCCCAAACAGACCCCTCACACAGTACACCGAAACCGGCGCAACAAAATACTCCGATTTAGCTGCAAGACATTTAATTAAGAGGGTCGGAAGAGTAACGTAAACAGGACTAGTGTTGCACCCCTGTTAGTGCAGGTGGCAGGAATGATCAGACGGTAACGAGACCCGAAAGACTTGTTGCTCGCCTCAGCAGTTACTAGTCCGGGGAAAGACGTGGCCACTGTGGCACAATTTGTAATAACAAGTTGTTCACGACGTTGTTTGTGCCCCTTATGATGAATGATTTTCCGATTTTAGGAAGAGCTCATGATACATTACAATTGTGCATCTAGATCAAGTCTCATTAATAATAGTCCAATTCAAGTAATGCACCAAGGTGATAAATTATTTGAGTCAAACATCGTCATGCTTTCATACCTTTAACGTAATTGCATCTCAAATAGTCCTACATGCCAAGTTATAAGTAGACCATATGTGATATATCAAACCAGCGGAATTTTGCGGAAAACACCTATGGATTGGACAGTTTGTAACCTGGAATCCAGACTGTTGGCAGGAGGCAAGGCAAAATGTAGTCGGAGTCATGCTCGCTATGAATAGAAGAGTGTATTTATTAGATTTGGTACTGTCATGCTGTGATGTGTGGTCCCTGGCAAAAGATTCCAGTTTAGACAACCTGTGGTACAGAGTAGAGTCTGTGCCATCAGAAGATGTTGGCTTCCGCCCACATTACCTTATGCTGTTGGTACCGTCCAATGATTTGTAGATAGGTCAAGCGCTTTGGACAATGTCCAGTGGTTCGTCAGTATTTCTTAAACCTGATCTTTCCAACCTGATGGATACCAGAATACATTCGAATGCAGAGGATGTTGTCAATTGGACAACGGCACTATGGGCATTGTCCAATGGTTCGTCAGTGTTTTTTGCGATCTTTGCAATCTGATGGATGCCAGAGCACAGCCAGAAAGATGTTACAAGATGCCTTAATCTTTACCTTTTAGGCAATGTCTGATGATTGGAAGTAGGTCCAGCTCTACGGACATTGTCCAATGGTTCTTCGGTGTTTTTTCAACCCGATCATCTTTGCAGCCTGATAGATACCAGAGCATAGCCAGAAAGATGTTGGCCATTGTCCACCATGCCTTAACCTGTAGGCAATGTCCAATGATTTGTAAATGGACCCAGCACTATGGACATTATCGGAAGGATCTCCAGTGTTTTTTTTTTTTTACCATCTTTCCCACCTGATGGATACCAGAGTACAGTCAGAAGATGTTGGTTTCTGTCCACAATGCCTTATCCTGTAGGGAATGTCCGATGATTTGTAGATAGGTCCAGCACTATGGTCAGTGTCCAATGGTTTGTAAGTGTTTTCTAACTTTATCTTTCTAACCTGATGGATACCAGAGCACAGCCAGAAAGATGTTGGCCATTGTCCACAGCACATTATCCTATGGACAATATCCAATGATTTGTAAATAGGTCCAAAACTATGGGCAATGTCCAATGGTTCCTCAGTATCTTTGCGACCTGATAAATACCAGAGCACAGCCAGAAAGATGTTGGCCATTGTCCACAATGCCTTATCGAGTAGGCAATGTCCGATGATTTGTAAATAGGTCCAATGTCCAATGGTTCATCAGTAGTTTCTACCTTGGAGCTGTCCGCCAACCCGGCGACTGCCCTGACATGTGGGTTGTGTTACCGACATTGTTGTTTATCCAAGGTTCTATCGAATGTGTGGAAGTAGGTCGCTGGTGAGAAGTGTTGATACAGGACTGTCGAGATTACAACCTTCCTTTCTTTCGCTACAAGTCGACTAGCAGATGGTGTTTACAGGCTCCAGTTCCATCGTCTTAAGATAACAGTTTCTTAAGTTGCAGACCTGCTTCTGGTAATGGAATTAGTGGCCATTAAATTGAAATAGAGATGGAGGAAGACTGGCTTACTGTCTGTGTGGGGATAGGGATGGGGTGGGCTAGAAATCAGAGGTTCTATCTTTGAAGACTTTTTTGTACGAAACTCAAGTTTGACGTGGTCATTTGTGGTTTGGTTGCATTGGCCTGACAGCATTTGAGGAAGTGTCATGGTCAGGAATCCGCTTTAGGTCAGGGTTCAAGGACCACCAAAGGTGCACCAGTATTAGCCTACTTTGTGCCCAGGGAGGAGGCAGGGTGCTTCATTCATATTTTGGGATCAGGAAGAGAGCAAGCAAGGACGTTATTGAAAATTACACAATGGTTGGAGGATGCACGAATGTGTTTTTAGCCATTTGACACTCGTGAGCGTATATCAGGACTATCAAAGTTTGTTGCAAAATGATAGACTGTTCATCCAAATTTGCCTGAGGTTAGAGATGGCATCGACTGATCGAGATATCTTTACGTTGTTGTTAGTTGCATGTGCCGGGTAACCATTGCATAACCATTGCTTTCTCTACCGGAGAGGCAACCACCCCCTGCCCGGTATTGCCCGTATTCAGCAGAATCCCTGCCCGTCTCTCCTCCCACACGCCGACCTTCAGTCCCGCCCACATGTCTGCCCTGTCTCCTCAGGGGATAATATTGTGTCAACCAAACATGCGGCTGGGTTAGACTAAAGTAGCCTGTACCAGGTACCGCGGAGCGCGGGAAAAATAGTACAAATTGGTCAAGATGAAGGGAATAGTATACCAGGGGAGTTAGTCGACCAGAAAGGGTATACTAGTATGTTGCGACCCACGTGTACTCTACAGCGGACCAACTCCCTTGGCATGTTATCTCTCTATCTGGCCAATTTCTACTCTTTATCCAGCTGCCTCCCGAAGCCTGGTAGAGGCTAAGACTAAAGTCTACATGAAGTTTGGAAAATAAACCTACAGATGTTTTCGTAAAGACTAGTTTCTTCGCTATCACTTCAAATTTAGAACTCGTCGTGTCCTGTAACGTTATGTAATCAAGAAAATGGTATCACACGTGTTTGCATGATTGGATTTGCAGTACAGGTTGTATAATCCGGTTTTGTGTGGTCTGTACTGTCTGGAGCTGTGTGATGGTAACCTGGTTTGCTGTGTCTCGGAACGGTTTGTGTAACACAGACTTGGGTAGCCTGGGCTTATGTAACTGGGGGGCCTGGGGGTTACTCGTGGGCAAGGAGGAATATGAACCCTTCCCAGCATCCATTGCAATACACATTCCGCATTTCAGATGGCTGACTAAGGAACAAGCATATAAAATTGCCATGTTTTCGTCAGTAATGTTTCATGAGAACTCCCAACGTTTGTAACTTTTTGAACGCCAGTGTATTTTAGTTTTGCAACGTGTTTGAATGTATAATCTTAGCAGGTCAAGTGTAATATCGTCGCAGGTGACCTGAGTTTCCCCGACTCGGGTTTGTAGTCCCAAGAGTAACTTGTTGAGGACCTTCATCTTCTAACCGTTCTTGTTGCCAAAGAACCGATCCAGGTCTTGGCACGTACGTAGTTACGATGCCCATCAAGAACCCCTGATAGTCAAACGGCAGGAAGTCCATGGCCTTTTTTTTATCGTGGCGTTTTGCCGAATGAACATTCGCTCTTGGACATGGTAAGACAAGATGGGCAGATTGGAAGCCTGGTACCATTTAAAAGCATGTTACTAGATCAGAATTGGAACTTATCCTTGACTTTCCTCATCTGAAAAGAGAAAGCTGTTGTAATTTTTAGCCTTTACCACCTTCCTGTAGATGGCTTTTACCACCTTCCTTAGTGTAAATCTAAATTTATATTGGTACAGTACCGGTTCATAGTGATTCGGTATATTGGACCCAGAGCATGCAGCCCTAACCCACGTCATTCAGTTGTGTCCTACCAACTCTACATGTCTGGCATCTTAATGATGCCATCAAAGTATCTACCACAACTAATCCTGATGAAGTACATGGATCTGGTGTTTAACTGACTGTTCAGATCTGTATCTCATCTATCGTTCAATCGTTCAAAGGCAGAAGATCAAGCCAGACTGGGAATCGGCCAAAGATCTAAGTTTATATTTCGAATTCAAACCGTCTGTTTCAAACAGCACGCCCCAATTTTGCAGTTGAATTAGGCAGTTACTACTAGTATGCAGTTGATGACTCGAACTGTTTCACACTGTGCTCGACTGCGTGTGTTAGCTCTCTACCCAATGATCGATGTCATACTAAAGACATTTTGGTAGGCACATCGTATCCACAATCGTGCTTATAAGACCGCCCATGACATAATGATTAGCTAGATAAACGACAAACCCTTGCAGGTGAAATTACGTAACCTCATCGTCATCCGGAAACCGTGTCGACAATCATCTCAAGTCGGAGTTAATCAAATGATTAGCGGTAATTGAGCGTCAGATCTCGGCTTTCTCTGTCACGATCGGAACGCGGAGAAATATTCATACCTCAAAACAGCTGTGAGTGAGTAAAAACTGCCCTGACAAACACAAAACTTTGCCAACCTGTACAAGAGCCAAAATCCGGGTGGTGAACTAATCAGAAGAAAGTAGGTTCATCTGAAGATCATTCTGTCTAAAGTTACTGCAATCTTACCTTAGTATGTACGGTAGATGAAAAGTGACATAAAAATGGAACTATTAGTGACAACATCACGTTTAGAAGGAAGTACAATCTCACACATGAGCTTTGGGTATGATTTATGAGGTATGTGTATGTTCGTAACGAAGGACTAACGGAGATCTTAATGGTATTCGCTTGTTTTGTGCCCTCTACTGTTGGCAGCCGTTAGTATGGCTGTGAAGCATCGAGATCTGTAAAACTACAGGCCCGGAGGTCAGGGCAGTTATGGCAGGAATGATGTTCCCTGCAACACGCCAAGGGTTTTAGGGCCGCCAAGTCATGAACAGATTCTTATCTCTTCTCTTACTGAGTCTTTTAGGAGGTGCCAGCTCCACTTCTTCATTAACCAAGTGTGGCAGTAAGATCAGATGTTCCTGCCGGAGGGCTGGCAAGAGTCAGGGCAACCTGATGTTCTCACTTCCCAGAAGTCTGCTGGTCTAGAGTCCTACCAGAATCTTCGAGTATTGTCGAGGCCAAGATACATTCATTGTCAAGCTCACCGGCTGCTCCAAGACCTAGAAACAGGTCTCTCCTCAGAGGCTAAGTTTCCTTTGCACTTATACCTTACAACAGTCGAAGGCACTGCTTTTGTAGTTTGGCATGCAGCATTTTGGCCCCCAGTGCGGACTGCTGCCATCAAGGCCATCAAGAGTGTTACTGCCCAACATGCTGTACGTGTCCACGATGCCAGTTGCCTCAGGACTTTGCCTCAGGACATATGATACGGGCAAGCCCCTTGGCTGCCCTTCAGGCCACCAAGAAAAATCTGTTCCTGCCACAACCCCTCTATCTAAAGAAAATCCCTGTGCAGGCAAGTCCCATGGACAACTGCCAGATGATGAGCCGGCCTTTGTATTGTATAAGGCCGGGTAGTTGTAACCCTGGCAGTACTCTGGGTCGTGAGCCATTACCCATCACATCCGTCACTCCCCGGCCGCTGATCTGGAGGCTTGTCACACCTGCTGCCGGGGACCGGTCGGGGACTGTACTAGTTACGGAAGTGCTGATGTATGCAGTATATAGTAGAGGGGATTCATTCCTCAAGCTACCGACATCTTGCACACGCAGTCGTCCCTCAGTAAGACATCTGGAGCCGCATAGTTCCCGTTTAGAACTTTTATTCAGCCTGTCACACGACCGGTTTCTGATGTATGCAGCTATGTTGAAAGGCATTCTATACAATTTTTGGGCGGCAATATTGTATCTAAAATGTGATCAGCTACCTACCCACCTATCTAGTAGTTACCTAGTCCCATGACCGACGGGGGGGCAAGGCAGACTTTGGAGAGGTCCAGGCTAAAACAAAGGGAGCGATCATTCTGTTTGATAGTGACTTATTTGATTGGTGAAGATAAAGATATTATCCTGAATCAAAAATGTTCTTGATGGAACCATTGAGACACACATGTACAAATAAACTACAGATCCCCTTGGACAAGCCTTTCTTCAAATTCTTGTGGTCTGTCTAGTCTGTCTAAAAAATACTTAAGTTATAGACCAAGGTTACCGGCCTTTCGGATGTCTCTTAAACTCCCAAGTGGTTTCCGTTCAAGTTCCGAGAGACCACTAGCGTCGAACTCTGTATTGTTGGGTGTTTTGCTGCTTAATTAGTCCGTCTAGACCTGGTAAGTTGTGCTTCCTCCTATTGTACTGCAGTACCAGATGTGTGACCTTTCCAAACACATGTGGGCTTGTTGGCACCCAGACATTATCAAGATTACAAATAGATATTTAAGACACTGACAGCAGAAAAGTGAGGGATCTGTCCTACGAGGCTACTTCGATAGATTATCTCCTGTTATGTTACTAATGAATTAAGGAAAAGTTGAAAACGGTCCAACACCTGTTGATGGTTTTGGGCGTTCGCCATGCGCTGATAGTCCTTAGACTTCACATCTGTTGTCCTGCCCCCTCACAGGTCACAGGTAGTTATAGTTCCAAAATGTGGGTTGTTTTCGTTTGTCGGTTTGTTTGTTTACGTCTTTGTTTGTCTATGGCCAGAATGCTGTCTTCTTTGTGAACGGGATGGTAAGATTAAGAATTGTCACTGTGTTTTCATGATATAAGTAGACAAAACGTCCTGTAGATGTCGACACGGTCTGTGTGACAGTTCAACCTTGGAGCAAAGACCTGCAGGTCGTTGGCTACAAAGATTAGCCTGGTGATCATCATAAAATTTCACAATTCGACATGCGGTGTAGTTCAGCAACAAGAGCGTTCCAGACGACGATAAAGCCTGTCATGTTACAGTTACATGATATTCCCATGTTTCCCCTACCCTCAGTAAGTAAAAAGGGCAGTAAAACAAGCGGTGCCGGTCGGTGGCTGGTATTTCCACGGGGTGTAAATCGCCCCAAGGTCTGTTCTATCGACACCTGTTCCCTGGCGTGGCGTGGCGGGGCGGGATAGCGGCTATTTTCTGGAACTAGTTTTCTGTCACTTGTAGACTGTTTAGTTAATTAGCACCAAGGTTTATTTCTCGTTTACATACACATGGACCCTGTTATCCACAACGCTTCCATTACAGAAGTCCTGAAACAAATTGTCTCATGCCATGGCTTTCAAGAAACATCAATTGCAAATGTCTTCATGTGTCCGCCATTGTAGTAATTCCAGCATATCATGCGCTAAGTGTTTGGCAATGTCAGACGAATTGACTGAATTTGATGTCTGCTAAAGCTCTACTACCATGTTCTGTGATTATTGCATCCTTTTGACCGCTTGTACATCCAGACCTTTGCAACTTTCGCCACTGCCTGTATAAAGTCCGCTGCCTGCTTGCTTTCCACACTCTCTGCCAAGCCTGCATCGCCCTCTAGCGGCAGCTTCGCGCACGACCATGTGCCATTCTCTAACCAACCAACGTGCTTCCGCCGCTTTGCCTTAGGGTAGAGAGACCAAATTGTCTTGCAATGCCAAACATCGTTGCAGTTATCAAGCAAAATGCTGCAAAAATGTCAAGCGACATGTATTGTGTTATTGTGTACTTGGCACCACCTGTACCACTTATTCGTTTGTAACATGCAAACTGGCACGAAGACACTTTTGCACCACTTTTGTGGTTAATACTGTTATTCCCCCAAACACGTGCACTTATCCTAACGTCTGTATGCTTTACGGACTTAAATATATGAATGTGTTAATTTTAATTCACTTTTTACTATTGTTAACATCTTTGTAGTAAGATTTTTAAAACCAAAAACACGATGTCTTTGCACACTTTTAAACACGCGATGTGTACATAGAAATCACTGTTAAATGAAATATTTCCAAATTGCACCAGTAACCATTATAATTATCTTTATGCACAGTATAATATATTGCATCTATAAACTTTACCTCACCATTAAGAATACAATATACAATGTATAGTGTAGCATTACTATATGTACTCACACTAATCTCCAAGCAGATCATACGGTGGCAGGGCAGTATCCACTGGCCAGCGGAGTGTCCATTAGCCACCGACGCCCAATGGATACTGTCTGGCCAATTTGATACTGTCTTATGCGGCCACAAAAAAGATTTGCTTGGATATTACTCTAACACGATGTACCTACACAGTGGAGCTTGTAACCTCACTATGTAAATGTAAATGCACAGTAAATGTAGCATGTAACCACACGTAGGCGCTCCCTTGTGCCTCCCTGTGTTACTGCAGCGCCTCAGTGCGAGGACATCCGAGTCCCCATGTGCAGAAACCTGCCCTACAAGCAGACCATGTACCCTAAAGGCACGGGGAACGCGCTGGGGCACCGGACTCAGGAGGACGCCGTGCGCTTCATCGCGCAGCACCAGCTGCAGCGCCTGGTGGAGTCCGACTGCTCCCCGGACCTGCGGCTCTTCTTCTGCTCCGTCTTCGTGCCCGCATGCACGCCGACTGGCGAGATCGTGCCGCCCTGCAGGACGCTGTGCCAGGCGACGCGGCATAGCTGCAGGGGCGTTCTGCAGCGGGAGAACATCCGCTGGCCGCGGGAGCTGCAGTGCGGGCGCTACCCGATCCCAGGCACCGGCAAAGGCTGCACGGAAGGGCTGCAGAGCGCGCAGCATTCCGCAGGTCTGGTATCAGATAACACACCTACTTTCTACTCTTTAATACGAGTGGAAATGGTCTATGTTTCCTACCTTCTACTCTTCTATACAAGTGGAAATGTTCTATGTTTCCTACATTCTACTCTACTCTTCTATACGAGTTTACATGTTCTATGTTTTACTGCACGAAAAGCCAGATTTCCCTCGTGGCAATCTGTGTACACGACGTAGGAAATCCCTCTAGTAGTTTCCGCAGGTTTCCACTGAATTTCCAAGTGTGGAAAACTTGTGGAAATCATCGGAAACGGACCACTTTCGTGTACATGGCGTGTCCTCTTCTTGCTACAAATGTTAGATCGGTGCATGTTGTTTTGTATCAGAACACACCTACATTCCACTCGAGTGGAAACTTACACGTTTGATCTGCGTCTTCGGACGCTCGTCTTGCTTCAAATGTTCCTTTACTTGTACCTTTTACCTTAGATTGGTGCATGTTACGCCCAAAACAGGTACGTAGGCAACTGGATATGGTTTTGAAAAATCATATCCAGTTGCTTGAGTGACTGTTTTTGGCGCATCTTATTATCTGGTTGTCACCTTCACCGATGTATTGGTGCATGTTGTTTGATGTTCTTGTCTTCATTGAATGAAATCATTTCGTCGACCACTATCAATACTTCAGTTGATAGTGGTTGATGTAATGATTTCCAAGTTACGTATAGAACATTGTAAATGTTGGTTGATAGCTTGCTGTACACATCGACATGTGTACGAACAACAGGATAGAAATATGAAATATCACTGAGTCCAACGGGCCAGCTTTTATTTTGCTATTTCAATCGAGTTCTTCGTACACATGAAGATGTGCGACAAGCCTTAACTCTTGATTGTCAACTAACACACATAATCCAGATCGAGCTGCGAAAATATGGTTCAGCAGTTTGAAAGTGGAGCCAGCTAGCCACAGAATACACCAGATCATAAAGACCCAAATACAAAATGGTACCAACTTTGGTCGTGGCGCACACTTTGTCAGAATACGTTTCAAAAGACCAATGATATTGCAGCCGATTTGTGGCGTATTGGACTGTACATCGTCCCTGCAATTTCATTCTCAATCAGCCTTTGAATATTAATATAATAAGTCATAAGGTAATGAGATCAGCATCGAAGCAGACGCGAACATTTTGTATGATTAAAATTAAAAGCAATGTGAATCACTAGTGGGTTTTGGAAAGATAATAGGTACATTGTAAAGCAGTGTGAACTACTGTCGTGCTGCACCTTCAAATATTCTGCACGATATTTCCGTCGCTAGATCTGAACTATGACTCTAGTACGTATACGTAACTTATAACACAGCCTGTGTTTTGTGTGTAGTTTTGACACTTCTTTACATTCTGGCTTGTTGTAGGAGGTCAGCACCAGGTGGGGATAACTCCTCTGTCCGCCAATGGTACGTGTCTGTGGCCCGAACGGTACACACAGCCTTCCTTTCTTAGTCGGATCTTCAAGGTCTTCAAGGCCACTCATAGATTCCCTCGCGCGCTGTAGAAACTGTCTTATTTGTGTTGTGTATTTGTGTTGTCCTGACTGATGTGACGAACAACATATATTTGTTTACCATACTTTTGACCATTGACTTATTCAATATGGGTACACTGGAACATGTAGACATGCATAGATATACTAGAACATGTAGACATGGGTACACTAGAACATGTAGACATGGGTATATTAGAACATGTAGACATGGGTACACTAGAACATGTAGACAAGGGTACACAAGAACATGTAGACATGGGTACACTAGAACATGTAGACGTGGGTACACTAGAACATGTAGACGTGGGTACACTAGAACATGTAGACGTGGGTACACTAGAACATGTAGACGTGGGTACACTAGAACATGTAGACGTGGGCACAATAGAACATGTAGAAACTACATGGGTACGCTCTAGAACATGTAGAACCTGCATAGGCACACCTTAGAACATACATGTACAGGAAACACCCTAGAACACGTAATGCCTACCATATGGGCACAATCTGGAATAGTCTACGTACGCACATCCTAGACTATAGACTATACTACTAGACTATACGTTCTCCCCTAGACTATATAGAACCTACACGGGCACCCTAGAACATGTAGAACCTCCACGGGCACCCTAGAACATGTAGAACCTCCACGGGCACATAGAAATAATAGAACCTACATGGGCACCCTAGAAGAAATAGAACCTCACTACGTCTTGATCATGGGTAGTTCTCCTCATGTTCCCTTACAGACGAAGAGCCCGTGATGGTGCACACTATGGACTACCTGACGGAGTTTAAGAAACCTTCTGCCGAACTGGTAAGGGGAGTTCGCGGACAGGCCGTCCTGCTGAGGGGAAAGTACTTGGAGTCTGACCAGCCGCTGAACGTCTGCGGGCAGAAGTACGTCTTCTGTCCGGACGGCTTCGCGGTGGAGTTCTGGATGAAGCGGTGGCTGAACGACAAGAGACCGCACTACTATGTGGACATCGGCGGGGACAGGACGGAGCTGGCCCGAGGGTTCACGTTCCTGCGGGCCCGGGACCAGGTGGACCGGGAGGACCAGTTTACCGTGCAGGTCAGCGGCAGTAGGACGGCGCAGAGAGGCCGCGTGGACATCCCGCTACAGACCTGGACGCACGTCGCCTTCTACTGGAAGGAGGGAACCCAACTCACCATTCTGGTCAACGGCACTCGTGCTGGGTACAACTTCGAAGAGCGCCGATTAAAGCCTCTGACCAGAAGGGCAACGGGAAACCCGTACCGGCTTTTCTACGGGACGTCAGCGATGCGGCCCGGAGGCATGACGCCGTCATATACCGCCTTGGACGAGGTGAAGATTTGGGGCTATGTCCGCCCGGAAGAGGACATCAAGCAAAGTCTGGACGAGTTCTTGGCTGATACCGAAGGTGTGTAGTTACCATAGAAACGGGTGTGGTTCCAGTCGTGTGTACAGCCGTCACTGTCCTGGTACGTGTGTCGTCCCAAAACCATCTCATCGACATCTCTGTACTCTTTCAGATCAAACCGAACAGGCGACGGATTGATACAAACGGACGACAGGTTGATACATATCATTAGTGTAGGCGTGCGCGGCGCTCTGTCACTGCCATTATATCTATACTTGCGCGATCTTCGGTAAGATTTGACTTGAACAGTGTCCTACAAAATACAGCTCAGTACTCAGTTTTTCTTTCAGCTTTTAGCCCAGATACTGTTCCTGTCACCCTTTCTGCTGCAGAAAGGTTTGGGTACGTACGTAAAGGTATAATAATAGTGCCATTTTCTCTTAAGTAAATTGTACCATTAACGTTGCCATTTCCTTCTAGTTCCCCGATGTAGATGTGCCAGGGTGAGTTTAGAGAAAAACCCTCGGCTAGGAGGGACCCTAAGATGTAAGGCTCGGTACACTTTGAACTCTTTTTTCATTCCATTCCAAAACAGGTTCTTCTGCAACGGTGCTTCACTTCACATCGAGCACTCCAATAGCTCATTGCAGCACGGCAGCAATGTTGTTCTACTGCTTACACAATTCTTGACGGTTTAGCACCTACTAGTACAAGATTTCCAGATGTCAGTCCGGATGCCATTCGGTTTTGGGAGATCGAATAGGTCGTTTGCAAGTGACGTCGTAGTCGCCATGCTGGTTGATTGAACGCAGAAGAGCAAGACTTAGGAATTTGCATGTGCATGACATGTTTTGCACTTTATGTGGCAGTCGTCGTTTTTGGCGGATCAACTTGATCATGATTACACATACAAATTCACATTTACTACAATGTTGGTAATAGGTTTAACCACCCATCATGGCCGGCAATGATTACGTCATAGTCACGTGAGTGCAAACAACCGTACCTTCCGCACCTCACCGTCACCACTGCGAGCCGTAAGGAGTGCACATTCCCACCTATGCATGGTAAAATGAATTTCTAGGCGCTAATGTTTATTTTTCTTTGTCATACCTTTCAGTTTTTCCGGACGAACCGATAGCAGCGCACAGCACTGGATCTATTACCATTGGTAGGATCTGGTAGAATCTTGCTGACAAGCTTTGTAAAATGAAGGCAATATTTTATTCACAGTTGTTTAATCCGACTGATGGGCTGTATAGCACAGTAACAACCTGCAGATAACGTATTCTGATTCCATATTGCTTTGATTTGATAGCGGATCGTTGTAATGTCCTTATGTAGTACTATACAGTTCATTGGTGTGAAGCGTATTTAAATGAGTGCCCCACCTTAGACACCTTAGGCAAAGAAGTCTTTTAAATTTCAAATTATACATGTAAGCTTCACGAATGAATCCAGGCGCCTTCAAGAAAATGATACAGAATTTCTGTCCATTCCTTAGTTAACCGTATCAGGTAAAACGTTAGAACTTAGAACCACCATCTCATAGTCATAGATGGTCATTGACGACAATATTCCCATTCCAGGTTCTACCGACTATAGTCACGGGCCAGTCTCAACTGAGAGTGGATGGTACCCGATCGGTACAGCAATTTCCATGCCTACAAACCAAAACGCTTAGGAATAAACTGCAGTGTAGTACTAGTAGTGCAGCGGTATAGTGGTGAAGGATAGTGCGTAACGCAGTCAAGGTTTTGCGGTTCTATGTTGAGCAACATCGATGTCACCTTTAAGCTTTTACCACCACCTCTCTTATCATCATCATTATAATCATCATCACCACCAGCAACTATGTCATTGTCGATGTCCACCTACATTATTATAGTATCCATCGTCATTATCCACTTCGTTCTCTGCTGTGGTCCGGAGATTTTACAGCTACAATCAGTCTTTCGTCGATCCTCCCTACTGTGCCCTGTTCTTCCAGCCCTTCAGTAGGTTCCTAGCGATAGTCATCATCGACATCATCGCCATCGTGGTGTTCGTTTAATCATCCATATCTGGACCTATTCTGCATCACCCTGTCTTCCTCTTCATCATCTCATCATTTCCTCCATCATCTCATTGTCTTCCGCATCGTCATTGGCATTTACATCGACCTCACTTCGCCAGTACCTTCTCTACTAAGTCGGAACCATCTACCACGTCCTTACATGGCTGTCAAGTATACCTACTGCTTCAACATTGTCGACATTGTCTGCAACTTCATCTCATACTCAAACTCTGGTCTTCTATTACATGTGCCAAGTCGCCATATCGTTCTTTAGAATACGGGCACTAAAAGTGGGAGCGCCGCGCTTGACATATTGAGAATAAAAAGAGAAACAATCATCAGCATACTTTATCATGTTTATTAGATTGCTAGCCGACCGTCACACAGATCTTGACCGTGACTGGCTTGTCATATGTCACCCTACCGATCATTCTGCCTGAGCACCCACCCGAAAAGAATCTATCCCATGCTTTGGATTGTATTTCTGACGTTTTCCGTGATGTGGTGGTTGGATACGACTTTCCAGGCGACGTCATGATGTTCTACATAGAATAACGCTTGCACGTGTTTGATTTGATCTTGATTTCTTAGTTGTATCAGGAAGGATCAAAGGGACGTCGGAAACCTCACTTCTGTTGTTCATTTTTTTAATCAACATTTTGTCTAATTTAATTTTGGCTTTGGTGAATGAAGGAATAACCCTCTTTTGGTGCGGGATACTTTTTCCTTTTCCTTTTTATTTTCTGCACCCCTTTTATCTTTCCTGATTCGTTAAATTCCCTGATATTAAAATCATTTGCTTTGCATCTTAGACATTTTTGAACCCCAATATAACGCTTTTCCCGATAAATAATAACCTTGTTTCTTTTTTCCCAAGCTAAGTGACAACATAAAACAGCGCCTCTTATAAACTTCCCATCACAACAATTGCTATTTTATTGCAAAAAAAAAATTAACATTAACGTAAAATCATCTTTGTTCAAGGCTCAAGTCATGGCTGGTTACTGCTGTAAAGCTAAGACCCTGCTTGTACTAAACTCATACCTTTGTCTATTGGTTCTGATTAACGGCTGTTTGCTTTAGGTGGGACTCCTATCAGAGGAAGCATCACTCCTGGAGGGGGAGGAAGGATTACCATTGGTATGGTCTTGATTGCCACAGAAATGTTAAACTGCTCAATGTGCACTTGTATTTTTTGTTGTTGTAATATCTAAAGGCTTGTGTCGTTTTGTTAACATGTTGCGCTGTTGATGTAACGTCCTTTCTATGTCGCGTAATTGCACGTAACATTATAACGTGTTAATATAAATTGCCAACGCTATGTTGGTGGTGTGGATAGATCCAAGATGGCGGCCGCTTGGCATTCTACAGTCGGTATGACCATTTTCATACTTCAATAAAAAGCTGCCAAACGATTTGAGCTTTTTATGAATAAAACAAAGAAAAATAGTGCATGATTAGTGAGCGAAAAAAAGAGGGCAAGTTTAGCGCACCAACATGGCGAGTGGTAAGTTACGTCACAGTCACAGTCGCGTGACCAAATTCGCGCAGTGATTGGACGACAGCTTCGTTCCTCTTCCACAGGAGGTGTACTAACTGGCGTCCACGGTGGTAGACAGACCATCACACACGGCGGGACTACAACCACTAGTGGTGAGAGGATCCTACAGTGTGTAAAGCTTGGCAAGATCCTACTGCCTCATCAACTGATGCTTTGTCCTCACGTCCACTTGTACTCATGTGCAGCCGTTTTTCCCACAGGCTTGGGCTACATTGATATTTGCTTGTTCATGATCTTGATTACATTGCTTTGTGCATTTGCATGTGTTGAATGCTTTCGGGCGAAAACGTCCAGGGCGGTTTGCAATTGAAAAAAAAACGCGTTGCTTCTGCCATGATTTGTGCACGGTGCTATGAGTTGGCGTAATCGTTAATGTCCATGATGGAACATTCGCAACAAATCTAGCCAAAAAATAGAAAGTGGCTGTTTTCTTTGTGTTTTGGAACTTTGGTTTGGGAAAGTGTGCGTTGATTACACTCACTGAAATGGACATTACCGGCAATGAAGATACAGATGCATTATGTCAAACGTTAAGTGGAAGGCTTTATTTTGTCACGTAATGTTATACTCTTCAAAATTTGCTTGGCTTGTCATGTAATGTTATATCTCTTCCAAATTTGCTTGGCTTTACAAATCATGGCACTAACGCTTGCATGGAGTCTCGTTATTGTTTATAATGTGTTCCTGTACTTGATTATGCCAAATGTTAAAGATGCCAGGCTAACAAAGTTTGTCATGTTTCTAATTTCTCCGTGAGTACAGGAGGAAGTGTAACGCACGGTGGAAGCAGACCAACATTTGGAGGAGGTATTCCTGAAATTTTATTACACAGACATTAGTGTTAAAGCAGCATCGTATAGTGTTAAAGCAGCATCGTATAACATTAGGATGATACAAAAAGTAAATAATCTGCCTGTGTTGCCTGTCATTTCTTGCCAAAGTACGTTGAATCAATCCTACTTCCTTGCAAATAAGTGTCATTCAGGAAGTGTAGGTTACCATATATGACAATCTTTTCTTTCTTCGTACTTGTCTATAGGTATAACCCCAGTTCGCATCCCGTCCGGAGGCCCGTCCGGTCTTCTCAATGGAGGTAAGACAAACTAAGAAACGTTCCAAACAAATGGCCTGAACGATTTAACAAGCAAAACAGATCCAACGTAATAGAATAGACTATCAGTCTCATATATAAGTAAATGTATCATATTTAAACCAGGACCTAATTTGTATAATTCACGAGGAAAGGCTAAAATAGCTCCTTTATCAAGATAAGACTGTCATTGGGTGGAGAATATGTTCAAATGATGATAATATTTGCATAATCAATGAAAACATTTAGAATACGTCAGTTCTTAAAGATATCATTTGGCGAAGGTATGAGATTTTTGAACTCTTATTTGTTGTTTCCCAGCGCCCGTGATGCTGACGTTCCCCGTGCCTCGGTCCGTGCAGAACTACGCGGAGGTGCAGGGCAGCGTCCCCGCCAACATGCGCAGCTTCACCGTCTCCTTCCACATGAAGTCCTCCTCCCGCCAGCCCGGAACCGTCTTCTCATACGCCACAAGGCAGGAGCCGCACGAGATCGGCTTCTTCGGAGACAGCACGTGCGTAGTTTTGTCTTTTATACTTTTCTGGTTTCTTTCTTTTGGTTAGTTATCCTCTGACTGAGTGCTAATTAAGTTCTTTTGTAATGGTATGGGATGAAGAAATGTTATCAAGAAATGAAAAAGAAGATAAAATATGATATAATAAAACAGGAGTACCAATGTACCAAAAGGATGGATTACGATATTATGTAGAGTGACAAATGAAGAAACCTATTACCAAGGGGCCAAACCTATTACTAATACTAAAGGCGCTTACTAGGCTGTAGGCTGATAGGTGAATTGCAGGGAAGATTGAACACACAAACAACAAGTATTACTAAGTAACTGTCATAGATCATTAGTATCAATGGTATGATAAGTGCAAGTTTATGCCAGCTGATATTAACCACCCTACAGGTCCCGGGACTACGCCCTGATCGTGCAGAACCAGCGGGCGACGTTCGACATCCCTGAGCTGCACGACGGCCGGTGGCACATGGTGGTGCTGACGTGGCGCAGCAGTGACGGGCAGTGGACGGTGGCCGTGGACGGACAGGACCGGGCCAGCGGCAGGGGGCTCGCGGTCGGACGCACCATCCGGCCCGGAGGCACCTGGATCCTCGGGCAGGACCAGGACTCTTTCGGAAACAGGTTAGTCATTCTGATGATTTGTATTATATTGTATCATATAATCTCAAACACATATACGGTATTTTTCCATGTTTCCGAACATGCATTTAGCTGTGTATTTGTCAGGATGTGCTGTCGTAACAAACGAAATTGTGACAAACCATTAATTTTTGTTGGTTATTTATTGCGTAGAGAGAAAGTATGTGCCAAAACTTGTCCAAGCTTAAGCACTCTTTCGATGAATATGTTGGTTTCGTTAACGTGCAGGATTGAATGTCTTAGTCTCTACATACATGGGGCCAACGGACGATCTGTTCTCTGAACTGCAACCTCTTTCATTAATTTTTATTCACTCATTCATTCATTCCCCAGGTTTGAGGCGAGCCAGGCGTACGTGGGAGACCTCGCGGAGTTCCACGTGTTTGATACCGTGCTGTCCGACCAGGACCTGCGGTCCCTCTACTCGCTACAGAAGACTGGCGACGTCATCGACATGAGGACCAGTCAGACGAACGTGCGAGGCTCCGTCAGGCCAGCAGCGTACTCAGGTCAGTCACTAATCTCTAAGCAGATCTTTCGGTGCCCACAAAAGACAGTACCGAATGGCCAGGCAGTATCCATTGGCCAGACAGTATCCATCGGCCACCCTTTGGTGGCTAATGGACACTCTCCGCCCTATGGATACTGCCTTGCCACCGTATGATCTTCTTGGAGATTAGTCAGTCACTTCACATTATGGTCTCACGGTAGTTGTGTATGGAGCACAACCGGAGTCTTATGCATAGGTGTATCTTTGTCGCATTGTCCTACTGTTTGTCTTTAGGTGTAACTTTGTCGCATTGCACTAAAATAATGACCGAAGCAGTAAGGCCAAAACGATTACTTGAACATTTAAGTCGGTTCGAGACGTGGGTACTGTCAAATGTGTTGGTTTAAATCATGCCAGAAGCTGGCAATCAAACATACTGAAAGCTACTTCATTTCTACTTCAGCATCAATCCGCCCGACGTTTGGCAGGGAAGGAGTGATATCCGGCGGAACAGGCGGTATGTGTATTACCATTAAGTACTTTTGCCTACTTGAACTTTTTCCCAAAGGTTTCATTGTTTCTTTTGTTATCTCGTAAATGAGATCTACATCTGCATGATTGTGATTGGGGGCACTGTTGCTCAATCGTATGGGTTTGATATTAACAATATCGTCTTTCTTTCTATCATATTTTCTTTACCCAATCTCAGGTACCACATCGACGTTTCCCAGCGGCCAGACTCCAGGTGCAGGAGGTACGTACAGAAATAACGACTTGGGTTGACTCATGGGGTCCCTCAGGGGTTAATCCTGGGACCACTGTTATCATTGACTCTTAACCATGGATCCGAGTAATGTATCTATGATATCACAGATTGTGTAATAGATTTTCTAATTGCAACCAGTCTATTACCTTCGCCAAAAAGGTTATGTTTCAGAGGCGTTCGTGTGTTCGTGTGTATGGATTGTCTTGATATTTGGATAGATCTTGGATAGATCTTGATAGATCAAAATGATTAGATTTTGGGCTCCTTGCGTCTTGATGACAGATGTGCACAGAACTGCTGAAAATTGGAAGTTCTTAAGCAAGTTTATGAACTGTACCTTGTAGGTTCACTGTCACTGTCACTGATGAAAGTAGCGGATGCTACTTAAAAGGTCTGACCGTTTCCAAAACCGTAGCCAGTTGCTTGAGTAACTTTTTTGGCGTATCTACCTTGTAGGTTCAGTCTACATGCTGACCTTCCCCCAGCCCCGCTCCATCCAGAACTACGCGCGCATCAGCAGCGACTACCCGTTCAACCCCAGTTCCTTCACCGTCTCCTTCTTCATGCGGGTCCCGTCGGGCGAGCCAGGGACCGTCTTCGCCTACGTCACCGACCAGCAGGCGCGGGAGGTCGCCTTTCTAGCGCCGAAGAACAGAAACACGTACGCTCTGGTGGTCAATAATCAACAGGCTGACGTCAGCATCCCGGAGGTTGGCTGTTTTTATATTTATGTTTACCGAAGGAAAACATATTGTTTTTGCTCCATTTCTTCTTCCTCTTCTTCTTCTTCTGTTCCAAACACTAACCTCTGACCTGGCCAATGGCCTCTTTTGTTGACGTCTGTCACCATAGTAACTGGTGTTGGGTTACATACAATGTTGCAATTTCATAGTAGGCATTTAGGCTCCTGTCACCATATACATGTACATGTATGTGAATGTGTTTGAGTAAGAATTAACAGAGTAGACCATATCCGAAGGTAAACATGATGCATTTGCTTTGCAAATGTTACTTTTCTAGTGCATTATTGTATTTTAACGTGTGGTAATTTTTAATGTTAACTTGATATGCAACGAAAAGTTTTTTTTATCAAATGTAACGAACTTTTATCAAATAGCTGTACTATAAGCACATTTTGTGTTTAAAGCCTTCTCAATTCAGCCAAATATGGCTGCTTACAGGCTTTTGTGTGTACTTGAATTTCACAAATAAACCAGTCTCTCTCTCTCTCTCTCTCTAGGTTCTGGACGGCCAATGGCACGTGGTGGTGATCACGTGGGAGAACACGTACGGCCAATGGACGGTGCACGTGGACGGGCAGCAAAGAGCGTCCGGGTCGTCCCTGGCAACGGGCCATACCATTCGACCCGGGGGTGTCTGGTTCCTTGGTCAGTCCCTCGGCGACAGCGATGGTTTCGACCAGGAGTTTTTCACCGGAGACCTGTCGGAGTTTAGGGTGTTTGACACTGCCCTCCCCCCGGGGAGCATGAGGAATCTCTACACATTGGAGCAGCCAGGATCTGTTATCAACTGGCGGGACCTGACGCCGTCCACCCTCACCACAAGTGGCAGAGTCAGCCGAGTGCCGTACAGATGTAAGTTTATCCGTTGACGCCACTGTAGGTCCAAAATCATATCCAGTTGCTTGAGTAACTGTTTTTGGCGTATATTATTACCTGGATGTCTAACCTTCACCGATGTGCCATTGTAGGACGTTCAGGTGTAATCATACCGTCTGTCTCCTCACCACTCACAGAAGAATTCTTGTTGGCTGTTCTTTCTAAGAACAACGTACATTTAACAAACTTACTGTAATGATTGTAGCCTATACCCTGACGGCATGCAGAATTATTTTCTCCAGATTTTAAGACAAGTAAGAGTGGATAGTGCACTGGGTTTGATTTGATCTATATCTTTATGTATGTTTTCTTTACGTCGAAGAGGTCGAGCTAATATAAATGACTATCCCTTTTTTTCAGTGTCAACCAGTGTGACTACAGGTCCAGGTGGTGAGTTTTACAGTTTACATCATCACTAGTCATGTCTCAGTGACTTTCTTATCAAGCTAAGTCATTCGCAATCGTAGATCCATAATTAGAATAAATTTGCATAATGATTTGCATTCGGTTTTACAGCTTAGGACTGAAACATTGTTTCTTGTTACCTCTTTTACTGGCTTCCCATGTTAACATGTTTGCTAAAACCCTTTTCATATCTTTTGCCGCCCTTTTTCGTTTTATTGCCCCTGGGCTTCACAATTGTGCAAGCTAGAGGGCTAGACCACTGGTATCACTGGTTTACCTGATTTTCCTCATATTATGTTATTTTAACAGGAACGCGAGTTGTCTTTGGCCCATCGACTGGTTCAGGACCTAGCACTGGAGTGGGACCTAGCGCAGGTCTGTCTAAAGGCTTTTGTTTCATTCCTTTGAACGTGTTGTGTCCGTTTTCACATTTCAGTTAAACTGTAGCTTATAGCATATCCGTACTTTTGCATCAATGCTGAAAAAAGGGCGGGTTTCTAACGTTATAATCTTTTACCAACAGGGGGCAGACCAAGCGTTCCTACTGATGTGAGACCTGTGATTTCCGAAGGTAACAAAACAATGAGATGTAGCTGCCTAGAAAATGCCTTGAAATGTTACAAGAAAGAAGGAAATGGGGAGTAAAAAGAATGATTGAACAGTTTGCAGTTTTATTTGACAAAAATTTACCAAATATACGTTTTCAGTAAGCTTTTTATCAAACGTAGCCCTAAGCCTATCTTACTCTTCATCAGCAACAACCTTAAGATTTATTCAAAGACTATTCAAACTTAACTACTGGATGAATAAAGGAAACTTCAGGACGTTTCGACTTATTTATCGAGTAGTAGAGTTTGATTATAAGTTTGATTTTTCTTTGTATATTGTTTTATCTGGATGTCTAACCTTCATCAACGTAACCTTATAATGTTGGTTCACTGTGCCCTTATATGTTGTTTGCAGCTACGCGCATGCTGTCCTTCCCGGCACCCCGTTCGGTCAGCAACTACGCGCAGGTGGTGGGCAGCAGGACCTTTAACCCCTACGCCTTCACCGTCTCCTTCCTGATGAGAACTCCGATGCGAGACACCGGCACCATCTTCTCCTACGCCGTCCCGCAGCAGCCCCACGAGCTGGCGTTCGTTGGTCAAGAGGGATCACGTGACTACACCCTCATCGTCAACGGTCAGCGGGCTCCAGTCAGCATTCCTCAGGTCCGTATCTACTTTTATATGCAAATAAGCTTGTTTCCAAACATCTGATTTTGGGCTGATAAGAACAGGCTTTACATGTCATGTACATGTACCAGAGATAATGGACCATTCATTTTGCTTGCAGAAGATAATATGTAACCAAAACGATAAAATGTTTTCACGTATTTGCATTAGCCTGGGTCCCATCCTGGTTAGTTTACGTCCGCTCCCAGCGACTGTGGGAGCGGACGTAAACTAACCAGAATGGAACCCAGGCTATATTTGCATATCAGTCAATAGTTATTGCTTATAATAACCTGCCTTTCTGCACATGTTCTCTAGTGTCACTGACGAAAGGTGGATGCTACCTGAAACATCTGACCGTTTCCAAAATCATATCCAGTTGCTTGAGTAACTGTTTTTTTACGTATCTTATTACCTGGATGTCTAACCTTCACCGACGTATCAAATGTATAGTTATCGTCCGGTTTGTGTCTTTACTACATCTTTGCTGGCCATCAGGTTCTTGACGGTAACTGGCACGTGGTGGCGATCCTGTGGCAGAACACGGACGGGCAGTGGCGCGTCATGGTGGACGGGCAGGAGGTGGACTCGGGAACCAACCTCGCCAGGGGACACACCGTCAGGTCGGTTTGTCCGTTTCATATCAAAATCTACCTGATGGCAAGACCGTTGAAAGTTGGCATTTTGGACAGTCCTAAGCTTCTTGAATTATCAGTGTACTTATTTACTTTCAATTTGTCATGGGCTGTTCTCTTGATGCTATCCCAAGTGTGGTTGAAGCTCTTCACTTCTTTTGCAACTGTCCTTGTTTTCTCTTCTTCCCCTCGCGTGTCCAATGTAGTGCTGTTCTGGGCAATTATATTACGGAGAACAGAATTCAATGTTCAATTGTTCTATAACATCTGTATGTCCCTATCAAAAGTTCATTTGGATTAACGAGTGGTAGGGCTAAGATTATCAACCTGCTAGAGTTGCCCACCACTGTGTTCTGTGTTGCTCGATAAAAAGATATGTGTTTTCTGTAGGTCTGGTGGGACGTGGATCCTGGGCCAGGAGCAGAACACCATGGGCGCTAACTTCAAGCAGCCGCGCGCGTACGTGGGCGACCTGGCGGAGTTTAACGTGCACTACAACACGCTGCCGCCGGCGGACATGCGGCGGCTGTACGCGCTGCAGTACCCCGGCGACGCGCTGAGCTGGAGGGGCGACACCATCAGTCCAAGCGGACCCGTGGGGCTGAGGACTTACCAGCGTAAGGCCTTATTTACTTACTTATCCTCTTAAAAGTTATGTAAGTTTCTTAAAAGTCTTAATACACATAAGGCCGTGACTTTTTCTTCCGTCTGGGTCTGTCCTTGGCCAAATGTTTTGCTGGTCGCCAGGATAGTCCCATAGACGCCAGGTCGTCTGACACCGTTCTTCTCCAAATAGTTTTTGGTCTACCTTTTAGTCATAACTTTCTGTTTTGTTCTCTCACAGCTAACCTGCGAGTGACGTCTGACAGCAGGGGAGGTATGCACACTTACAAGTAGATATGTAGAATCCTGCCATTCTTTCAAACCATGAACAATTTACTACTTTGTTTCATGCACGCGCACATTCATGATTAATGATTACCTAACTCGTACAGGTTCTCGTGTGACCTTTGACGATTCAACAACAGGACCAGGTATAACAACTGGTACAGTCACAGGTCATTCAACAGGTAAACCTCATAGCCTTTATGTACTATTTTTCAATCGACCGAACATGAACTGAGATACAATCATCGATACAATTCATACTAAGTCTTATAGCTTGTGATCGATAGAAAGCACCAATCCTATTAAATCACCGACTATTCCTATTAGAATATTGTTAGGTACAATACTTACATATTTCTTAATTTATTTACCTTTTTTCTTTCAGGGATAAGCGGGATGAGAGGGATAACCTTCCCCACAGGTATGTTAAATTGCAGGTCAAATTTTGGAAAGTATTATTTGACATTCAACTGTTTACTACATTAAAAACGGCCAGTAACGATTTTGCTTGACCCTCTTATTTTCAGGAATGTTCCTCATGAATTTCCCGGAGCCTCGGACCTCTGACAACTACGCCGAGCTGAGGAGCGATAGCCCCTTCGACCCGGAGTCCTTCACTATCTCCTTCCACATGAGAACACCGGCCAGAGATACCGGCACCATCTTCTCTTACGGCACCAGGCAACAGCCGCACGAGATCGGCTTCATCGGAAAAAGGGACTCCCAAGGCTACACCTTCATTGTAGACAACGAAAAAGCTGATGTCAACATTCCGGAAGTTCTGGACGGCCAGTGGCACGTTGTGGCCATCACGTGGAGGAACTCAGACGGACAGTGGAGGGTGATGGTGGACGGAGAGGAGAGAGCTTCCGGATCCGGTCTGGCGCGAGGACACAGGATCCGTCCGGGCGGCACGTGGATTCTCGGCCAGGAGCAGAACACTGTCGGCTTCCTGCCGGGCTTCCAGCGGTACCGGGAGTACGCAGGAGACCTGTCGGAGTTCCACGTGCACAACAAGGTGCAGTAGTTAGCCACACAAAACTACATAACAGAAACAAAACGCCTTTAGCTACTAGTATATGTGTCCTGTTTTGCTTTCTTTTCTTCAGGGGTGGGAGTTTTGACTTTTGACTTTTGGGAGTTTTGGCTTCGAGTCTTCAGGTCTCCACACTTTTTAAACCGTCTTGTAAAATACCTTTATTTTCAATTATAAAAGTAGCTACGAGAATATAAGTTCAGTCTATGTCCCTTCATTTGTATTTATTACTGTTTTTCTGAATAAAAAACAAGGTTCTGTCAGCCGAGGAGATGCGGCGGCTGTACACGCTGCAGTATCCCGGGGACGCCGTGAACTGGAGACGCGCGACTGTCACGCCGAAAGGACGTGTGTTACGGAAGCCATACGCAGGTAAGCCACACGTTTTAAACAGCATATATATTTATATAAGCATGGAATACCAGATCTGTTGGTAGGTTTTATGAACAAAGTATATATGTGACCGGACGTTTGCGAAGACTCAAAGGTCATGGATCGTTACTCAACCGGGACGGGGGAAGATACATACTTCCTGGCACGTCTATTGTGCTACTGACTTTGAGCAAAAGTCGACATTTTTAAGGACAGATAGATATCAGCATTTTAATCTAGACGATGAAGTGCCTAATGCTGAAGAATAAACTGTATCTTTTCTTGATTTCAATATACCGGGAATTAACAGGAAAATTAATTTTCATGTTGATTTCAGCGTCAATGCGTCTGAGCGTAGACAGTAGAGGCGGTAAGTAAAAGGACCTTACTAACAAAGTTATGAACTTGTTTACTCTTGTTGTTATTTTCAACTTTGAAAAAAACTATTTTACTCTAGGCATTAAGCAAACCTATTCTCTAAAAAGTGAGTTATACTTTTTCTTCTTGGATGAAAATTGAATGGACATATTTTATTTATTTATTTTTTTTTATATTACAGAGATGCGTATTGTGTTTGGTCAACCTACAGGTAGGTTTTACTATTTTATGTGCCTTTATTCCATTTTATATGATTCTACATAAGGTCATTATTGTTAACTGATATATCCAATGCACGGATTTACATGATACAACTTCCTTGAGTAGTCTTTACTAATGCAGGACGAGGTAACATTTTTAATGGTAATGTTGTGCCTTTTTCAGACACAGGCAGAACTCCGGGAGAGGTCCCATCCGGTGGAGCTATCCTGCCTGGAGGTGTGTTTTGTTGAAGTACTTCGCGCAGCTAAAGAAAAATATAGTCAATATTTATAAGCAATATGTTACGAATAATCCTTACCATGACCTTTTTATAGTTCAAGATTGTCAGAAAATAAATTGTGGATCATCTCTTTTTTCTGCCCTATTTGTTATTTTTAAGCCTCTTCGGACTAATAAAAATCTGGAACTGTTTGTGTGGCATATAGCCATGAAGCCATGGCGGTTACGAAGATGGCTTTCTATGGTGGTTTGACCGCTAATGTAGGACGCTAAAGCTGACCAATTGTTGTTCACATCAGCTTTGTACAGAGTCAACTTCCCCGGCCCGCGATCGCCTAACGACTACGCCGAGCTGAGGAGCGACAGTCCCTTCAGTCCTGACTCCTTCACCATCTCCTTCCACATGAGAACACCGGCCAGAGATACCGGCACCATCTTCTCTTACGGCACACAACAACAGCCGCACGAGATCGCCTTCGTCGGCCAGGCTGGTTCACAAAGTTACACCTTCTTCGTGGATGGACAAAGTGCGCCTGTTACCATCCCAAAAGTTCTGGACGGCCAGTGGCACGTCGTGGCCATCACGTGGAGGAACTCAGACGGACAGTGGCGGGTGATGGTGGACGGCCAGGAGAGAGCTTCCGGATCCGGTCTGGCGCGAGGGCACAGGATCCGTCCGGGTGGTACATGGATCCTGGGACAAGACGTCACCTTTGCCGGAGTCCAGCCGAGGTTTGAGCGGAACCACGAGTACGTTGGAGACGTTGCAGAGTTCCACGTGCACGACGGCGTGTTGTCCGATGACGACCTGCGCCGCCTGTACTCCCTGTGGTATCCCGGGAACGCTGTCAACTGGAGAGAGGTCACAATCACGCCCAGAGGGAGCGCCAGCAGAACATCTCACCCAGGTAAGCCTATAGTTGTAAGCCGATGGACTGGGTTAACATGGAGAACATCACAAAAGAAGCGGTGTAACGACCGAGCTGTACCTTTCAACTGTTCTTCTATGTCTACCGTTAGCACGTTTTGATTATAAAGTCATGAATTTGCCTGGATCTGCTTACACATTCGTTGTGTTTATAAGGGAGGCTATACCGTACTTAATGTAGCATTATTGTCTTCATATAGTCAGTAATGTCTTGTAATGGTTAACGAGAGCTTTATTTTCTCTCCTGGTCTAGTTTCAGTCCGCTTGACTGTGGACAGCAGAGGACGTGAGTTGTTTGTTTATTGCAACTTTTAAAATTGAAGAATTTCATCTGCTGTGTCCTGGTTTCGTCTGGTATGCTTTAACATGTTGACATTTTGCTGTAAGGGATTCAACCAACAGATTTTATTAATTTGGTGCATTTGTGTCTTTACAGGTCCTCGTGTGATTCTGGGCGCTCCTTCCACTGTACCTACAACAGGTTGGTCAGATTATTCATTCGTTTTGACTGAAGATGCACTAAGGCTGGCAAACTAGCACAGTGTGATTATTCAGTGCAAAACCTTTAGGCAAATACGAGGCGGAGGTCACCAGGCCTCCATCCGCGTGATCTGTAGTGAGTCACCAAATCTGAACTAAAGGATTCGAAACATCGCACACCGGGTCTGTCAAATTACTGTTCATTTTTCTGCAAATGGCATACGTGTTTATGCGAATTTGCCATTCATGCCATTTTAATATGCCCCTGAGGAAAATTTGCCTCAGGTAATGATCTTGTTCATAGGGGCCGAAGTAAATATTTCTTTGGGGGTATTTTCCTTGTGTCGCCGAGGAGCGAGTATGTTTAGTCTGGCTTCCATGTGAACTGACTTGTCGAAGAAGAGGCTGAAGTCCCAGGTATGGTAAGACTGGCAGTTAAGACGACAACTGACCTTGATCAATGACAATCTTTACCACCCGAACAGGACTAGACAAGACGAAGTGCCAGACGTTACTTGAGACGGCACAGCGGGAGGGCCGTATCGGCGCCTTCATTCCTCAGTGCGAGGAGGACGGCACCTTTAAGACGACCCAGTGCCACGGGTCCTCCGGCTACTGTTACTGCGCACACCCGACAGACGGGACCCGGTACGAGGAGACGGGCAGACGGTCGTGGGAGGGGGGCATGGAGCACGACTGTAACACCTACTGGCAAACTAAAGGTAATTCATTATAATGTAGAATGGATTCATTCCTCAAGCCAACTGACTATCACACCAAAGTCGTCCCTCGGTCAGAAATCTAGAGCTGCGGCTTATTTCCCGTTTAGAGACGCGTAAAGGCAATATTTTTGTAAATAAATGTGTTTATCGAAATAAGGAAATATTTTCTAGACACCAGTTCCGTGTTTGGAAATAGCTGTAACCATAACTTCCCATCATGGACTAGGGACAGGACAAGAGAAGACGAAGTGCCAGACGTTAGTAGAGACGACAGAGCTCATCCCTGGTGTTTACATCCCTCAATGTGAGGACGACGGGTCCTTTAAGACCACCCAGTGCCACGTGTCTACCGGCTACTGTTACTGCGCGCACCCTGTTGACGGCACACGGTATGACGAGACGGGCAGAGCGACGGGCAGATCGTCGGACATCACCATGGACCATGACTGCACCACGTACTGGCAAACTCAGGGTGATTGATCTGCCTTTTTTACCAGTACGATTTTTAAAAGACAAATGTACGCAGTCGATTGGCACTTGTAGGCATGTAGGCATTTCCTCGGCTTCTAAGTCCACTTGTTTAGATGGGCACTAGTGTAGCATAAATCTCTCACCACAGACATCTACTGGCAAACTGGGGGTAATTTGTAATCGCAATGAAGCAGGTATGAACTATAAGTTTCAAGCACACGTATTACTTATTGAAAGGATCAAGCGAAAGCCCATTGTAAGTCGACAAGTGACCACTAACAATGCCTACCACCTGAACAGGACAAGACAAGACGAAGTGCCAGACGTTAGTTGAGACGACACAGCGGGAGGGCCGTATCGGCGCCTTCATTCCTCAGTGCGAGGAGGACGGCACCTTTAAGACGACCCAGTGCCACGGGTCCTCCGGCTACTGTTACTGCGCACACCCGACAGACGGGACCCGGTACGAGGAGACGGGCAGACGGTCGTGGGAAGGGGGCATGGAACACGACTGTGACACGTACTGGCAAACCAGGGGTGACTATCATTGTTCAATATGTTTTTAAAGCCCTTTTAAGCAGACGTGCCTATTTGCTACATGCCAATTCAATTACTGATAAATAACTTTCTTTGCTGCACATATTTTCTACTGAAGATCAATGTCATATACTCCGGTATCATATGCAGGAGGAATGGAAGCACTTTTAAGTACACGATCATATTTGCTACACGCCAATTCAATTATTATTTTCAATTAATAACTGTCTTTGCACATATTTACTACTGATGGTCATATATTCCGGTATCATGCACTGAGAAATTACAATCGAAGCACATCACATTTGCAACAGGCGCCAAATTATTGATAGTAAGCAAGTCATCCTGACAGAATTTAGATGGGAAAATATATATTATTAAATGATATGAAGTTTATCATAGTAGCTGGACATGGAGCTCGGAGGCAACATACTTTTAACCCATGACGTCCCCTGCCACATGCAACATGAACAGGACAAGAGAAGACGAAGTGCCAGACGTTAGTAGAGACAACAGAGCTTATCCCTGGTGTTTACATCCCTCAATGTGAGGACGACGGGTCCTTTAAGACCACCCAGTGCCACGTGTCTACCGGCTACTGTTACTGCGCACACCCTGTTGACGGCACACGGTATGACGAGACGGGCAGAGCGACGGGCAGATCGTCGGACATCACCATGGACCATGACTGCACCACGTACTGGCAAACCCAGGGTGATTTTCTAGTCTGTTTAAGAACACTTTGCATAAAACAAACTGCCAGTAGTAGGCACGCTAACTGTTCGACCACGCGACAAGCAACCATTTAGTAATACGTTCTTCATTGCATAGACTGAATGGCAGCACATTTAGGTAGCAAGGTAGCAGATGAGTACGTTCTATTGCAATTCATTGACAAGACATGATGGCAGACTGTCTAACATGTGCTGTACGAGATCCAGTGGACATTTTTTTTGGTGTCTTGACCAAAGTTCATTCAGAAGTTAGGTGCCTACAAACTACACTCTTAAGTTGAGTCGACTAGATTGCTAAGAATTGTCAATCATTTCAAGTTAAAAGTTTTGATCCAACACAATAAAGTTATCTCGGCTTTCGACGAGTTATTCTTTCTTAGTAGACTGACCCAGCAAGTGTTGTCACGTGGCTTCTTTGAAGTGTGACGTCAACACTGGGTCAAAGTTATCTGGTAGACTATGTGTTGACGTCACACTTCAAAGACGCCACGTGACAAGCCTCACTGGGTCAGTCTACTGAGGAAGACCAGAGTGTCTTGTCGAAAGCTCTAGGTGAGAGAACTTCTTTGTGTTGAATCAAAAGTTTTAACTTTAAACATGACCGGATCACTGTCAAGACGAGTCGACTGCATGGCTGAGAATTGTCAATCGTAATAGTTTTTCTCCTCCTTCAGGTGAAGTACCAGACGGTGGAATAATTGTCGGAGGAGGGGCACCCGGCGGAGGGTTTGGAGGTGGAGTACCTGACGGACGGTTCACTCTCGGTGGAGGTGCACCAGACAGAATTGCCCCCGAAGGAGCAATCTCTGTGGGCGCTGTGCCCGGTGGGATGGTCCCCGTGGGAGTATCACCTGGAGGTATGTCTTCTCCTCCTTCTTCTCCTTCTCCTCCTCCTCCTTCTCTTTCTTCTCCTTGTCCTCCGTCTCCTTCCCCCTTCTTCTTCTCCTTGTCCTCCTTGTCCTACTACCCCTTCTATTCATCATTCTTCTCCTTCTTGTCTTCCTTGTCCTACTTCCCCTTCTTCTCCTTCCCCTTCTCCCCCTCCTCCTCCTCCCCCTCATCATTTATCTTCTCCTTCTTCATCTTCCTCCTCTTCCTCTTCTTTTTTCACGAAGTGTAGTAGGAGAAGTTCTGTTTCCAGTACTGTTTGTCAGTCATTGCAGACAGAAGTTCAGGTCCTTGTAAACCAGTGTCAGATTCTATATGAGTTTCTTTAGAGTTGGGGTTGGACGACCGGTCCTCCTTTTTGCATCCGGAGTCCAATGCATTTTTATGTTCTTTCTGTAGAGAGGAACTTTCTGAACTTCCCTGAGCCTCGGTCCCCCGACAACTACGCCGAGCTGAGGAGCGACGGATCCTTCAGTCCTGACTCCTTCACCGTCTCCTTCCACATGAGAACACCGGCCAGAGATACCGGCACCATCTTCTCTTACGGCACACAACAACAGCCGCACGAGATCGGCTTTGTTGGGCAGTCCGGAAACCGAGGCTACACTTTCATGGTGAATAACGAGAGGGAAATTATCGACATTCCGGAAGTTCTGGACGGCCAGTGGCACGTTGTGGCCATCACGTGGAGGAACTCAGACGGACAGTGGAGTGTGATGGTGGACGGGGAGGAGAGAGCTTCCGGATCCGGTCTGGCGCGAGGGCACAGGATCCGTCCGGGCGGCACGTGGTATTTCGGACAAGACGTGAGCAGGTTCGTAGGCACCCGTCCAAGTTTCGAGCGTAACCGGGAGTACGTAGGAGACCTGGCGGAGTTCCACGTGCACAACAAGATCCTGTCAAACGACGAAATGCGCCAACTTTACAGCCTGCTCTACCCCGGGGACGGAGTGAACTGGAGACGCGCGACTGTCACGCCAAGGGGACAGGTCCAACAGAAGCCGTACTCAGGTATGGCAACAGAACGTCGCTTGGCTTCATTCTTTTGTTTCATATCCATGCTGTTTGTAGCTTACAGGCCCATGTATGTCCTTACAAGTGTATGTGCTACCCAGTCAACATGTTCTAACCTTTTCGCAATTTTTTTTACAGTTACCGTTCGCCTGACTGTGGATAGCAGAGGACGTGAGTAGAAATGATGTTGTTTTCATGACATAAAGCGATCATCAAGCAACACTTAACGATGTCGTTGTAGCGTTTGTATTGGACGGCTAAAACTAGCACCTTAGTGATCTCAAGTTGATGTGTCGAGCAGAAACGGGAAAGTCTACTCTGAGGACTATCCTTCTGGTCCACCTAGCTCTGTCCCGAATCACTGCAGGCATATTTGTTTAAGAGGTTGATGAAATCAAATTACGAGGCAAAAGCATACATGTATAATGATATATGGGCAGAAGTAGGCACCATTCGTGTATTTGTAATCACTAACCAGCTTCTACATCTAGATTTGATGCCAATACATATTGTTTCAAAGAAAAGTCAAAATGAGTAAACTCGGCTCAGGTATAGCATTTCCATTGAGGACGAATCTACAAGGAAGCAAACAATCTAGTGACTTATGCCTGATCATGATTTATATTTTATCCAGAACCAAGAGTCTCGTTGAGTGAGTCAGCACTTGCTCCAGACACAGGTTTGTATACCAAATAGTCCTCTATACTCTTACAAAATATTAGTCAGGACAATTATAGATAAAATCGCATGTTCTCGAAGGAATAAGCTAAGACGCAAACGTTTGATAAACGTACAGAACCGTGATAATATATAACCTTTTTTCTAAGACAACAGCTTCTAGGAAAGTTACGTTTCATGAGGAAGCAATCATTTTTTTACAGATCTATACTTCCTGAACTTCGCCCAACCCAAATCTCCAAACAACTACGCCGAGCTGAGGAGCGACGGATCCTTCAGTCCTGACTCCTTCACCATCTCCTTCCACATGAGAACACCGGCCAGAGATACCGGCACCATCTTCTCTTACGGCACACAACAACAGCCGCACGAGATCGGCTTTGCTGGGCAGGCCGGAAACCGAGGCTACACCTTCATGGTGGATAACCAGAGGGCCAATGTCGACATTCCGGAAGTTCTGGACGGCCAATGGCACGTTGTGGCCATCACGTGGAGGAACTCAGACGGACAGTGGAGGGTGATGGTGGACGGGGAGGAGAGAGCTTCCGGATCCGGTCTGGCGCGAGGGCACAGGATCCGTCCGGGCGGCACGTGGTACTTCGGACAAGACGTGAGCCAGGTTGGAGACCGGCCGAGGTTTGAGCGTGGCCGAGAGTACGAAGGAGACATTGCTGAGTTCCATGTACACAACAAGATCCTGTCAAACGATGAAATGCGCCAGTTGTACAGTCTGCAGTATCCAGGGGACGGCGCCAGCTGGAGGGAGGGGACCGTCACACCGAGGGGACAGGTCCAGCGCAGGGCGTATCCAGGTACGAATTTACATAATTTTTTTTCTTATTTGGAAGTAAATATATAAAGTCTCGTGTGAGTAAGGTCACATGTTTGTAAACCGTAACTCTCGCGAGATCACGCTGTGATTAAAAGTCATTAATTATCCTGATGAAGGCGACAGTGGTCGCTGAAAATTTTATCTCTCTGTAAACTGTGTGTTGGAATAAAGTTCAACTTTTTACTATAAGTAAATACATACGTTGTTAATTGTTTATCCGGAGAAAATATTAGAGAAAGGAAACTGGTGGATTGAAGTAATTATGACCGGGGCTTTATGTCACTACAGTACATATGAAATAATTGGATTATTTAGATCTGCAAAACCAAACTTTTGGGGAATAGTAAAGTAGCAAACTATTGAAGTGAACACCATGACTAATATGGTAACGAGAATCTTTAATCAATATCATAACTCATTTTCCTTTTTTTTGCAGTGACAGTGCGTCTGACTGTCGATGGCAGTGGACGTAAGTTTTCCTCTATTCCCACAAATCGTGATAGAAGCAACAGCATTACCTACAAAGATACATATGAATAAAAGTGACCATCAAAAGTGGTTAATCCTTCAACCACATCCGTGGTTATGAAACTAATATCTATGCAGTACCCATGAAGACTCATGTTGGAAAAAAACTGTAATTATGTTTACCAAAGGAAAATATGTTGTTTTTCGCTATTTCTTTTTCTTCCGTTCCAACTACTGACCTCTGACCTGGTTAATGACCTGAACCAGACTGTCTCGCACCATGGTGTTGTTGGTGTGTTACGCCGAAAGGCGGTTATACCGGCTATACAGATACAGATACAGATACAGATGGTAACTGGTGTGGGGATACGTAATGTGCAATTTTATAGTAGGAGGGATTCAACTCCTGTTACCATATACGTGAATGTGTTTGATAATTGGGTAAGAATAAACAAAACAGACCATATGCGAAGGTAAACATTATGCATTTGCAAATGTTACCTTTGTAGTATTACTATTGAGTTGGTTCATAGACTGTCATACTAAGTCAACCCGTACCACGTAGCCTTGACAAGTAACCATATTCCGGCCATCCGAATCCCCTTTCAGGCCCTCGCGTGACCCTTGGAGAGGCTTCAGGGATTCCTGGCACAGGTATGACTTTATTGCCATTGCTTGTAGATCTAATCTTCCAAATGTCAGGTCTTTACATGTGAATAAAGTTCTGAAAAGGGTTTACTACTTCTTCAAGTAGATCTGACGCTGGCCAGGTAGTTTGTAACTACTTATCTTTTGCAGTGAACCTGGCAGTTGATGTCATTGGAGGACGTGGTACGTTTTTTCTCTATTCCGACGAATCGTGATAGAAGTAACAGCATTACTTACAAAGATAAATTAAAAGTGACTATCAAACCGTGTTTTAAGTTAAAACGTTTGATCCAACACAAAGAAATCTCTCACTCAGAGCTTTCGACCAGTCACTCTGGTCTTCCTCAGTAGACTGACCCAGTGAAGCTTGTCACGTGGCTTCTTTGAAGTGTGACGTCAACACTGGGTCAAACGTATCTGGTAGACGATGTCGGCCCTCGTCGCGGACGCCGGCCATGTAGTTTGTATCAGACAACAGTCTCGTTGAACGTAACGTTTGACTGACTCTGAAAAGCTGATTTGATATAAAAAAGCAATGATTTTTTTACAGATTTTTACAAATTCCTAAACTTCCCACAACCGAGATCTCCTAACAACTACGCCGAGCTAAGGGGCGACAATTCCTACAGTCCGGAGTCCTTCACCATCTCCTTCCACATGAGAACACCGGCCAGAGATACCGGCACCATCTTCTCTTACGGCACACAGCAACAGCCGAACGAGATCGGCTTTGTTGGGCAGTCCGGAAACCGAGGCTACACCTTCATGGTGGATAACCAGAGGGCCAATGTCGACATTCCGGAAGTTCTGGACGGCCAGTGGCACGTTGTGGCCATCACGTGGAGGAACTCAGACGGACAGTGGAGGGTGATGGTAGACGGGGAGGAGAGAGCTTCCGGATCCGGACTGGCGCGAGGGCACAGGATCCGTCCGGGCGGCACGTGGTACTTCGGACAAGACGTGAGCCAGGTAGGAGACCGGCCGAGGTTTGAGCGTAACCGGGAGTACGAAGGAGACTTGGCTGAGTTCCATATACTCAACAGGGACCTGTCAAACGATGAAATGCGCCAAATATACAGCCTGGAATATGAGGGGGACGGCGAGAACTGGAGACAGGGTAGCGTCACACCGAGGGGACAGGTCCAATCCCGGCCGTATGCAGGTACGATTTTACATATATTTTTTTCTTATCTGCAAGTATATATACACAGTGTTGAAATAGTTCATTGTTGGAAACTTGTGTATTGAAGTAATTATAACCAACCTATCACCTCGCTACATATGAAATAATTAGATTATCCGGATTTGCAAAACCAAACTTTGGACAATAAGGTAAAGTAGCAACTGAACATAAGGACTGACATGATGGTAACGAGAAACTTTAATCAATATCATAACTTCTTGTCTTTTGCAGTGCGCCTGGCCGTTGACGGTAGTGGACGTAAGTGTTCCTTTATTCCCACGAATCGTAATAGAAGTAACAGCATAACTTACAACTAGATATATTAAAAGTGACCATCAAATGTGGTTAATTTAATCCTTCTACCACGCCTGTTGTAATGAGATTTATAATCTCTTTTCAGTGCCTCTGAAGACTCGTATACAATGTCATGTAGATAAAAGCTGTGTAATATTACTGTGTAAAAGTCGTGTATTTTAGAGTTGGTTCATAGACTGTCAGACTCTGTCAATTCGTACCACGTAGCCTTTAACGTAGACCTTATTCTGATCATCCACATCCCCTTTCAGGCCCTCGCATCATCGTTGGTGAGGCTTCAGGGACACCTGGCACGGGTATGTTTCGTTATGTTTACTGAAGGAAAATGTTTTGCTCTGTTTCTTCTTCTCGAAACAAATAAGGTCAATGACCTGAACCAGAGTATGCCACCATGGTAACCAGTGTTGGGTTACAATCATTTTAAACATTTTACAATATTACAGCAGGAGGGATGTAGACTCCTTTCCAAACATATATGAATGTATTCGAGTAAGAATTAGCAGAGCAGACCATATGCGAAGGTAAACATTATGTATTTGCTTTGCAAATGTTACCCTAAAGTTTCTAGTCTTCTAAATGTTATTTATGTAGGTCAGGATGCCCAACACGTCTATACATGTTCATAAAAACTTGCAAAGGGTTTACTATCTTCTCAAGTAAATCGGACGTCGGCCAGGTATAGTTTGTATCAGGCCAAGTTCTGGCTGTTCTATCAAGTGTAAGAAGGGTCGCGCCGAGTGGAAAGCTTGTACTAAACACAAAATGACTCAACCAGTATAGGCAACAGCAATGGAAGAACGTCCTTTTTTGATGTGACTCCATTTACCAAATTTTGGACCAACTGATTCAAATAGTTAACAATGCTATGTAGATGAATATCATCGCCGCATTGCTTAGGATATGCAGTTTAAAATGAAACCAGCTACTTATTTTATAGCAACAGATTAAACTACATTGTCACCAGTTCCATGTACTCATATCCCTATTAGGTGCCGTCCCAAGACCTGGAGGTGGCACGCTTGTACCTGTACCTGGAGGTAAGACTTGAAATGCTGTAGATTTCCCATATGGGGACAAGCTAATGATATATTGCCGCCACATGTGCACTGTTTTTGATGACTTGACATTTTACGACCAGTTACAGGCCAGTCCATCAGTAATTTGAATATACCTCTTGGACATTCTGACATTCTGCATACTTACCATTCACTCGCTCACTCACTCACTCACTCACTCACTCACTCACTCACTCACTCACTCACTCACTCACTCACTCAATCAATCAATCACTCACTCACTCAATCACTCAATCACTCACTCAATCACTCACTCAATCACTCACTCAATCACTTACTCACTCACTCAATCAATCACTCATTCATTCATTCATTCACTCACTCACTATCCGGTTTACCAAAAAAACGAGACTGTTACAGAACTATTCCATGACCTCTTTTATAGCTGTTGTGAAAACTTTGCAGTAATACATATTTTACACTAGTTTCAACTACCTAGTCATCAGTGCCGTTTCCCATATCTTTATCAGGTTCAAGACCTGGAGGTGGCACGCTTAGACCTGGAGGTAAGAAAATGCCACAGCTAACCCATATATAAGCCATGGAATGGGGGCTAGCTAAGTCATAATGCCGCCTCACGTGCATTGTTTTTCATGATTTAAAAAAATCACGACCAACGACAGACCATGACATATCATTTTCGAAATACATCATTTTTTGTATGTTCAACAAATTGACTGAATATTCAAAAGATATTCCAAAGATGAGGCACTCAAGCAACTGGGTAGATTTATTTCAGTTTATAACCTACTTTTGAACAAGTACTTAGTTTACTAATATCCCAATTAGGTCCAAGGCCTGGAGGAGGGGGTCTTGCACCCGGAGGTGAGGAAAAGAATGCTAGTTATTCCATTAATCAATAACAACACCAATATAATATGGGGGCTTTTAGTTGGAATGCATGGAGTATCTGTTAACTATGCACACGTGTGAAAACTCAATTGTTGCAAAATTTCAAGGTATGTGTCATTATGGCGAAAAATCGAAAACGTCTTTGAACAACGTCGACGTTGATATCATTAACTTAAAGGTAAGACGCACATTGTGCTCTTCCTCCAACAACTGTTTTCCCTTCCTTTTTACCAGCTATGAAGTTTCTGACATTCCCGGAGCCTCGGTCCCCCGACAACTACGTCGATCTGAGGAGCGACGGATCTTTCAGTCCGGAGTCCTTCACCATCTCCTTCCACATGAGAACACCGGCCAGAGATACCGGCACCATCTTCTCTTACGGCACACAACAACAGCCGCACGAGATCGGCTTTGTTGGGCAGTCCGGAAACCGAGGCTACACTTTCATGGTTGATAACCAGAGGGCCAATGTCGACATTCCGGAAGTTCTGGACGGCCAGTGGCACGTTGTGGCCATCACGTGGAGGAACTCAGACGGACAGTGGAGGGTGATGGTGGACGGGGAGGAGAGAGCTTCCGGATCCGGTCTGGCGCGAGGACACAGGATCCGTCCTGGCGGCACGTGGTACTTCGGACAAGACGTGAGCCAGGTAGGAGACCGGCCGAGGTTTGAGCGTAACCGGGAGTACGTCGGCGATCTAGCGGAGTTTCACGTGTACAACAGGGTCCTGTCGCCTGCGGAGATGCTGCAGCTGTACCGTCTGGAGGCGACAGGAGACGGGGTGAACTGGAGACGCGTGGACCTCCAGCCGCGCGGACAGGTGCAGCAGAGCCCGTACTCAGGTGAGGCAGGCACGCTCGCTGCAGACAGTGAGGTCGTGTGGCGTAAATGGTAGCGTCTTCGGCTCAGGACCAAGAGGTCGTGGGTTTGAATCCTACCGTGGCAGCGATCTTGTGCCC
>NW_017804564.1:838211-861064 GCF_001625305.1 Branchiostoma belcheri
TCATGTAATTTTAGTATGGTGCAGCTATGCCTGCAATACTAATAAACTTACTTCATTTGTATTAGTAGTCTTCATGTTGTTACATACCTATATCTAGACATTTAGGGTCGATTACTACTCTGGACTCCAGAGGCAAAAAGGAGGATTGGTCGTCCAATCACAACACTTAGGGGTCTTATCCAGTCTGACACTGGTCTACAAGGATTGGAACTTTTGTCTGCTATGAAAGACAGAAAGTACTGGCGACAAAACTTCACACGCTGCACCTCAGAAGAGGATGAGTAAAGAAGGAGAGAAGAAGACATTTACTTCCCTGTAGCTACAATTCGGTAGTGTTACAGATAAAGCGTGGATGGACAGAGCTAAATGTTGGTATAATTTCTTGTCATATTAATGACGTGTTGTTTCTCGTTGTGCTTCAGCAACCATGCGATTGACTGTGGACAGCAGAGGAGGTTAGTATGTCTAGACGATTCTTTCTTCCACTATTTTTACTTTCTACTTTACTACTTTTTGTGTCTGTGTGTTCAGGTCGTTCATTAGTAAGGAGCTTCCATATTTACTTGTCTATTTGACTTTATGGCTGATTTTGTTGTGTTGCATCCGCAGAGACAAGGATTGTCTTCGGCGAAACAGGGCCAGGTAGAGAGATCGAAACAGGTACGTTCTGCACAGGAAAAGACTGGCGGATTGAGTAAAATTTTAGAAAAAACTTTGTTCTTGAGGATTCCTGTACTAATGATGCTGTTTGCAATGTTGCAGGTATATCTGGTCCGGTTACATCTTCATCAGTCCGACCGGAAGGTAAGAAAATCTCTTGACATATTTGTTAAAGCTTTACGTTAATTGTTGTTATGAACCTATTGCTGAAATACAAGCATATCTTTTACTTCTTATAAAGACTAATTGGGTTATAAGGATATCTTGAGCATGTGCTCGGTCTCAATGCATGCTGTGTGTTGGAGTTGAATCGTGTGTCCCTTTCTCTACAGGTTCATACTCGTTCAACTTCCCACGATCGAGGTCCCCAGACAACTACGCCGAAGTCAGGAGAGATGACTACTTAAACCCGGAGTCCTTCACCATCTCCTTCCACATGAGAACACCGGCCAGAGATACCGGCACCATCTTCTCTTACGGCACACAACAACAGCCGAACGAGATCGGCTTTGTTGGGCAGGCCGGAAACCGAGGCTACACTTTCATGGTGGATAACCAGAGGGCCAATGTCGACATTCCGGAAGTTCTTGACGGCCAGTGGCACGTTGTGGCCATCACGTGGAGGAACTCAGACGGACAGTGGAGGGTGATGGTGGACGGGGAGGAGAGAGCTTCCGGATCCGGTCTGGCGCGAGGACACAGGATCCGTCCTGGCGGCACGTGGTACTTCGGACAAGACGTGAGCCAGGTAGGAGACCGGCCGAGGTTTGAGCGTAACCGGGAGTACGTCGGCGATCTAGCGGAGTTTCACGTGTACAACAGGGTCCTGTCGCCTGCGGAGATGCTGCAGCTGTACCGTCTGGAGGCGACAGGAGACGGGGTGAACTGGAGACGCGTGGACCTCCAGCCGCGCGGACAGGTGCAGCAGAGCCCGTACTCAGGTGAGGCAGGCACGCTCGCTGCAGACAGTGAGGTCGTGTGGCGTAAATGGTAGCGTCTTCGGCTCAGGACCAAGAGGTCGTGGGTTTGAATCCTACCGTGGCAGCGATCTTGTGCCCTTGGGAAAAGTTTACACGACTTTCCTCACTTCACTTTTGGGAGAAAGGAGTAGGGGTCCTTCCCGGGGGGGAGTGGTTCAAATCTTACAGTTTTTGTCTTATGCAATTTTTACAAAACTGGTATGTTACGTCTACTAATTTACGGCTAAACAAAGAAACGAACAAACAGGCCGATCCAAACTGCCCATCATAATTACGTATACCAGTTACACAATAATAGAATGGCAATTAACGGATTCGCAATAGAGAGAGTGGCTGCATGCCCGACGAATATTTGCATTTGTATGTTTTTCATGTTTTTCTGCGTAGTGTGATGGGTTTTTGTTCTTTATACAGTCGCAGTGCGTTTGACAGTGGACGGTAGAGGACGTAAGTAACGAGTATCGTTGTATTAAGAGAACAGAAATCCCCATTTCTGTTCTCTTAGTACAATGCAGTTAGAGAACAATGTACTTAAAGAACAACCTACAGCTTTGCAGCTAATCAAACCTGAATTTTATTGATTTTATATGGTACATCCCAACAGTTTCAACCAAGGCAATGCCACGAATCTGCTCTATTTCACGATGAATTTTTTAACATGATATAACTGACGGAACAGATCACTTCGTGTCTGGAACTATCTTGATACAGTAAAATAATGAGATAGAAGCGATTTTTTTTTCATTTCGAAATTACCGAAAGTAAAAGCAACACTTATCTCGCCGTATACAGAAAAATGTTAATAATTGTTTAATTGTGTTCTCCTACAGAACCTCGTGTGGAGCTCGGGGAGGCTGACATCTCTCCTGGGACAGGTTTGTGGTCCTCTGTACTTTGGTTTCTGGAGATGGGCAATAGGACATATACGAGCGAATACAATGAAAACATTTGCACGATTGAAATAGTAATATCTCCCTGTCCGAGAAGCACTATATTACACGGAGCTTTTTTGTCGTATCTAAGACCAATACAACTGGGAAAATCAACTGTAAAGACGGCCTGTATAATTAGAAACTGTTCATTTACCTGTACTAGACTTATCCAAACAAGCTTGTAGTACACTCGTCACTTCGACGATCTCGCCACCTGCATGACTGAACTTTGTGTTCTTCTACAGGAGTGAGACCGGGTACTGGTACCGATGGAGGCATCGTCACACCTACTGGTAAGTCATGGACTAGTCATAGACTTAATTGTCAATGAATCATAGTATTTAAAGGATTGCCACCAAGCATGCACAACAGGCAAAATTGTGCAATTGTGATTTGCACATGACATAACAGTGATTAAGTTACATGTCGTTTTACCAGGAATGTTCATGATGAGTTTCCCGGAGTCTCGCTCAACTGACAACTACGCCGAGCTGAGGAGCGACAGTCCCTTCAGTCCTGACTCCTTCACCATCTCCTTCCACATGAGAACACCGGCCAGAGATACCGGCACCGTCTTCTCTTATGGCACACAACAACAGCCGCACGAGATCGGCTTCATCGGAAAGAGGGACTCCCAAGGCTACACCTTTATTGTAGACAACGAAAAAGCTGACGTGAACATTCCACAAGTTCTGGACGGCCAGTGGCACGTTGTGGCCATCACGTGGAGGAACTCAGACGGACAGTGGAGGGTGATGGTGGACGGAGAGGAGAGAGCTTCCGGATCCGGTCTGGCCCGAGGGCACAGGATCCGTCCGGGCGGCACGTGGATTCTCGGCCAGGAGCAGAACACTGTCGGCTTCCTGCCGGGCTTCCAGCGGTACCGTGAGTACTCAGGAGACCTGGCGGAGTTCCACGTGCACAACAAGGTTCTGTCAGCCGAGGAGATGCGGCGGCTGTACACGCTGCAGTATCCCGGGGACGCCGTGAACTGGAGACGCGCGACTGTCACGCCGAAAGGACGCGTCTTGAGACAGCCTTACTCAGGTGAGTGATCCGAGGTAACAAGTCATGTAATTTTAGTATGGTGCAGCTATGCCTGCAATACTAATAAACTTACTTCATTTGTATTAGTAGTCTTCATGTTGTTACATACCTATATCTAGACATTTAGGGTCGATTACTACTCTGGACTCCAGAGGCAAAAAGGAGGATTGGTCGTCCAATCACAACACTTAGGGGTCTTATCCAGTCTGACACTGGTCTACAAGGATTGGAACTTTTGTCTGCTATGAAAGACAGAAAGTACTGGCGACAAAACTTCACACGCTGCACCTCAGAAGAGGATGAGTAAAGAAGGAGAGAAGAAGACATTTACTTCCCTGTAGCTACAATTCGGTAGTGTTACAGATAAAGCGTGGATGGACAGAGCTAAATGTTGGTGTAATTTCTTGTCATATTTATGACGTGTTGTTTCTCGTTGTGCTTCAGCAACCATGCGATTGACTGTAGACAGCAGAGGGGGTTAGTATGTCTAGATGATTCTTTCTTGCATTATTTTTTTTTATTTTCTACTTTACTACTTTTTGTGTCTGTGTGTTCAGGTCGTTCATTAGTAAGGAGCTTCCATATTTACTTGTCTATTTGACTTTATGGCTGATTTTGTTGTGTTGCATCCGCAGAGACAAGGATTGTCTTCGGCGAAACAGGGCCAGGTAGAGAGATCGAAACAGGTACGTTCTGCACAGGAAAAGACTGGCGGATTGAGTAAAATTTTAGAAAAAACTTTGTTCTTGAAGATTCCTGTACTAATGATGCTGTTTGCAATGTTGCAGGTATATCTGGTCCGGTTATATCTTCATCAGTCCGACCGGAAGGTAAGAAAATCTCTTGACATATTTGTTAAAGCTTTACGTTAATTGTTGTTATGAACCTATTGCTGAAATACAAGCATATCTTTTACTTCTTATAAAGACTAATTGGGTTATAAGGATATCTTGAGCATGTGCTCGGTCTCAATGCATGCTGTGTGTTGGAGTTGAATCGTGTGTCCCTTTCTCTACAGGTTCATACTCGTTCAACTTCCCACGATCGAGGTCCCCAGACAACTACGCCGAAGTCAGGAGAGATGACTACTTAAACCCGGAGTCCTTCACCATCTCCTTCCACATGAGAACACCGGCCAGAGATACCGGCACCATCTTCTCTTACGGCACACAACAACAGCCGAACGAGATCGGCTTTGTTGGGCAGGCCGGAAACCGAGGCTACACTTTCATGGTGGATAACCAGAGGGCCAATGTCGACATTCCGGAAGTTCTTGACGGCCAGTGGCACGTTGTGGCCATCACGTGGAGGAACTCAGACGGACAGTGGAGGGTGATGGTGGACGGGGAGGAGAGAGCTTCCGGATCCGGTCTGGCGCGAGGGCACAGGATCCGTCCGGGCGGCACGTGGTACTTCGGACAAGACGTGAGCCAGGTAGGAGACCGGCCGAGGTTTGAGCGAAGCCGGGGGTATGAAGGAGACATTGCGGAGTTCCACGTGCATAACAGGGTACTGTCGGGCGAGGACATGCGCCAGTTATACACTTTCCAGAACCCTGGAGATTTCCTGAACTGGAGATACGCGACTATCACACCAAGAGGACAAGTACAGCGGTCTCCTTATGCCGGTAAGACACGTAGTTCCGACACCCTTGCAAGCAGCGTCATTCATGTACACCTTACAGTATACAAGGACTCACTGCATATTATGCACAGTTCAGATTATGTTGCTTCCTTGTGGATGTTTTTATATGACAAGAACTGCATATTTGTAACTTATGTAAGTTAATGAAAGTGTTGTTAATTGAAACATACTAAGTTACAAAGGACGACAAATGGTTTATCTTTCTTTTGCAGGCACATTCCGTGTAGACATTGACAGCAGTGGAGGTAGGATTATGTTTAATGTGAAGCTTGATTTTACTGCAGACTGTAATTTGCACAAGAAGATAAATGGGTAGAGAGGTTCAAATCAACCATTCAACGTGGAATTTATTATCTGTTATCCCAAAGTAGACCAGAGGGCTGGTCGAAAATTCGGTGCCTTCTTTTGGAAAGTGGTTGTCAACCATTTTACACTAAAGCATAATCAGCTTAGTGTTATCCAGTGTCTTAACGTTAATTAAAAGACCTGTTATTCGGTTGTGTCCATCAAACATTGACGCGATACCTCCTGCCCACGCCTACCCAGGTGTCCGTCTGGTCTTCTTGGCTGCACCTGAGGTCCGACCCGGAAGTGAAGTTGGGGCGGTGCCAGGTATGACGTAGCCTGATCCTTTCTCTACCAAATATTTGGCTTGATGATAATGTTACCATAACAGCTAAATGTCTGTAAAGTGCAATGTGCACATTTGGCATAAACTTGATTTGAAGATATGGTGGTAGGTCCAACATGTAGTTCAAAAGGTGCCCAACCGAAATGGCTTGCATTACTCCAATATTTTGTTCTATAAAGCAAATGTCATCACATGAGGTTGTCTTTTCACAGGTGCTACAACTGGATCGGCGGGTGATGTAATCAGACCAGAGGGTACGTATGGATTTTTTGTAAAATTTGTTTTTAGTTTGCTTTGCGATAACTATGTCAAATCCGGATGTTCCGCTTCCATTCTGAACATTTGGTGTAACATGTACCTTAAGACACAGAACCTGACGTATTTGCAACAAGAGGCTAACGCTATGAATTTACCGCTCTCAATTAGTCGCCCTTAAGCACAGACGGGGGACGATATAGGCTTCCCAACACGTTTGCCATACAACTTCGGCTAGATACCCATGTCGTGTCGGAAGAAGACTGTGGGTCATTTTACTTGAAGAAGGCTGTAGAAGCAATTGAGAGACGACTAAATCCTACTTTTTATTGTCTATGAAGACAAGCTCAGTATTTCAGTTAACAAAGGAATCAATTTCTTTCCAGGCATGTACCTATTGAACTTCCCACGGCCACGATCCCCCGAAAACTACGCCGAGGTAAGAGGCGAAAATTCCTTCAACCCGGAGTCCTTCACCATCTCCTTCCACATGAGAACACCGGCCAGAGATACCGGCACCATCTTCTCTTACGGCACACAGCAACAGCCGCACGAGATCGGCTTTGCTGGGCAGTCCGGAAACCGAGGCTACACTTTCATGGTGGATAACCAGAGGGCCAATGTCGACATTCCGGAAGTTCTGGACGGCCAGTGGCACGTTGTTACCATAACATGGAGGAACACAGACGGACTGTGGAGGGTGATGGTGGACGGGGAAGAAAAAGCTTCCGGATCCGGTCTGGCGCGAGGGCACAGGATCCGTCCGGGCGGCACCTGGTACTTCGGACAAGACGTCAGGTCGGTTGGCCCCCGTCCGAGGTTTGAGCGTAACCGGGAGTACGTAGGAGACTTGGCAGAGTTCCAGGTTTATACCAAGGTCTTGTCTCCGGAAGAGATGCTTCAGCTGTACACGATGCAGTACTCCGGAGATGCTGTGAACTGGAGACGCGCGACCATCTCACCCAGGGGACGCGTCCAGCGGTCGCCTTACGGAGGTAGGACATGTTCTGTGGCGTAATTTTCCATGTGGTCCAAGGACTAGAACTTAGAGGAAACTGAGAGGGGAGCCACCACAATACATCGAACGATGTAGGGAGGATAACTAATGAGAGTAGTTTACATGTGTGTTATCAGAAGAAAAGTTAATTTTATGTTTTCAACTTATGATTAAGTTGGGCTTTACTTGTATTTTTCTTACGCAAAGCACACTGTACATGTCTACTAGATGTATTTTAACATCGCTGATTGGGAGGGGCATATTTATCATGTGTGTTATCGTTATGACCATTTGCCTTGGTCATATTTATAATTATAACGTCATTTTCACAGGAACTTTCCGGATAGACGTGGACAGCAGGGGAGGTAATGCTCTTTCAATAAATGTTTGTTATGTCATGTTTCGCTATGTTAAATACCTCCTTTGTTGGTTCAGTAACAATATCAGCAACATTGTTTGCTGTAGAGATAGTCTTGTTGCATATTTGTGACGTTAACCCTTTATCTCCTTTATTTCTTTTCTTTATACCTGATATCCCTCATCTAGTTTCCCGTGTGGTCTTCGGTCCTTCGACAGAGGTTCGACCCGGAAGTGAAATCCAACCGGCAGCAGGTAGAGTGTCTAGCTTACCAGATCAGTTTGCTGCTGTAGTTCGTTCAGTGCCCAGAAGTGGTCCATGTGGCCTTAAACTGAACAAACTCGTTAAAAAAGGGTGACTTTTTCGATAATGACAGTATTCTGTGTCTTAGATGTGAATTTCAAGTACACATTTTGTGAAATCATGTTGTCGACTATTTGTAAAATAGTTATACGCTAATTTGCTCGACGACGGCTTGGCACAGACTTCGTACATTGGTTTTTAATTCAGTTTTTAACTGCAAGAAACCAAGAATAAAGACATATTGTATCGTGTATGATATAACATAGATAGCGCACAAAAGTACTAGTTCCGTTTTGCCCCCAGGGTCGTCGTACATCCTGAAGTTCCCCTCCCCTCGCTCCACGGCAAACTACGCCAACATCCGCGAGAACATCCCGTTTTCCGCGCGAGGCTTCACCCTGTCCTGGCACATGCGCACCGACTCCAAACAGCCCGGCACCATCGTGTCCTACGCCACGTCACAGGAGGACGACGAGGTCGAGTTCTACGGAGACTCAGGGTCAAGGTCGGTCAAAAAGCTTGTTTATGCCTTTTTTATACTCTATATATATCTATAGATATTACCCCATGCCATTCGGTCAAAAAGCTACACAGATGTCTTTACAGCCGACATTGCCATAATGCAGTTGTACTCCCTGCCCCAATCTCTCCCTTCCTCAATTCGAGAAGATAGCGATATTTCAGAAGACATTTTAAAATGTTGTTCGTAGACGTCATCAATGTTTGCAGTATATAATAACATAGCCTTCGGTCAATATTAGCCTTCACTGTCTAGAAGACACTCAAAAACTACTAAGGTCACATGTCCACAAAACCTACTACAAAAAATCATTGAAAACCTCTTTGAGCCACTGCCTCAAAATACGTTAAACCCGTGTAATGAGGGTAGAAACAGTTAAATCCAATCTATACGTTTCTGTACCATTTTACGTTTAACTTATCATATTATTTGCGTTGCTTTGCAATTAGCCTTCAGAAATGAGTTTACAAATAGGTTTGATTAGTAATGACCTGTACACTGTACTAATTGTGACAATGCTCAATAAAATCCGTATTCTTTATAGTCATTAATTTATTCCTCTCTTGATCCCAGGAACTTCCGGTTGCTGGTGAACGGCGAGCAGGCTGACGTCAGCATCCCGGAAGTGCTGGACGGGGCGTGGCACATGGTGACGGTCACGTGGCAGAACAAGAACGGCGAGTGGAACGTGTTCGTGGACGGGCAGCTCAAGGCGACGGGCAACGGGCTGGCTGCCGGACACACCATCAGACCTGGAGGTACGTTTTACTAGTCTCTAGCAGACTACAAACTACGCTGGCTATATGTAGGAGAATATTTGCCAGGGGAGTTTTGACCGCCTTGAGGTATGACTGGTCTGGCGGTACGTACAGTTACAAAGTGTGGTCCAAAGTTTAGGCATACGAACATAAGGAAGATGCGAAGTTAGAATTTAGGCAATCACTTATATCTGTATGAGCGTGTATTTAACATGTTTCAAATAGACTTACCAAGTAAGCTGAAGGGGCACGTTGTAATCCCCGGTTCCTCTTTCTGTACTGATTCGAAACGAAGTAGGCAAATGGCATTAACAACCTTAATTATGGAAATTATCGGTTTAACCAATGAGAGGGTGGCAGGATGCCCAAATAGTTCTCATTTTGCATTTCTATGTTTTCACAGAGGTTTAACACATATGCAAATCAACTAACCGTCACCCGATTTTTGCCTAGAACTCCTGTCCCTGACGTCCTCTCATGGCGATCGCTCGTATTTTGAACAGTGCTGATTTGAACCGATGTTTTTCTTTATAATATCTACACTGTTACAGGTACAAGAACGTCCTCGTAGCTGTGGAAGTTCTAGGTTTTTGTAGTCTAGAGCCTCCCGCCTGGGAAAGATGGGTGTAAAGTTGATGTTGATGTTATTCCTACTTACACTGTTACAGGTACATGGGTGCTGGGCCAGGACCAGGACACGGTGGGGAACGCGTTCCAGGCTACCGAGGCGTACACAGGCGACCTGTCGGAGCTGTACGTGTTCGACATGGTTTAGACTGAATTGTGGATGCATATACAACAAATTTAACTGTCATTGTCACCGTTACAGGTACATGGGTTCTCGGCCAGGACCAGGACACGGTGGGGAACGCGTTCCAGGCTACCGAGGCTTACACAGGCGACCTGTCGGAGCTGTACGTGTTCGACATGGTGCTTCCCCAGGAGGACATGAACAAGCTGGCCGCCGGAACATTCTTCGGGAACGTCATCAACTGGCGCACGGCTCAGGTGTACCCGCGGGGCGGCGTCAGGAAGACACAGTGTGAGTACTGATTTGGTGGATTTCAACCTTCACAATGTTTTCTTTGACAGAGTAGGCTTAAAACTCACGAAAAGACAGTCGGTGAAGGTTAGAAATCCAGGTAATAAGATATGCCAAAAGACATGATTTTGGAACTGTCGTTTGGTGTATCTTAATACCTGGATGTCTAACATTCGCCGACGTATACCTAAAACTGTGCGAGCGGTCGCTTTTTATTTTGTTTACATCATATACATGCAAATTATTTGAAGACATGTGCAAATGTCAGGAAGACCCAGTGTGAGTACAAATTTGTTTATTTGAAAGTTCTCCATCAGTGAGTAAAACTATGTACAATATATACTACTGTAACAGAAGTCTTCCTGGAGTCATGTATGAAACCTGTAACACATAACAGTCGACAGGACGTTTTCTTTGACAGAGTAAGCGTAAAACACGAAGCGTTCGCAGTTTTTGTTTACATCATATACATGCAAATTTATGAATACATGTGCAATCTTCATTGCAATAGGGATATTGTCTACTAGTACTTTTAGATTTCCTTATGCTCCCATTTCCTATCTCATTTCGTATCTCATAATTTACTGGAGAAAGAATATAAGGAACATCAGACCTTTTACGGTACCTAACCTTACCAACTAATTTACATGACAATTGTAAACATTATGTTTGATTCCGTGACGGCATTTCCAGTATACTTTAACTAAGGACTGTATAATGTCCTTGGTATAACTTGCTCCTGTTGTGACTATGGGGTGCCTTTCTACTGATTTTGTAAACTTGTTTCTGACATCAGCCGCCCCCAGGGTTGTCTTCGGAACAGGACCGACCCCCGGCAGAGGTACGCACTCAAAACAAAACGTGCAGCAAACTATCGGTAGCTTTTGTCCATAACAACAAGCTGATATCACGTCACTGCATATATTGCACTGTACATTGCACTGTATCATTGTTACAGTACCGTATGTGGCACTTGTTAATCGCAGACGCAAAAAATGTTGTTGGACTGTGTAGAGCTAGATCTGTATCCGTGTAAAATAACGTCTGTGCAAGTAGTCATCATTGTAAAACACACGTAATCTACGTTCTAAGACAACAGATAAGTTTCTACGTGTTTTTGACGGTCCATATTACAGCCTTCCTCCGGTTAGAATGGCCAATCGCTGGTCATATGATGCAGCTGTAAATTCGGAACGTTTGTTGTTTTAGAACGCAGTTTAGCTCTAGTTCTTGTGAGTAAGAACACCGCTGAATATTATGAATGCACACTCGCACAACAACAGAGACTTACTAACGTCGTCAACTTGACCAGGCTATATCGGCACTGGTATCGGGACTGGTGGTATCAGCCCTGGTATCGGCACGGGTATCAGCCCGGGTATCACTACCGGTATCAGCCCGGGTATCACCACTGGTATCGGCCCTGGTATCAGCACTGGTATCCTACTCGTACCAGTGCAAATTGGTGGTGGAAGAGTACACATAGGACCGGGACAAGGTACTGTGTTACTTCGGCAATGTTTGCTTGCCAGACGACTGACGGACTGACTGGACGCTTTGGTGCTTTACACTGTTAGCCTCTACCAGGCTTCGGGAGGCGGTTGGAAAGAGTAGAAATCGGCCACATACAGAGATAACATGCCAAGGGAGTCGGTCTGCTGAAGAGAGCAGTTTGGGTGCGGCAAACTGTTCTCTCCAGCAGGCCAACTTCCCCGGCATGTTATCTCTGTCTATTTGGCCGATTTCTACTACTTCCAGCCGCGCCTCCCGAAGCCTGGTAGAGGCTACTTTACTGTAGTAATCACTGGCAGTTGTCGTGTACAAGCTTCTGTCATAGGCATGTGATTGCACAATGCACTGATTGCACAATGCAACTAATAAACATTCGAGCTTTTATGGTAGCTGTCAAAGATGTTGGTAGTTAGTGCTTTATATGTTGTAAATATTCATGTGTTTCTTGATACACTTGCGTTCTATGAATATTTGAAAACGTACATAGAAAGCAACTGTACTTTCTTGACCATTTTGGAACAAAACAGCATATCTTCCCTAGGTCATGAACTGGTCCTCTTGCAATATCTTTAGCATGAAGTTGTTTTATCCCCATGTATTGTTGCCCATTTACCATTGCATATTGTGATGATTTTCATTATTTTGCGATTGTTACGATTGTGACTTGTTCTGAACTGATTAACGACCTAACGTGACAAATTGACCACCTGACAGGGCCTTTCGATAGAGACGGCACTACCACAGGGGAGACTGACGGAGACGAACCCGGACGTACACTGGCTGTGCAAGGTGGTTTGACCTATTCCACAGACACGTTTGCTAGTATACTAGACTAAAAAACAGAACCAGCATTTGGGCCCGCGCTGGAATAAGATAACGTGTTACCAGTTCTGATAATGTGACTTATATAGTTGAAGTGGTAAGCTTGTAGCGCGGTCAACGACATAAACCCACAAAGACAACTAAGCGATTTTGCGGCAAAAGGCAAGTATCGTCACCCCAATGGCTGATAGATGGGGATGAGGCACCAAGTGAAGAAACGATAACTATCATTGTTACCATTCACCCTAAAGCTATCGCTACTGTTACTGGTGTTCATACACTTTTCGCTTTGCTAGATTGGGATGGGGGCACCAAACACAGAAACGGTAACGACTGCGTACCTTTCAAATTATCGCTACTGTTAACAGTTGTTGTTCCTCCGTCGTTCTCGACTATAACCAATGACACCACATCGGCTTCTGTGTGTCCGGCTGTGGCTCACCAGTCCTATATGGGCTTTAATTGCTCTGCCACATCGCTACTGTATGTAGTATTAATAATAATGATAAATTAAATAATAACCTTTATTTTACATTCATACTAAGTACAGGTGAACAGATGAAGGTAATATACATGTTCGTAGTACAAACAGCTCTAAAACTACACTAATACAGAGATTCGGCTTCTTCTCGTTTCTTTGTGATGGTGTGATAGGTTTGTTTAATGCAGGATGATCGAAATAGAATGTGCGTTTTAATCCAGGGCCGGTGCAACTGAGCTTCCCGTCGCCGGCTTCCACCGACAACTACGCTGTGATCGAGGGCGTGGGACCTCAGTCCGGCAGTATGGACGCCTTCACGGTGTCCTTCCACATGCGGACGGACGAACCGACCACGGGAACCGTTTTCTCGTACGCCACGCCGGACCAGCCGCACCAGCTGGCCTTCTACGGGGACAACTCTCTCAGGTAGTCTACTGCCCTATGTATCACTCCATCGTGTAACTCTCCCTGGTAAACTCTCCAGGCTCCTAGGACACACCTTTAATTTTTACTAGCCTGGGTACCACCCTGTTTAGTTTACGTTCGCTCCCACAACTGGTAGCTAACCAGTATGGTACCCAGTCCACAAGTGTACAACTCTGTCGGACAACGCTTAAGTTTTCCTTTCCTTTATTTTGGATTCGTTTCTCCTTAATATGTTCAAGTTAAAATAAGTCTTAGCTACTTGAGTGCGTTACCATTTGTGTTGTACTATTGTCCTTAATGTGTGAACATTTTTTAAAACTCCCTCAGGTACCACCGCTTCATCGTCAACAACGAGCGCACGGACATCACTGTTCCCGACCTCATGGACGGAGAGTGGCATTCAGTACTCCTCAGGTAGGGATGTCTTGGCATTTACAGTCACTGTGTATTTCTACGTTAAATTAACGTCTGATGACAGGTCTCGAATCAGGGACCTCTTGGTTCCGAGTCGAGCACTGCCGTTACGCCACACGATCCAACAAAGTTAATTTTTTACTTGTTGTCCCGTGCGGAACAGGTGGGAGCGGACCCAGGCTGGCTGGGCTGGCCACGGGTCAAAGGTAGCTTTAAGTCTGTATCGTCTTCCGTCACTAACGTTAATGCTTACAACAGGTGGGAACGTACCAGGGGGTCCTGGAAGGTTTACGTGGACGGCGTACAGCGGGCGCGCGGGGCCGGGCTGGCCACGGGACACTACGTGCCGCACGGGGGAACCTACGTCCTGGGACAAGACCAGGACAGGCAGGGCGGAGGATTCGATGCCAGTCAGGTGGGCATGTGGAATTTATGTTTCCCTTGCTGAATATGGTATTTTATTTGTAGCATGTAAGACTAAGAACTTTTCAAGAGGATCTCAAAAGGGCAAACATAACCTGGGAAGAGGCTGAGGAAGCAGCAGCCACTAGACCCAGATGGAAGCTTGCTGCCCAATGTGCCCTTAGGCACAGGGGGACCTAGGGTCTAAGGCAAGGTAAGAATGTAAGCCTAGAATGTTTCTACCTTTGGAGAGTAACCCTGACGTGTACGTACATGTGCACGTAGCCGAATTCAGCAGGAGATATTGTCCAATTGAAACAGTCTAGCAGCTCGCACAACACAAGGAACTGCCTTGAGCCAGGACTTAAACATACAGCCACACAGTCATAGTGCACATTCACAATCATAAGCAAGCAGTGGTATAATTCCGAGCCTTACCCCTTGCCTTCCCTCCTGTAGGCGTACGTGGGAGACTTAGCGGAGTTCCACCTCTGGGACAACGAGCTGGACGACTCCCGCGACATCCAGCGCGTCCAGGACCGGACCCTTTACGGCAACGTCATCAACTGGCGAGACGTCGACGTGCAGACCTTCGGCAGCGTCGACACAACGCCATACCTCATAGGTGCGAGCGATGTCGCTATGTCTGGACACGGCCATCCACTCATGCCACATTCCTAGAATTTAGAATTTTTAATGTTGAATAAGCGAATTTTAACGTTGTATGCTGATTAATGTCAACTGTTAAATATAATGTATAAAGGAATACAGTCTATTTGGACATTTTCTACTCTTTCCAGTCGCTTCAGAAGCCTGGTAGAGTCTACTGTCCATGCCATGTCATGTAATATGTAGTTTGAATACTTTTGGAAGAGTTGTGGTCGCATGTACATGTACATGTACATGTACACATCTAAAGGAGGTAAACTATTTAACCTATAGATGTGTTATTTTCTGTCCCCTTACTTACAAATTCCATCTCGTTTGATTTCCAGAAATCTCAGAAACAAGACCTGACGGAGCGAGACCCACGACTGAAGAAGGTAATGGTGTACTTCGCTAAGAATCTTCCACACTGGTAACGTTACCAGTTCATAATTGTGAGATATTAGTAATTCGATACTAATTTTACAATTAATTTGACAATGAGTTGTTAAAGCGTAATGTACTGATAAAGTGATATGTGTGCATAACGTCCTAACTTACGTCACTGACCCACCAGACTCAAGGCTGACACCGGGAAGGCCTAGACCAGGGGAAGAGCGACCAGGTAATAAAACCATTCTGTAATAATTGTGAATTAAAAGACAACCGTTAATTGTGAAATTATAGCAGTTCTATTACATAGTAATTAACAAATCATAATCAAAAGCCTTTCTAGCGGTTTGGTGTGATAATGCATTGTTTTCATATACTAAAGGCAGATATCTATCCCTGATACCTACTACATGTAGTTAAATAGACCTAACCTGTTACTGACCCGCCAGGCACCGGACTTACACCTGAGAGACCAAGACCATCCGGCGGCGAGCGACCAGGTATTTTCGTCATTAATATAAAGAATTTTATAGCCTATAACATTAGCCTGGTACCATCTGGACTTTCGCTCCTCAACGCTCGAAAAAATCCCAGTAAATGAATGCCAGCGGTCCCAGACGTGATTTTTTCGAGCGTTGCCGAGCGAAAATCCGGATGGTACCCAGGCTACTATAACATCGTTTGTAGCCGTTTTTGTGATTACTATGGTTTTAATGGACGCTAACATTAGTGTCTGGGACATGTACTATTAGATGAGATCTGACCCTACTTACTTTACTGACCTGTCAGACCCTGGACGTGAGGAGGAGAGACCCAGGCCACATGAGGGATCCGGACAGGACCCAGGTACCGCCAACATTTCTGGAATTAGTTACAAAAAATGGCTTAAGTTTCATTTTGTGACTGTTCATTTCTTTTTTTATATGACAGTTTAACCTGCCTTAAAAGGGAAAAAAAAACTTCGCACTTATGATGACAGTAGAATTATGTGCATAAATGTGTGTAGGGAGAGTCCTTCCCGCGCCACGCGGTGCATAGATAGGTGCCTATCTCCGGTTGAGTAGCCCTCGGGCCACACAGTAGCGCAATCACTACAGCAGGGGGCTAGTCCACTGGTAGAGATGTGTGTTTCCCCAAATGCTGAGTGCTAAGCAGAGAAAGCAGCGTGTACCATTTGTAAGTCGTTGGTCTGACTCGGTCGGGGATCAAACTCACGACCTACAGAATGCAAGGCGAACCCTCTACCCAATTGGCCACTGCACCGGTCATAACTACGTTGTTGCGTCTTTGTATTCCCAGAATCGTTCTCCTTTAAATTCCCTGACCCGCCGTCCAAGTATAACTGGGTGGAGGTCCGCGACCCGAAGCGGCTGAGCACCCAGGACTTCACCATCGCCTGGCACATGCGCACGGACGGCCCGGGCACAGGCACCGTGTTCTCCTACGCCACCGAGCAGCAGGACAACGAGATCGAGTTCTACGGAGACTCCACCGACAAGTTCTTCACCTTCCGCGTCAACGACTACCTAGCCGCCGTCAACGGAGATACCACCCTGACGGACGGGGGCTGGCACATGGTGGTCTTAAGGTAATGTTGCACAATCGTTTTGTTTCTTCTTCATCTTCTTCTTCTCCAATCAAATAAGGTCAATGACCTGAACCAGAGGCCTGTCACCATAATAAATGATATTGGGTTGCATAATTTTGCAAGTGCCATGTAGAACCTACTTAAAGAGGGGCTGCATTGTCACCATTAAGATGAATGACTCTCAGTAAGACTAAATTGAAATAGAACAGCATTTGTTTGGCTAAACCATGTGAAGGTTGCATTGCCATCAAATCCACAATAATCGTGTACAGCAGTGTGCTCGTTTTCTCAAAGAGGACAACAAAAAGGTACATGTTTCTTTTATTTCTTGTGTACAGGTGGCAGAGCAGTCCGTACGGTACGTGGCAGGTGTACGTGGACGGGAAGAAGGCGCTAGAAGGGAACGGCCTGGCGCCGGGACACCGGATCAGGGACGGAGGCACCTGGATTCTGGGACAGGACCAGTCCTTCCCCGGAGGAGGCTTCGAGCAAAGAAAGGCAAGTTCTCTAAGAAAAACTTCACATATCTCTCATATCTTAGTAAATGCATATATCCAGGCATCGCCAGGGCTCCTCTCACCCGATGGTTTATTCGGCGTTTTGTTTTATATGCCAACATTTATTACAAGACATGGCGACGGCACATTCATGTTTTTTTAACTTATATTCATGCCGCAACCAAAGTAGACAGACGTATGAACGAAAAACAGACATACTCCTTTTCACCTAAGTCAAATGAGGAAATTCGTGTTAAGTGCCGTGCCAAGGGCACAAGATCGTTGGCATGGCAGGGTTCGAACCTCTTGGATTCGAGACGAACTCTACCATTAAGCCACATGACCCCACATTGCGTTAACTTATTTTTTTCTCTACACCAGTCCTACGCCGGAGACATTGCGGAGTTCTACGTGTGGGACTACAGCGTGAGCGACAATCAGCTGACAGACATTTTCGACGGGAGGCTGAGAGGAAACATCATCGACTGGAGAAGGGCCAATCTTCACCGCGTGGGAGACGCGGAGAGGTTTCCTTACCTCATCACAGGTGCTTAAAGTTAAATCTTCTGGTCCAACACAAAAAGTTCTCTCACCTAATCTCCAAGCAGATCATACGATGGCAAGGCAGTATCCATTGGCCAGAGGAGTGTCCATTAGCCACCGAAGATCTGCCTGCACTCGCACAGGGAGGAGCACTTCCTTTCAAAAATGGTGTTGCTGCCCCTCCTTGTGCCCCTATTAACAGCAATTGAAAAACTGGCCACGCTAAGGTTTTTACAAGCGGTTTATAGCTTGAATCTGGGACAAATTCAGTCACCCGCGCACATCTCAGTGGGAGTTCCCCCCCTAACTGAATCAGATACAATTCTGTATGCTGGCACTGTGATGCTTTCTGAAACATGGAAATGGATACTTATGGTTAAAATTTAAAACCCCATGCCAGACATTACAAAACACAAGGTGAACCTTCTCCTCCGGATCCATTGTTTAAACTGCCCAATACATGTATAACAGTTGGTGTTGTGACCCATAGACAGACTTCCTGTAACGGCCAACCATGCAGCCCCACAAGGAGGACAATAGCCTTGCCCGGTGGTTAGGGCAATAAACTACTTGGCAAACACATTCTGAGTAGGCAACAACTAGGTGTTAATAGCCTTTGACGTTTCGACTGCAGGCAGATCTTCGGTGGCTAATGGACACTCCTCTGGCCAATGGATACTGCCTTGCCACCGTATGATCTGCTTGGAGATTACTCTCACCTAAAGCTTGCGACCAGTCACTCTGGTCTTCCAGAGTAGACTGACCCAGTGAAGCTTGTCACGTGGCTTCTTTGACGTCAACACTGGGTCAAAGGTATCTTGTAGACGATGTTGGCCCCGTCGCGGTTAATGAAGGGTGATGGGCCCTGATGTATATGACTTCATCACATGTGCGTCAGGTGTAGAAACGTTCATTCGATATAAGTTAAAGGAGCCAGTCCTATATCCTGCTTGAAGTTAAGTATCTAAAAGTAGTTAATCCAGTTTGAGTTGAAAGTAGAAAAATGCTGCCTTGAAAATCACAGTTGATTCAGAATGTCATGTTAATTCGGACATTGTTTCGCCGTTCTCAGGGAGTTCTGCTATTGCCACTAGTCGTGTAAAATGTTTCTTGTGAAAAATGTAAATATTGTACCGGAGACAAATTAATTCAGTTCCTGTTTGGAACGAAGGTCTCATCACTAAGTCCCCGTGTGTCGCTGACTGAAATGGTATTCCTTGCTTTCAGTCACAACATATGTTGAAGAAGCCGACCCGTTGTATCCAGGTAAAATTCTATTCTTCAATGTCTTACTTAACGTTCATTCATATCACTAAAATCTCTGTTTCTTTTGTCGTGGCCATCATTGAATACTAACTTGACACATATTTCATGTACTATCATTGTATGTTTATTTTTGTAACATTAGCCACCCTTAGCTCCAATGATCGCATACCTTGTACACGTATTTCGTTTCTACATTGACTAGACTCGATGACTGTTCTGGTATGTTTTCATAAGAAGTGTTGATTTTGTTACTCACCATCACACTCTCATTATTGTCACACACTGTAGGACCGGTAGTTTCCCCCGATAGACTAAGACCTGTAACGAGTAGCCCCCTCGTACCGGACGGGTCAGGAGTTGGGCCTGACGACACAGGGAGACGACCGCCGGTTCACACAATACCCGCCCCACCTACAGACGGACGAATTGACACTGACGAGGATAGCCCCTTTGGTAATGTTATACCTGGAGCCATACCAGATAGGGTAGCCCCAGGGGGGAGACCACACCGCCCGAGACCTGTAGGTAGAACAACGGTTGCGCCAGACGAGTCTGATCCTGACAGGATAGCTGTACTTCCAGGTAGAGGAGTTACCCGCGATAGAACCACCCCAGCACCAGACGGGGTTGGGAGGCCAGACTACAGGCCTGTAGACCCTTCGGAACCGGACAGGCCAGGATACAGGCCAGACGACCCGGATAGAAGACCTGATGTGCCAGGCTACAGGCCCATAGACCCTTCTAGACCTGACAGGCCAGGATACAGGCCAGAAGACCCGGATAGACCTGATGTGCCAGGCTACAGGCCCGTAGACCCATCGAGACCCGACAGGCCAGGTTACAGGCCAGGAGACCCTGATAGAAGACCCGATGGGCCAGAATCCAGGCCAGAAGACAGAGATAGGTACGGCAGGCCCACGGAAACACCAGACAGGCCTTGGTACAGAACTACAGTGGCACCAGATATGTATGGAAAGCCTCGGTACAAAACTACTGAGGCTCCAGATGGAGCGTATAGACCTCGTCCTGGGCCCACAGAAGCACCAGATGGTTCTGAACCTGATAGGCACGCTGTACTTCCGGGTAGCGGTATTCGCCGCGATAGGACAACTCCATCACCGGACGAGGAGCGTGAGAGGCCTGACAGACCGCGGCATTGGCCCACGGAAAGACCAGAAGTGGACAGGCTCCAACACAGAACTATGGAGACACCAGATATGTACGAGACACCAACACCGGCACCAGGTAGACCCTACAGACCTCGTCCCAGGCCTACAGAAGCACCGGACGGTTCGGGACCTGGTAGGCACGCTGTACTTCCAGGCAGCGGCATTTCCCGATATAGAACAACCCCAGCACCGGACGGTGTGGATGCGGGTAGCCCTGACAGGCCTGGCTTCCGGCCAGACGACCTGGACGGACCAGAAGATGGTAGGCCCCGCCACAGACCCACAGAAGCACCGGATAGAGCTGAAGGACGTGAAGACCTGGGAGGTGAAGGAGCTGAGGGACCAGACAGAGAGGATAGACCCCGACATAGACCCACCGAGGCACCGCGTTGGCCTTACAGACCAGGGATGGACAGACAAACAGAAGCCCCAGATGTTGGTCGACCCCACTACAGACCTACAGAGGAAGAAGAGAGACCAGGTATGCAAATACTGCATGTTAGAACACTGCAGAAATGAAGTGTTCAGAACAGGAAGTTAATGCCAGGTGGAGAAGCTGTTACCATCAGGTAAGAAATTGGTCATCCAAGACGAACGGCAAAGGAAAACCCGGAAGCTGAAGCATGGGTTGGTGAAAGCTACGCTTGCTGCTTCAGCCATGTAGATGCCACGCGCAGCCGTGTTGTCAGCAGACGCTTGGGCTGATGAGGCTGCCTATCATACCCGATCACTGATTTATGATTCCTGCGCTTGTCGATGCCAGCCTTCGCTTTGCCTTAAGTGTGCTTGCTCCTATGTCGCTTTGCCGCTTTCAGGATTAAGGTAGAGCTCTTGCCTCGTTGCTTATGAAGTGCAGCCAGCAACTTTCCTATATGCGGGCCCTTGTTATTGGTGTTATTGGCGTCTGCTCACACTGCAGACAGAAATTATAGAACAACGTCCTGGAGAATATGTTTGTTTTTCAAATTGCTTCAATTTCAAGGATAGGCGATGGAAATGTCTCTTTACAGAAGAAAATGGTGACCTTGCTTGGCAAGCTTCACACACCAGTTGCTTTGAATGGGCGATAGTTTAGACACAGCTTGTGATGATTCAGACATGAACAACTACTTACGGACGTACTGCAGATAGCATGCCTCTTAGTTTTAGTACACAATCACGCATTTACCTAACACTATTTATTGCATTTACACATGCCTTGCTTACAACCCTAACCAATTGCATTGCCATTGCTCTGGTGATATGTCTAGCGAGTCACAACATAACAGCTAATGAAGAATATGGTGTGTGTATTATACTAGTACATAGCCTTTGTTTCTTTGTATATTAAGATTTGAACATGACATAGTCAGCTTGGATGTATGTTGTTATACAATATTAAGCAGCATTTGAACCTGAAAGGTAAGTGGGGAATGGCATGCGATGATGTTCATATGTTGTGTACTTCATTGACCATCTTCCACATGGCACCTTAAAATTGTCAGATGTAAAAGTTGGCATATTGTTAATGGACAGGATGATTACCCACTTTATCCCTTATCGTAACTCCTCTGAATCAAAAGGATTTAACCATTGTCTATAAATACAGGAAAACATCAGAAAGAACTTAAAATGACCTGAATCATTCCTACCATTGAAGCAAAATAGCAAATGTCTATTAGAATTGACCTTCACCGATACAGACAGACGGTGGCTTTGACACTAAAGCTACGAGTATGCTTGAGCTTTTATGTACTGTATTACGGACCATTTTGCTTTTTTGTATGACAATTTTGCTTTTATGTATAACGACAATTTTGCTTTTATGTATAACGACACTTTGTCTTGTATGTATAAGGACAATTTTGCTTTTATGTATAACGACACTTTGTCTTGTATGTATAACGGACCATTTGACCACACAAACCACAGGACCCTACATTCATTCGAGGAAACCTGTGACAGAGGGGCCCGATGGAGACAGACTTGTGACAGAGGCACGTGACAGGGAAGGTTCACTAATACCCGTGACCGATGCACCTGGAAGGGAAGGTGCGTTAATACCTGTGACGGCGGTACCCGATACAGAACGAACGACGAGACCATTTACGGGTGAACAGGATGGTGAAGACAGGCTGAGACCTGTGACGGAAGAAACAGATGTAGATAACAGGCTGAGACCCGTAGCAGAGGTACCAGAAGATGAGGACAGGCCAAGACCTGTGACGGAGAGACCGGAAGGAGAGGATAGGCCAAGACCTGTGACGGAGAGACCGGAAGGAGAGGACAGGCTGAGACCGGATGGAGTGGACAGGCCAAGACCTGTGACGGAGAGACCGGAAGGAGAGGATAGGCCAAGACCTGTGACGGAGAGACCGGAAGGAGAGGACAGGCTGAGACCTGTGACGGAGGCACCGGAAGGAGAGGACAGGCTGAGACCGGAAGGAGAGGACAGGCTGAGACCTGTGACGGAGAGACCGGAAGGAGAGGACAGGCTGAGACCGGATGGAGTGGACAGGCCAAGACCTGTGACGGAGAGACCGGAAGGAGAGGATAGGCCAAGACCTGTGACGGAGAGACCGGAAGGAG
>NW_017804564.1:861084-945139 GCF_001625305.1 Branchiostoma belcheri
ACCGGAGGGAGAGGAAAGGTTGAGACCTACAACGGAAGAACAGGATGTGGATAACAGGTTGGAGCCCGCGGGAGAATCACGAGAAGATGATGACAGGCCCAGGCCTGTGACTGAGGAACCGGGTGTGGACAACAGGCTGAGGCCCGTGGCAGAAGTACCGGAAGATGGTGACAGGCAACCTGTGACGAAGGCACCAGAAGGAGACGACATGCTGAGAGCTGAACCGGAAGAACCCGATGTGGATAATAGGTTTGAGCCCGCGGGAGAGTCACGAGAAGATGACAACAGGCCCGGTCCTGTGACGGAGGCACCAGAAGAAGACGAACTGAGACCAGCGACGGATGAAGAAGACAGGCTGAGACCTACGACGGATGAGTCTGGTAAGAAAGAAACAACAGTGCCTGTCACCGAGGCCACTGATAGACAGGACAGTAACTTCAGACCTGCAACTGAAAATGACAGACCGACCCACGAAACCGTTACACAAAGAACCTCGACTCTAGGGACTGTAGTATTCGGTACAAAAGACAGACCTGGACTTGTAACTGAAGCAACTGGTAGAGACGACAGACCTTTATCTACGTCCGTGTCTGTAAATGGACAGTTCATAACGTTGGCTATGACTACTAACCTACAGGCTAGAATAAGACCTACGACGGAATCAAGACTAGAGACAAGACAGACACCCCGACCTGTGACCGAATCAACCACAAAACATGTCGGCACATCTCTGGAGACAGAGGAGCCCGAAGGAGAAAGCAAACTCGGACCTACGACCGATTACACCGATGTACGATTCGGACATGCGACTCAAATGACCGATACTCGAGCTAGAAGCACACCGTCGACGGAAGCTACGACGGGTATAAATACTAAACCGACGTTTGCGACTGACGTTACTGACGGCAACTTAAGACCTATAACTGAAACTTCGACTGAAGCCACTGACAAACAAAACAGGCCAAATCTTGCGACTGAAGTATCTGATAGCCAGGACACACATGTGGGTACAACTAGAGCCCCTGTCAAGCAAGACGACTCGAGAATTACAGACGAAGTAACTGACGGACAGAAAACTTCTAAAATTGCAACTCAAGCCCTCAATAGAAATAGAGCCACAACCGAGGCCTCAGAAAGCCAGAACAAGCTTCGAGCTGCTACTGAAGCCCCTGAGGGACAGGACGAATCTAGAAGTGCAAATGAAGTCCCTAGTGGACAATTTATTCCTAAAATTATAACTGACGTTCCCGATAGATTGGACAAAAATTCTGTTGCAACTGAAGCAACTGCTGATCATGATGTATCTAGAGTTGCAGCTGAATCCCCCGAAAAAAGACAAAGCACAGCAGCTATTACAACTAAAAATCCTGACAGGCATCACATGTCAAAGCTTGTGACTGAAATACATGAGAAGCAGGGCCTAGCTAGTACTACAACTCAAGCCTCCGGCAGGCAAGACGCATCTAGACAAGCAAATGAAATACCTGACGTGGACGTAACTGACGCCCCCGACATACAGGACAGATACATGTATCAAGTTGCAACTGAAACAACTGACAGACAGGGCACTACTAGAATTGTATCTGACGCTCTCGATAGACTGGACAAAAATATAGTTGCAACAGAAGCAACTGCTGAGCACGACGTATCTAAAGTTGTTACCGAGGCCCTCAACAGGCAAGACGATGTAAGGCATACAACTGTGCCACCTGACATAGCTGATATCACAACTGACCCAACTAATGGGCAAGACGAGTCTGGAATTGAAAACGTGATACCTTACTGGCAGGGCATTCCTAGACCTGTAACAGACGCTCCCGACAGAATCGACAAAAATATAGTTGCATCAGAAGATTCTGACGAACGGGACATTCTTAGTATTGAAACGGAGGCTCCCGATAATCAGTCTATATCTAGAGATGCAAATGAAATACCTGGTGGGCAGGAGACAGCTAAAATTGCTACTCAAGCACCCGTTAAGAAAGGCCAACCTAAAGGTGCAACTGATGCATATGACAGGCAAGACAAATCTAGAAGTGAAAATGAAATACCTGACGGCCAACGCATACCCATGGTTACAACTGACGTACCCGGCAAACATAGAACTTCAACTGACACTTATAACTGGCTGGACAGGCAAAGGGTTACGACTGACACACAGGACGTATCTAAGGTTGTAACTGAATCAACTGACTTTAGTGACGAATCTAGAAGTGCAAAGGATATACCTGACGGCCAAGACATATCTATGATTACAACTGAAGTAACCGAGAAACATAGACCTGCAACTGAAACCTATAACTGGCTGGACAGGCAAAGGGTTACGACCAATACACAAGGCATGTCTATGGTTGTAACTGACAAGCAAGACAAATCTAGAAGTGAAAATGAAATACCTGACGACCAAGAAGTATCTATGATTATTACTGAAGCACCCGGTAAACATAGAACTGCAACTGACTCGTATGTTACGACTTACACACAAGGCGTACATTTATCTAAAGTTGTAACTGAATCATCTGATGGGCAGGGTATTCCTAGAACTGTAACTGACGCCCCCAACAGGCACGACGGCATGCCTAGAGTTGTAACAGAAGCAACTGAAATAACTAGCGTTGCAATGAAAGCATCTGACATACTGGACGGATCTAGAATTTCAAATGAAATACATTACGAACATGACATCCGTGGCACTGCAACTGAAAGACAGGATATACCTAGTAAAATTACGACTGAAGCAACTGACAAACAGGACAAACCTATTACAGCAACTGAGACGTCAAGAACAACGACGGTAACATCTGAAATGCAAGACGTACATATGACTGTAACTGACTCATCTGACAGGCAAGACGAACATAGAACTGCAAATGAGATTCTTCATGTTGTTAGCTATACGACTGAGATGCCTGGCAGCCATAATGTTCCTATAAGTGCAACTCAAGCCCCCAATAGCAAAGGCATTCCGGGTCCCATATCTGCGGCCACCGAAAATCAGGAGCATTTAGAAATTCCAACTGAACTATACAACAGCGAAGGCCAATCTAGAGTTGCAACTGAGATCTCTGACAGACTGTTCATGTCTAGAATTGTGACTATAGCCTCTGAAATCCAGGGCATACTTAGACCAGTGACTAAAGAACCTAACAGACATGGAATTCCCCGACTGACTACTGAAGCACCAGGTAAGAGTGGCATGACTCCCTAATTAGGGGAAATCTGACAGGTAATGTCTTTTTAATCACTCAAAATAAGGCTTGCACTTCCTGAAAATGAGACACTTGCATAAATTTCTTGAAATAGAGAAAACCTCTTTAGGTAGATCTCGGAATAAAAGGAGCACCCCTTTTCTGCTAAAGCTGCTTGAAGGTAACCACTTCTAATGTAGATAAATCTCCGCCAGAGTAAACTTGCCACTCCTCTTTAAATGACCACTCCTCTTTTAGATAAATGTCCTGAATTAATAACAACCCACCTCTAGCTTGTTGTTACTCACGTAACTACTCTTCTAGATAAATATCTCACAGAATAAGATGATCTTCTTTCCTTTAATCACTGGAGCAGCTTCTTGTATCCTACGAACTGCAAAATTATAGTACTTTTAATAGTTGTCCTATTCTACACAATCCATTCCACCATGGTTTAGCATTTCAATCTTCTGTATACATCAAGCCGTTTTCTCTTCGCTTCCGAATCACCTTATATGCATAACGTTACATCGTTAAGAATGCCATTAGATCTGAGTGTGTGTGTGTGCACGGTGTGAGTGTGGATAACTAATACTCAGTATAGGACAATGCTAACGTTGGATTTTGTGCTCTGTAGGAAAACCTGGTTCCAGACAACCAGATGGCTCCGTCGTACCAGGTATGACCCTTAACAAAAACATTTATCATTGTGAAATAGGCGTAATATGTATCTACGTACAGATACAAGTATCATTCATATACTAAATATTGACTAAGATACTTACATTTATTGTAGCTAGTTCCAGGAGGAACTAACGTAAGGTAAGATGCCCAAACAGGTCGTATTGAGGTATAGGTTTGCATACTATTACATGCATCAAGGTTTTATTTCTGTGCCTGTGTAGGACGACCTCTGACACCTGGGTCCAGGCGGCCAGACGGATCTGTCGTCCCGGAAATCCCCTCAGGTATGGTCGGTTATACACGGCCTATTGTTTGTGTCTACAGTTTGTATCTGTACGCAATTCCGTTTATGCTCAGGTCCCAATTGCGCCAGTGCCCGTCGGGGATGTAGCCCTGGCCGGTCCCCGGCTGGTCTGTGACGTAACAAATTTGTCCCGGTGGATTGCCGGCAACCGGAAGGGTACCTCTCGGTGTTCTCACGGTTCAGTGACGGCGTGTTTTTGTCAACAGGGCCCGGGTAGAATTTAAGTCAGAACTAAATTCTTCTCGGCCGGGCCGAAAAATAGCCCTTTAGCCACAGGGTGTCCTGCGCGACCACGTAGGAGTCACGCCTAAAAGTGCCCTAAAACAGCCCGGGAACTACCGGCCAGGGCCACTTGTTCCAATTAGGACCTAAGCATAATGCTACAATACCGGAATAGGCTAGAGCCCGCGTTTGTTTCAACTATTTCTCTCCACAGGAACCAACCGACTGCAGTTCCCCAAACCTCCATCCACCGACAACTACGCCGAGGTGAAGCCTTCCCAGCCGTTCAGCCCGGAGAGCTTCACTATCTCCTTCCTCATGAGGTAATGCGCGCTGCGATGTGTAATTTTAAGTGTGTAAGTGTTCGCCCCAGAACCAAGAGGTCCCGAGTTCGAGTCCTGCCATGCCACTGATCTTGTGCCTTTGGGCATGACACTTTACACGAATTTTATCACTTAATTAACTCAAGTGAAATGAGTATTGTCTGTCCTGTATTTGTCCTCTGCGTTGGTGGCGGCATAAAATAAGTTGATATAACTTGAGTTTTCCGTCATCATGTTCAGTCATGAAATGTTGGAATACAAAACAAGAACCTGATGAAATCATTCCTTCATTAATAGACTTTACGCCACCAACAAAAGTATATTATACTGCCTATTGAGGTCTGATTGTCAGTTCAGAAATACGTATTTAAAAATTTGTATATATTGTTGTATGTTTAGTCATGTTTCTGTGGTTTTATGTTTGTACTATGGGGATAACCTGAAATAAAGTCATTCATTCATTATCCACCTACCTGTCATCTCATCAGGTCAGCGGAGCCTCTGTGGCGTTTTGACGGGCAGAGGTGGACCTCCGTCCCGGGCGCCCCAGCCGGCACAGGCACGGTGTTCTCCTACGCCGTCCCGGAGGAGGACAACGAGATCCAGTTCTACGGAGACTCGACCTCTCGCATTTACAAGTTCCTGGTGGATGGCAAGCAAGTCGACGTGGACATCCCTCAGGTACTTATGCCATTCATAATCCTCGACTAGTGTTGAAAGTAATTGTGATATTTTGGCACTTTTGGTGCATTTTTTTTAGGAATTTCTGAATGACTGCAGTGGCGTCGAATGGCCAAATAGCTAGGATACGAAAGCTAGAAGTCACGGGTTCGATTCTTGGCATTATTATGAAAATTCTGTAACAAAACGTACATACATGGTGTTGAAATGCCTTCCGATGAAACACTAAAGACTTTCAAACTAGGGGAAGCCACTTCACACGATTTTTTTCATTCCACTTTGGTGTAAATGGGTACCTGACTTCGGTTGGGGAGGTAAATAGCAATGCCAATGGAATGAGAGGGATGGGGTCCGCCTTCCTATACCGAACCCTAGACACAGTGGTTTGTAAACAACCCACTGCCACTATGGCATACAACAGGCTATGGGGCTCCCTTTACCTTTACTTAATTGAATGACACCCGAAGCCAGTCTTTAAACCTGTTTTCAAAACCTCAAAGCTGATTATTATTGTTTTTATTTCATTTTATGAAGATTTACTATCACCTCTTCAAGATGTCACATCTGAGACCAGACTGTAAGGTTTGAACCACTTACACCGGAAAGAACCCCTGCTCTTTTCGATAACTGTGGTGGGATCTTTAACGTGCTCAAGGAGTGGCTCTCTCGAACACGGGACCTCTGGTTTTACGTCCTGTCTGAGAGGACGTCCCTAGCTATATAGCCCAAGCTAGGTACTCATTTACACTTAGTCTATTGTTTTGTTTTTTCCCTTCTTTACCAGGTTCTTGATGGCGAGTGGCACAATGTGGTGATCACTTGGGACGGGCGGACCGGGGACTGGGAGGTGTTCGTCGACGGGATAAGGCGTGCTGATGGCCGGAGGCTGGCGCCGGGCCACACCGTCCGGCCTGGCGGGACCTGGATCCTCGGGCAGGAGCAGGACACCGTGGGCGGAGGCTTCGAACCCTTCCAGGTTTGTTTTGTCTTTTGTGTCGTTGGCTTTGCATTAGCAGGTTTTACACGCTTCTCCAGAGCACAGACACAATGAAGATACATGTGCTCTAAACAAGTTTTCAACAAGTTTTCGTCTAGTTCTGTCGGTTTCCAAGGGATGTTAGCACTGAGATCCTGTGCCATGTGTTCCAGCCTCTTTGTCTTCTAGTAATTGCGGCCTCTTTATCCTTGATCTGCTCGATCTAGCAGTATTTGAGTGCCGTTGGCTCGGTAAGCGATTCACGGATTGGCACAAGGTCTACAGACACACTTTCCTATCTCGCAGGCGTACGTCGGTGAGCTCGCAGAGTTCCACATCGGGCAGAATCGGTTGAACATGACAAAGACTCCTGATTGTCACTGTCACTTTATGTACATGTACGTGAGCATAGCCTTGCATAACGTATACTCTGGACATGACATTTTTGCAGGCGTACGTGGGAGAGCTTACAGAGTTCCACATCTGGCGGAATGTTCTGGACGAGGACGACAGAGACGACGTCCTGGCGGGAAGGCGAACGGGAGATGTTCTGGACTGGCGAACCGTCAGGGTTGAACCGCGCGGGAGAGTGGACATGGCGCCGTACGACTCAGGTCAGTCGGGTACTTTTTGTTTGTTTGTTTGTTTGTTTTGTTTGTTTAGCATAACAAGGAAACCGCCATTAGGCATAACATACCAGTGTCGTACATGTAAGTACAAGGTACATAAGACCGGACTGTAAGGTTTGAACAACTCACACCGAGAAGGACCCCTGCTCTTTTCGATAAGTGCAGTGGGTTCTTTAACGTGCGTGGGGTGTGGCTCTCCCCAAACACGGGACACGTAAGATATTCGGTAAGTCGGGTACCTTGACGATCTATAACGCTCTCTGTGTCAATCTACTAGGGTTGCAGCGTTGACAGCCCCTTAAATAATTTCATTAGGTTGATAACTGACTTTAGTTTAGTCACACCCAAATGAGTTTATAAACTGGATAAACGGATTCTATCCTCTGTAGGGCGACCTGAGACCCCGGGGTCCAGACGACCAGATGGCTCTGTCGTACCTGAGATCCCCTCAGGTAGAATCGCCATTTTTATACTTCCCTAGGATCCTGCTATCGTCTCGTTTTTTTTTTTTTTGACTGCCCGTATAATGTGTTAATAGTATGTCAATTTGTATATTTAGACGTGTGTGCATGGCAGTTTTGAAGAACGCAGAAAAATTTAAATGTGATACCTCGGTGAAAGTTAGACATCAAGGTAATAAGATACGCCAAAAACAGTTACTCAGACAACTGGATATGATTTTGGAAACGGTCAGACGTTTCAGATAGCATCCGCTACCCTTCGACAGGGTCCTTTCTAACAACTCCACAGTGTCACTGACGAAGAGTAGTGGATGCTACCTGAAATATCTGGCCATTTCCAAACCCATAACGAGTTGTTAGAAAAACTTCTTTTTTTGCATAAAGGCGAAACCACCTACATGTAGTATCTGGATCAACCCAAGATGATGTACATTCCCGTTTTCACCTGTTCTCACAATAGGCAACCGACTGTCGTTCCCGCACCCTCCGTCCACCGCTAACTTCGCCGAGGTGAAACCTTCCCGGCCCACCAGCATGGACAGCTTCACCATCTCCTTCCTCATGAAGTAATTTGTTCAGCCAAACCTATTTATAGTGATAGCGGGCTTAGAATGTTCGAGTCGACATGCAGATGAACCCTAAAGACAATTTTTTGTTATGTCGGGGGTGGGGGGTGGGGTGGTGGGGTCGAATTCCGACTGTTTGGGTCAATCGCATGCCTCTTCCACTTAGTCTTTACGATTACTCTGTGTTTGTTAAACTTCTTGAAAGAGATAGCGGAATGTACCCGGTACAATCCTGCACATACTATCATCATGTAAAAAGATCGCCAAAAAACATTTACTCAAGCAAAATCATATCTAGTTGCTTGAGTAGCTGTTTATTGGCGTATCAATACAGTATTTCCTGTGTCTTTCCTGTCACGGTAAATAGAAGATGCGCTTTACAATGATCGTGAGTGAAGCTTGTACAATCCGTTTCAAATTTCATCCTTTAGGTCAGCGCAGCCTCTGGCGTTTTGACGGGCAGCGGTGGACCTCCGTCCCTGTGCATCTGTCACTCTCTCTGTAAACAATTTTCCCCCTTCCCTGTCCATGTCACAGTCTATTACTCCATGATCTACCAACGTGATGAAACTATTCACGCGTACCTATTATCTCTTTAGATCAGCGGAGCCTCTGTGGCGTTTTGACGGGCAGAGGTGGGCCTCCGTCCCGGGCGCCCCCGCCGGCACTGGCACGGTGTTCTCTTACGCCGTCCCGGAGGAGGACAACGAGATCCAGTTCTACGGAGACTCCAGTACGCGGACATACAAGCTCCTGGTGAACGATGAAAGAGCGGATGTGGATATCCCTCGGGTGATTTTTTTTTTACCTTTGCCAACAAGTTTATCTATTTGTATCTGTATAGCCGGTATAACCCCCTTTCGGCGTAACACACACGTATGTTTTGATATACTGCCGTAGAAGGGGCTCGGATGGGAAATCGGGCTTGATGTTGCATCCCATCCGATCCTGATGTCCAGTGCGGGCACCCGGTTTCAGACATATCCCCGCGGACGTAGAAATGCATCATGGACACATAAAAAGGACAAATTTAAAAGTTGGGCCGCAAAATACACTATAGCCGACGCTCTCCTCATTGGTGTCATAATTTCTTTTATAGGCCAAGACCTAATTACAAGCGCAATTTCATCAATCAATCCATAGCTTATTGTGTTATATTCAGCCAGAGCGTCTATAAACAGAGCATTGAATTTCTGAACACTTTTTTTTTCTCAAAACGACCACCAGGTTCTTGACGGCAAGTGGCACAACGTGCTGATTACCTGGGACGGACCGACCGGCGAGTGGACAGTGTTCGTGGACGGGATAGACCGGGCCCGCGGCCGGGGGCTGGCGCCGGGGCACACCGTCCGGCCCGGCGGGACATGGATTCTCGGGCAGGAACAGGACACCGTGGGCGGAGGCTTCGAACCCTTCCAGGTTGGTTTGACTCTTCCCTTTGCAACTTTTATTCACAATCCACGACTACTGCACATAGTAAAGAAACGTCGGACGTAAATTAGGAGGTCCAGTGTTCAGGAGAAACACACTTTTAGCACGTCAAAGGTCAAAGTTTTTCCCGGGCAAACCTTACAGTCTGGACTCAGGTTTGAAATCTTGAAGAGGTGACCTGTTAGGTCAATCCTTCCACAAATGTGTTAAATCTCAATAAAAAAACTAGATGTACATATTCAATTGCAAGCAAATCTCCTTAAGGATAAATTACGGAGATTATTTCATTATCGCATCCCTTACTCTTTCTCAGAGTCACCAAAGTGAACTGACACATTGATGTAAAGGAACTGAAAAAAATACGGTTGAACATAACAAAGACTCTTTTGTCACTGTATGTACATGTACATGAGCATAGCCTTGCATAACGTATACTCTACTTTTTCTCTGTACATTTCCATTTTCGCAGGCGTACGTGGGCGACCTTACAGAGTTCCACATCTGGAAGAGGGTTCTAAGCAAGAAGGAGAGAGACGAGGTCCTGGCAGGGAGGCTGGTGGGAAATGTTCTGGACTGGCGAACTACTTATGTGGACACAAAGGAAGGTGCGCGGCCCAGACCCTACCTACCCGGTGAGTCAGTCACTGAAAGTGAAAGTAATCTCGAACCAGTTTAGCTCATTGAAGGAAGAGCTAATCTTCCACTGGTCGTGACAGAGAAGACAGACGTTATGTACAGTATTTACAGGTTCTTTGTACCGGGGAAATTCCCCAAGCCCTTTTTCGACAGGCACAATGAACAGTGGACCACGGCTTAACGTCCCGTCCGAAGGACTGCGATCCTAAACAGTAGCGTGCATGTCGGGTGAGCGACAACAGCCAGGATTCGAACTCCCAACCTGTTAGTCCTATACGACTCGAATACTACATGTACAGCGTTTAGTCATCATGGACATGAATGTGCAAATAAACATCTTTGTCATTTGTTTAATTTTTATATTCCAAACAAGTAATCACAAGACGTGGTGATGACACACTCAAGTTTTTTCAACTTATATTAATGCTGCCACCAACATAGGGGACAATATAATACTCATTTTCACCTGAGCGAAGTGAGGAGAGTCATATAAAGTGCCTTTCCCAAGGGCACAAAATCAGTGGCATATCAGGACTCGAACCCGGGACCTCTTGGTTCCGAGTCGAGCACTCTGCCTCTACGCCACATGACGCCACACATTGTCATTTGCTATTGTGTGTATTGTCATTGTCTAACATTATAGTCTATGTCTTTTTGCAGAGAGACTGTCTCCTCCAGCAGAGGTCTTTCCGCCAGGATTCACTCCACCACCTGGAGGTGTCTATCCACCCGGTGGTATTCAAAGACCTGGAGGTATTTATCGTCCTGGAGATCTCTCACCAACTGGAGAAAGAGTACCCATCGAAATCCCACCAGAAGGGGTTTATCCGCCTGGAGTCACTCCACCGCCTGGGGGTGTTTATCCACCAGGAGGGGTTTATCCACCAGGAGGTGTATATCCGCCAGGGGGCGTTTATCCACCAGGGGGTGTTTATCCACCAGGAGGTGTTTATCCACCAGGAGGTGTATATCCACCTGGAGAAGTTTATCCACCTGGTCAATATCCACCCGGCACAAGACCTCCAGGTTTTAGACTTTATTACGCATCAACTAACTTCTTTAGAACGACTGACACACGACTGCACACACATAACAAGCCCAAATAGCGGGCCAAATGTGCCTGGGAGTCTGTACCGTCTCACGCCCTTCTCTGCTAATGATTGATACGTTTTGATGTAGATGACCTCCTATACTCTCCTCGCAACTGTATAATGGTGATGTGTGGACACTTTGGAAATGTTACAAACCCTCAATAAGACAAATGTTCTGGACAACTTCTATTTTTGTTCACACCCTGTCAATATGATGTCCCCTAGGATCCTACCGGCTCCAGTTTCCAGAGCCAGTCAGCACAGACAACTACGCCACAATCGACACAAGCACGTCCCGGGACTTTGATTCCGAGTACTTCGTAATCGCCTTCCATATAAGGTGAAGAGTCATGACGTTCTAAATTTTCTTCAATTACGTAAGCTACAGTCAGTTCACTCTGTTTTTCAGCTGACAGATGGAATTTATTGGGCAGGAAGAACTCGTACACTCCATACAGTGTCTTTAATTCGTGTTAAACGTTCACATCTGAAGCAAACACTACATGTATGTTTTGCGAAAACAATTAAAGCAATGGAACAAAAGGGTTAAATCGACCGGCCAGATCAACATTGATCTGGGGCGCTTACTATAATTATTGCGCATACTATTTGAAGTTTACCGGCTGGAAAACAGTCCAGACAGTAGCTTTTCGGGAAGCTAAACTGGAAAGTACATCTTTCCTTCCCTCGCAGAACGGACTCTCCGACCACCGGAACAGTTTTCTCGTACGCCACGGAGGACGAGGTGAACGAAGTGCAGTTCTACGGCGAGCCGGAATCGACCGTCTACAAACTCCGCGTCAACGGGGAGACCTCCGACAACATCAACATCGACAACGTACGTGTTCATGCCAATCTTTGGCACTTCATTAGCATCCCAGTCCAGCAGAATACATACAGTACATATTAGTTACTTGGGCTCTTGGCCCCGTACAGAGCATAGGCCACTCACGATCCTCTTCCATCCAGCTCGGTTTTGGGCTTCCCTCTCGACATCTTCCCAGCGCTTCCCCAAATCAGTTCAGTTAGCTCCCTCTCTGTGCCTTGCCTCCAGGAGTTTCTGGGATGGCCCCTCCTTCCCTGTACATGTTCATACAGACCATCAGCACTTCATTAGCATCTCGGTTCAATAAAATTATATACATGTTCATTAATAATTAACAGTGTAGAGTCAGGGTTTTAAGCCTTGGGGGGCAGATAAAAACTTGACGGTGATTCCTCTATATGTTTGCCTTGGCTTGAGAAGAATCTAGATGTAGATCCAGATGCACGTGCCCTGTCAAGATTAACAGGAGACATACTAGTAATTTATCTTTCTTTAAGTTCTCTAAAGATGCAGATTTAGTCTAAAGTTTTATCTGATGTTTACAGCTTTCTGAGAGTGGCACACAGTAATTACATGTAATACATGCTGTTACATATTACTTACTTGGGCTCTTGGCCCCGTACATAGGCTGAATGATGATCCTCTTCCATCCAGCTCGGTTTTGGGCTTCCCTCTTGACGTCTTCCCAGTTCAGTCAGCTCTGTGCCTCACCTCCAGGAGTTTCTGGGATGGATTCTTGATACATATCGACATGAATAACGGAAATCCTCCCTGTTGCATTAAGAACCACAAGGTTCAGAAGAAGACTGAGTGATTGAGTATATTCTGAACGTGTTATCTGTTTTCCCTTCAAGCTTTCTGATGGAGAGTGGCACACCGTCATCATAACCTGGGACGCGAGGCTTGGCAGCTGGGCGGTCCTGGTGGACGACGAGGAGCCGGGACAGGGACATGGTCTGGCGCGTTTACACTCCATCCGCCCCGACGGAACCTGGATCTTGGGCCAGGAGCAGGACACTGTTGGAGGAGGGTTCGAGGAGGAACAGGTGCAAATTGTTTTGTCCTTTCATACTGCACTCCCAGTTTTTCACCGCAAGCTCATGGGTTCAAATCCAAGCCTAGTGTTTTAGTACGCTAGTCGAATGCTACTGGTCGGAGATGCATCATCTGAATTATTGCCATGGTTTCTTGTTAACCCTCAAACACCCGAACTTTTTTTGTGACGGTAATGACCGAACGGACCAAATGGACCCCATTATGTTTCTCGCAAATTCATATTCCCTTTTGCATTCTTTCAGTAATCTTTGCACATATATTTGTTAAACATAGCCAGAAGTATATTTTGGCATGATTAAGTGTTAAAAAAATCCAGCTTATTATCATAATTTATGCAAAAATAGGATGAGGCCTGCAGACATGAACATGGGGTTGACCTTTGACCTCAAATAATTGCCAAAGGTCAAAACCTCTGAAGACCTGATGAAATCATTCCTGAGGTTACGGTTACTTGGCAAACTGCATAATATTAAAGCAATAATGCTTCTTTGAAGACATTTTTAGAACATCCGAACAATTTCGTGTGTACGAAAGTGCAAATATATGGCTGGGGTCCATTTGGACCCCAGACGGTCTCAATCAGACTTCCCCTTGTTATTTTTACAAATTTGTCCCGATCTCCAAAAAAAATTAGGAGAACTTGAAGAAGAGGTTTATTGACAAAGTCACGGGAGGAATTTTTTTCGGCTCAAAAATTTTCAAATAGCACATAAAAATATACGCCTGGGGTCCAAATGGACCCCGTTCTGGTGTTTGAGGGTTAATACTCCTTCAAAACGACATGTTGTTGCAGGCCTTTGTTGGCGATATTGCAGAGTTCAACGTTTGGGACACTCTACCAACTGAAGATTTACTGGAGAAGTTGAAGAGAGGAGAGAGAGTGGACGGCACTGTCGTGTCCTGGAGAGAGACTGAAATCAAACCCGAGGGAGAGGTCACACGGCAGCTGTACACACCGGGTAAGGTTAAAGTGCAAGGGTTGAGGTCAGGGGTTAGTAAAAGGGCCAGGAAGAGTCCGCACTTTATATACTAACTAGGTTAAACCAACTTCTCTAAATCGTGGCTAACTCATTTTTTTTTCAAAATTTGTAATGATATGTGTATCCATCATAAGCATGAACTTTCGGCCCAAAAGGGATTGAGGTAGGTTTGTCAATCTGTAGTCAAATTTCAGATCCAGCACAAAAAAAAGTTCTCTTACCTAGAGCTTTTGACCAGTCACTCTGGTCAGTAGACTGAATCAGTCAGGCTTGTTACGTGCCTTCTTTGAAGTGTGACATCAGGACCGGGTCAAAGGTATCTGGTAGCCGATGTCGGCCCTCGTCGCGGTTGAGTAAAGGGTGATTGGCCCTGATTTAAACCAGGGGCCCAAAGTCAACCAACACAATCCTCTATACCCACATGCCAAATATCATCGCCTTTCATCTGACAAATCTTGCGATATACACCAAAACATCATCCAGGCTGAGAACAGTACACACCATTTTATGGAGTGTAATAACGTCTCTGTTGCATGTTCAGGTGGGAAGGTACATGAACGTACCGCCTGTGAGAAGGAGGTTGCCGAAGCTGTGCCCATCCCCGGGTTCTTCCTGAAGGAGTGCGAGCCGCACGGCACGTACCGCACCACGCAGTGCCACGGGTCCACCGGCTACTGCTACTGCGCACACCCCGTGGAAGGGAAGGTTTACAGGGAAACAGGCGCGCGGTCGTGGGAGGGGGGCATCCAGGAGGACTGTACCAAGTACTGGCTTAAGAGAGGTAGGGGAGATATATTATTGCATGTTTATGTACAAATTAATCTTATAACTTTTTTTTCATTCGACAATCTTGTCCTCATATGTATTTTATATCATGTATACATTATATATTAATTTGCTATTGATGTAATTCGTCCATTATGATCACTATATATTTTTGTTGTGTTGCATGATATGGTGTAGTAGTTAGCAACTACCCCTCTGTAGCATTTGTATCATTAGACGCAAAGACCTGATCTGTCAGATGTCTTGCCACATACATGTGTAGGCCTAGATATGAACCACTACTGGACCAACGACGCATTGTCAAATGATAACCATCTGCAGATTATAAGTTGCGTTTCTCAAGTCCTTTTTGTCTTAAAAGTTTATCAACGAACATTTATTATCCCTTCCAGGACCTAAGACCCAGTGCCAGCGAGTCTTAAGTCCTTAGTCTAGCGAGACTCAGTTCTAGATCTTCGAAGTCTTTTTTGTAAGGTTATATTTTACCAAATTGATGATTTCTCTTTGTCATCTCTTCCAGGACCTAAGACGCAATGCCAGCGAGACCTGGCTAAGGAGTACCCGCCTGATGCGTGGATCCTGTCCTGTAACGAGGACGGAACCTACAAGACCAGCCAGTGCTACGGCTTCACCCACTTCTGCTACTGCATACACCCATTCTCAGGCACTGTGTTCCAGGAGACTGGCTACCTACCGCAGCCAGGCAGGTTCCAGAGGTAGGGATAGATCAAATATTCACTCATTCACTCACTCACTCACTCACTCACTCACTCACTCATTCACTCACTCACTCGCTCGCTCGCTCACTCACTCACTCACTCACTCACTCACTCTCACTCACTCACTCACTCACTCACTCACTCACTCACTCACTCACTCACTCACTCACTCACTCACTCACTCCAGAGGTAGGGTCACAACAAATGTAATTACACAACAAATTTATCAAGGTTATTGCACTCAAACACATCACAACTACAATGTTTATGTACAGTCCAATTATGCAAATTATGATAAAAACTGATACAATAAAAAATCAATGTATTAGTGCAGTTAAGAGCTATACCATCGTATAATATATCAACTCGAATCCTGACTCCTTTACCTGTAGGTTTGACTGTGACGAGTACTGGAGGACTCGCCAGCCTGAGGAGGTGACTTATCTAACCTCGGAGACATTTTCAGAGATCGTCCTTGAGGCACCAGGTATGTCTGTAGGACGAAATTGTCTCCTAGATCAATATAAGTACTACTTAAAGGCCAATTGTACTGTATGTACAATAAGCAATCGCTAGATTGACGGTGACATTTTTCTTGTCAATCAGTCATAGAAGTCACTTCTGTTCAGAAACTTATTTTATAATCTGGCTATCATAAGTATCATTTAATATCTAGAGTGGTGTGACTTCGGTTCACTGTTATGTCAACTCTGTGTATTTTTAATTGCGTGGCGATGTTACAATAATGTCCCTGTTACTGTTTTGCTGGGTATTTATGATTGAAAAAAATGTAAAAAGCGTCTGTAAACGTACTACTTTTCTCTTTTCTTTACTCATAGGAAATTCAAATTCTACTACTGGATAAATTACGGAGATAATATCCGGAGGTTTTGAGTGACATCCACCACTCCAGTAGTAGAGAATTTCCTAGGAGTATTGTTAACCTGGATGTCTAACCTTCATCAACGTACTTTTTTTTTTCCTGACCAGAGCTGCCGGCCCCCGTCGCTGCCTCACCAGTTGCACATGGGTTTGACGTGCCCAGGCCGAGATTCGACACGGAGACGGGAACGCTGCCCAGGAGACCAGTCTTGGAGTTCTGCATCAGCGACAATGGTGAGAGTATGAAAGCTCATTTGAGTTGGTGAAATATATGAAGAAAATTAAACTGTTCTCCAACTCAAAAACTCGCGTGTCCACAGCCCTAGGGTCATAAAGCTGATGAAGACTGAGTGATTCTGTCGAAAATTTCTGGTGAGTTAATTTTGTTGGAGAACAGTTTCATTTTCTTCAGACAATGGTAAGAACTTTTCGTTTTCTATTCAAGGAATAATTAATTCTTATTGGTAAAAGTTAAAACTTGGATCCGACACAAAAAAGCTCTCCTACTTAGAGCTTTGGACCAGTCACTCTGGCCTTCCTCAGTAGACTGACCCAGTGAGGCTCGTCACATGGCTTCTTTAAAGTCATTCGGGTCTTTTGCAAATTGTGCATATCTCAGGTAAGAATGAATTTTTAGACCTTAGAAAAAGTAGTATAAGTTGATTCATCTATAGCCTTGTACGCAGGTTAATTTTGTTGTACCCACGTGTCTGTGTGTCTAGTTACATGTATAGACCTTATGAACTTCGCTGTACTTTTGTCGTGTCAATAAAATTCTAATTAGCATGACATTGTGTACCTCACAGGTAAGAGGTACAATGTTGGTGACAGCTGGAGCGTGGACCCGTCCAACTGTACGCAGTGCATGTGTGAGGAGTTCGGGCAGGTTTGTGTGTCCATCATGTGTGACTGGCCGTACTGTGGGGAGGGCGTCTTTCCTGTCTTCACCGAAGGAGAGTGCTGCCCGGGATGTCCAGGTGAGATATATCATTATAAGTGTCATAATTAATAGTTTTTTTTTATTCCAACATTTCATGACCAAACATGGCGACGGCACACTCAAGTTATATCAACTTACTTTATGCTGCCACCAACGCAGAGTACAAATACAGTACAGGACAATACTCATTTTTACCTAAGCGAAGTGAGGAAAGTCGTGTAAATGGCCTTTCCCAAGGGCACAAGATCGGTGGCATGTCAGGACTCGAACCCGAGACCTCTTGGTTCCGAGTCGAGCACTCTGCCGCTACGCCACACGACCCCATAATAGTTGTATGATATCATACATGATATCAGTATATGGTTTCAAAACCACATTGCAGTGCTTACTACAAAATTTTGCGACAAAGATGCCTCATTTTCCATCGGGAAATGTTCAATGAGAAGTCTCTTCTGTATTTTGTATATGCCCTGCCTTATCTGTTTGCTAATGGAGGAAATAACCTAAAGCATCTAAAGCTATAAATGGGGAATCCGATTGTTTGCCTTGCTGTATTACTGACTTTTATCGTGTAACTGAAACTGTACCGTGCTTCCAGAGACGGTTACAGAGCCAGAGGAGTTAGAGCACTGACACAATTGGATCCTTAGCCTGATATTTTCCAGTCAGCAAAATTGCAGATTGCTTAATTCTTCCTCTACAATATTAAAAATTTCTCTGCAAAATGCAGACTGTATTTCTAACACTACTGTGTCGTAATTCCAGAGCCAGAGCCAGAGGAGTTGGAGCGCTGCACCATGCCCGGTGAGGTACTAAACCCGGAGACGCGTGGGTGCGAGTGCGCGTCCATCTGCCCTGCGCTGTACTTCCCTGTGTGCGGCTCGGACGGAAGGGAATACTCCAACGAGTGCGACCTGAACGCCACCGCCTGCCGAGAGCAGAGGGACATCAAGGTTGTCTCCAAGGTGTTTGTGGACGGGCCTTGTGAGAAATCTCCAGGTACGTCTCTCATTGCTATCAGGAAAATTTTAGATCGGTTTCTCTGAGGCCAAATTACCAACTTGTTTGTGGACGGGCCTTTTGAGAAATCTCAAGGTACGTTTTATTGCTGTCAGAAACACCTTAAAAATCTGTTTCCCACTTCAAACTAAAGGTTAGTTTCTCAAGATCCTTGACTTTTCATTGTAACAATTTTAACACGTTTTGTCATGTGGTTGTCAAGTGATGTATAACCATTTGTGTAAGAGCCAGCGTGTAGAAATGTAATGTTCTGCTTTGCGTTATGTAATGTTCTGCTTTGCGTTGCTTACAAAAAATGAAATGAAGTTAAAAGAGATGGACATGTTTAAAAGCTAAATGAGCACCGCTTCTCCCACCCTACAGGTGACCCAGCTGACATGGACAGTATGGCAGTGGCTTTCTCAGCACCCGTGGTCACTGAAGGTGAGGCACCAACCGTGTAGACATCACTTATGCAATAGCTTGATTATGGCACAGTCACATTTCCAAGCTGGGACCTGCCCATGGGCCCAATCATACACAAATAGTGCTCACGATTAGTTTTATTTTTTTTTAACTGATACCATTGTCTGTGTTTTGTTTTGTTTTCTTTTATATCATACTTTTCATTCTATAAGACTATCCGGCGGCCCAAGGTTGGAAAATGTGACCAATGCCATTAGAGGAAAGTTATGAATTAAAATTGCACTTTTCAATTCATTCAGGGTTTTCCTATGTTGGATTTGAAAAGTACAGTTTCGAATAATGAACCTATTTGTGCCCTGCTGCAGCCATGGCGCTGTCCCCAACCTTCACCAGTGCCAGCTCACCTGCCAGACTCTGTACTGATGCGTCTGTGTCCTTCTACGATAGCTGCAGGAAATGGTAAGATTTATCAGCCCATCTTTCTTCCAACTGGGTCCTTTAATAATCTAGAGAGAGACTTCTACAACAGCCATGTGTTAGTTCCACAGATAATATTGATTGAGTGTTTAGGTTTTAGTTTATTTTAATCTATCCGCATGCTTTTGTGGTCAGATAGCATAGACCAGTTGAATTCTTGTCTGATAGAAAGATAAGCTGCTCATAAGGAAGACAAACAACAATTTTTCGACCTACTCCTACGTCGTTACCATGACAAAATCTTCGTCATCCTTCTCCCAGCATCTGCCTGTCGCCTGGTTACTACGCCTGCTCGTCTGACACCTGTGAGGAGGGTAAGTACACAACTAATAATATGCTTCAATCATTACAAAGGAATTACCAATATCTATAAAATATAATCAATAGAAACAGGATACCAAAAGTGCACCGGTATAACCCTATTATGTTACGAGTATCCTTAAAGTTAGAAGGGAACATATGTTTCCTTGTTCATGAGACAGAAAAGCATTTAGTCGATACGATAGCTTTTTTTTCTTCATCTTGCAGATAAGTGCTATCATCCCATCCTCGGTGACAAGTATAAGGAGGGAGAAAAGATCAAGCTGGATTGTAACGAATGGTGAGGAAAATGTCAGACACAGATAACAACTTCATACTATGTGTTATGTCGACTTAACGTTACGTTTCTGCATTGCTATGTGTAATTTGTTCAGATTAAACCTGACAATGTTGTTTTGTCCTCTATCACAACAGCGTGTGCTCCGAGTCTGGACAGTGGCAGTGCACAAATTATCCTTGCCGTAAGTACTATGTTCGTCTCATAACTCTTACAACTAAGTGATGTGAACGTTTAAGTTTTTATCTTTGATGTAGTTTGAGTTTGAGGTAGTGACAAAGTAGCACATGTATTCAAACATTCAAAGATCTATCTAGCCGAACCTTACTATGTTCGTCTCATACCCTTAACACTAAGTAATGTGAACATTGTTAGTAGTGTTTCTCTTATGACTATGTAATATAGCTTGCGTTTGAGGGCCTGTTACATAGTCTCTGTGCTATATAGATTGAAGTCAAGCCTTGTTACCTTTAGTCTGCTCTTCAAGATCCACTACCCCACCAACAATGGGTAGCGGGTCTTTAGGAGCATACCAAAGCTAGCAAACAAGGCTGGACTCCAGGCTAGCAGATGTATTCAAACCTTAAAAGCTCTGCTCTTTGTCCTCAGCCGACCCTAACGGGGACTGCCAGTTCGGCGCCAAGTACAACGTGTACACGAAGGTGTGCGAGTGCAGGTCGGACTGCGCGGGGACCGTGGAGCCGGTCTGCGGGTCGGACGGGCTGGAGTACGCCAGCGACTGCCTGATGAAGCTCCGCTCCTGCCAGATGCAGAGGACCATCTACGCCACGGGATACCCGCCATGCGCAGGTATGACTGATGGGGATTTTTGTTGTTAAAAACATTAGAGATCCTATCCTTTATCCCAAATGTTATGGCAACGTATACTTACCATATTCTAGTAAGTCTCCTGTGATTATACAGCAATCATTCAACAGGCACTTAGATCTTGGTCATCAACGAAGTCAAGGCAAGAGACAGTAGTCACATTTTCATTTCTACTATGCATTTATGTAGATTATCTAGTCGATCTTACAATTTATAGTGAGCATCTCTGCATTAAAACCACTTCCTGCACATTGGACCACTTTCTGCACATTGGACCACTTTTAAATGTTTTTTTTCATCGACCCAAGTATTAAGAATACCGTATTTAGTGACCACCTGTCTTCTGTGCCGGCTTGTTCCTAGTCCATTATGGACAGATTTGACTGGAGGGCTAATTATGAGGAGGTGCTTTCTCCCCCAGGTTACAACGCGGGTTCTCGCACAGCCGGAAGGTCCGGGCCTGAAACTGCTCCAGGAGTAGCCTATGCAGCTCCTCTTCCTGATGCAAGGCCTGAGGGTGGGCAAAATGAACTTTTCTCATAGCTAAAAAGTAGTTGTGACGACTCGAGCTGTGAAAATGCCTATGCATAAAATGTTTCACAATTAAGACAATTTTCATGATATTTCAGTAAACCAGTCATTTTAGCCCAGATGAAGGTGACACATGGTCATGTAAAACGAATGGTTTTGAATGAAAGAACTTACATATTCAATTTTCATGACTTTTACAATGTTTAGGGTCGTATACTTGATGTATACGTTGATCTTTGTTCCAGATACCAGAGAAGATGTGTGTATTGTTGATGGCAGTATTGTCAAGCTTCACCAGTTCTACTTCGACGAATGCAACATGTGGTAAGTTTCGTTTCTGAAATATACTCTCAATGAAACCTATGGCTAATGTTGATTTTTCTTATATTCATAAAGAAAATTACGCTGATACCAAGACTGTGGACGAATAGATTGGACGTACGTTTTGCTAATAGGCCGTCCGTATTTGTATGTATTTCACTATAATTAGGTTAGGTCAGTTTTATCATATTTTAACCAGTAGTATAACGGCAGCGTATTTTAAATATACAGTAAGGTAATATAGAACGCTGAGACAAATGTGTAAATGACAGAACAATTTAGTACCCTATTTAGGGCACTGCGAGTCTATGCATGCTTACATTATTATGGTGTATGACATTGTACAATTTCTACTACTATCATTGATACAAAGTGCTCAGCATTAAGTTGGTCATTTTCCCTCCAGCACATGTGTAGAAGGAGGAGAGGGCCTGTGTACGAGGATGGCCTGCCCACCACGTAAGTTCTAAGGCTGACCACAGGTCGCCATTCTTATGATAAGGTTTCTGCTGTTGGCCCTGTCCTTAGTGCTGAAACACAAGTGTTGTTGTGGATCCATCCAATCAATGGAAATCACGCAATTTTCAGGCTTTCATTGCTGTAGAGCACTAACTGTTGATCACAATTGGTACATTGTGTCTAGACTCATAGATTACTACTATATTTCTGCTGTTGACGCTGTCCTTAGTGCTGAACCACAGGTGATGTTGTTGATCCACCCAATCAATGGGAAGTTATGCAGTTTTCAGTCTTTCATTGCTGCAGGACATGAAGTGTTGAATATGATCCTCAACATATTAGTGTGCTGTCTCTAAACTTAAAAATTACTGCTATATGTTTGTATTTAGTGTTGTATATTTGTATGAAAAGGAAAATCCTTATAGACCAAGCACTGCTCAGAAACAACTATCATCTGTAATATCATTACTAAATGGTTTTTCGAGTTTATCAGTAGTATTCCAATTCCTCTTAACATATGAAGTCTTCAAATCATTTACACGAGCATTTTGCTTCCCTTTGTTTCTTTTTATATTAGGACATTGTTACAGCCCGCAGAACGGCCGACCCTACAAACCAGGCAGCAAAATCAAGACGGACAAGTGCACAGAATGGTACATCTCGCCCTGAACCATATTGCCCTGATAGATTGATGAAACTTTATAGAAGAAGAAAAACTTTATCGCAGTACAATTGCACACAGTACAATGTATGGCAACAACTATTGAACAAAGTACAAAAAATATAGACCTAATGTAGAATAAAACCTATTTTTTTAGATCGAAACACTTGACGAAACAGGAGTGTCCAGATTCCGTCGCATCCGCTCGTGTTTGCTCGTATTAGTATAGAATATGGGAAGATACAGGGCGTCATATGAGTGTATCCTAGCCTATCGTGTCCAGAAATATAGTATTTCAGTCTGCCCACCAAACTGTGTTTTTCTTTATCTGAAGCACTTGCTCAGGTAGTGACTACAAGTGGCGATGTCGCCAGCTGACAACACCGGAGTGTGTCGAACAGAGAACACCTGAAATAGGTAATAGAAATTAAACAAAAATTATCTGTTCATTTCTGTAGACAGCTATTAACTTAGATACCATTTATTATTTTATCTTATGTTACTCTTTGCTATGTGCAAAATGCTTCTAAACCAGGGCTATGAATGGTCACTTTTATACAAATGCATTATTGTTTATATTCACAAATGAATTACCAACAAAGTTTTAAGGAAAGTAATTTTCAAAACATAATTCCATGTACAGTAAGTGACAGGGGCTGTTACTTAAACATCAATTGAGGCAGCCAGTTTGACTTTGCCCCATGTAGTGCTTTTACTGACTTGTATTTTCCTAATTATCTAGCCCGTGTATTTGCCGGTGATGTGGCGCCTGCACCACCGCGGCCCCGTCCTGGAGGTCCGTACCCGGAAATCGCCATCTGCCCTCCAGCACCTCCACCCCGTAAGTCACAATCAGCAATTTCATTTCAAACTAAATTCTGTAACTCATAAGTTGACACTGGCTACGTACTGCCTCATTATGTATGACAAGGAATACATTTCTAATGCATGGAATGCCAGAACATTAAAAACCTTTTCAATTCCTAGAAGCATTGCCTGCCTAGTTGGGTTTCAATAACTGTCGATCAATGCCAACCAAAGTTAGTGATTTAAGGTACATTGATATCCATAATTTGTACGCTATATAGTAAGTCTTAGATATTACATATTAAATGATAATACCGTTTTTTCCTGTCCCTGTAGCCCCCCGTGAGCTGAAGATCTGTGTTCACCCGATGACAGGGAAGGAGTTTAAGGTTGGGGAAACACTGTACGATGGATGTAACGAGTGGTAGGTGTTTTCTTACATGTTAACCAAACAATATTTCTCTCACATCTGTATAATGTACAATTGTTCATGAGAATTTTATACACGTTGATGTTAAGATGTTTGCTTCCTTTCATTTATATATATGACTCAATTCACAGTCTCTGCCTACCCAACAATGGCCTGGCCTGCACAAGAAAGTTCTGTCCCAAAGGTTAGTCTCTCTATGTGTGCGACACACTGTGAATACTGTTGAATTTATTTTGTAATCTGGTCTATGTGGACAAGGGATCGCTAAATCTAAAAATTACTAAAAATATCTAATAGACCACCAGGTGGTCCTTTTGTAGATATTTCACGCCGTATATAATGTCATCTATAATTATAATACACGTTTATGCCTACATGTATTTCTGTTTCAGACAAATGTTACGATCCAACAACGGGCGAAGAACATGAAGTTGGCCAATCCATAGACGTAGACTGCAACACTTGGTAAGTAATATACATGGCCTAATATTAATCTGTATCATAGCTACAATTCCTCGAGATCATTTAATTTTATTTTACAAAGAAATAATACTGGTTTTAACATCAGTCTAAGAAGGTGAGTTTTGTATCAAACTCAATGTTAACACCTATTTTGAATGTTGCCCTGTAGCATCTGCGGTGAGCTGGGCGTCTGGGGCTGCACCCTGATGTTCTGTCCTTCTGAGGATCCAGACAGAGGTTAGTTTGTTTGAACTTTTACTCTACCTGGATGCTCTATCCACTATCGCCAGTCCTTACCTCATGTTAGACTATAGTAGACATTAAGGAGAAGTATCATAAATCATTGACAATAGTTTGGCAGTAGAGGATCAACATACAGAGCAAGGAGGCTTCCTTATTTCTTATAAACAAATCGTAATTATTTTGGACTGGTTGTAAACGTTATGAGGTTTCAATCTACTATCTGCAACTGCAAGTCTCCAAATAATGGATCTGTTTTACATGAAATTATGTTACAGGAAAAACAGTTGCTGCAAAGCAAATGCCATCTTGAGATTATCAATGTTAGTGATGTTGTTAAATCAATCTAAGATTGCTGAATTAAATGTTGCATATTTTATTGCAGAAGAGTGTAGTTTTGGTGCTACACTAGATGAGGAGCTGAACCAGTGTGTGTGCCCGCGTGCCTGTCCCTTCCTGTACTCACCAGTGTGTGGAGAAGACGGGAACACCTACTCCAACATGTGTCTCCTGGAGGTAACTCAGCAAATCCTCATGCAATGCTTCATGTTCAATATGCTAACTTCTGGTCAAGTTGTGTAGGACCCTGTATTTGCACCACAAGTTCAAGGGTTCGAATCCTAGCCGCTGAATTGGTCTTGACCCAAATATGCACACTGCTGGTCGAGATTGCATTCCGCCATAAGGCCATGATTTCAGGCTGAAAGAAGTGTTAATTTTTTTTATCACTTTAAAGAACCCATCTCAAAAGAATAGAAGTACACCTAGCTATGCTGTGGATTAAAAGTACCGGATGTATTGAGACATGGTTATGTTGCACAGATTCAGACCTTCTAACTGGCCCCTGCATTTCCAGATCGCAAGCTGTGAGAAGCAGACAGAAATCCGTGTGAAGTTTGAAGGAAGATGCGAAAAAGAAACGGACGGTAAGGATTTTACTTCTAAGTACAAAGTTTGTTTCAGATTGTGGTAAGTTGTGAGTACGTTTTAAGAGGCATTAAGGAGGCCATATATTTATGTACCAGGGCACTCCAGCCATCACTCAACAGAGATTGTGAAATATATAAACTCCTTGTCACTTTTGCTTACGACACGTGTTTGTAACCGTAACTCTCATGAGATCACGTTGTGAAGTGATTGGTCATTCATTATCCTGATGAAGGCGACAGTGGTCGTTGAAAATGTGATCTCTGTGTAATCTCTGTGTTGAAATAAAGTTCAATATTTTACTAAGTTGTGAGTAAGTAGCTGTGACATGTAAAACCATCCATACTTACTTAGAATTACCCTCTCTCCCACCACAGAGGATGATGATATTCTTCGACCGCCTGGGACAAGGCCTGGGGATAGAAGACCAACTACTGGTGAAAGAAGACCCACTACAGGTGATAGAAGACCCACTACAGGTGATAGAAGACCAAGTCCTGATGATAGAAGACCAACTACGGGAGATAGAAGACCGACTACAGGTGATAGAAGACCAACTACCGATGATAGAAGACCAACTACCGATGATAGAAGACCAACTACTGGAGATAGAAGACCGACTACAGGTGATAGAAGACCCATTACAGGTGATAGAATACCGACTACGGATGATAGAAGACCAACTACAGGTGATAGAAGACCAACTACGGGTGATAGAAGGCCGACTACAGGTGATAGAAGACCCATTACAGGTGATAGAATACCGACTACCGATGATAGAAGACCACGCCCTCCAGCGATAACCAGGCCTGACGGAGTAACTGAAACCGGAGAGGAACCAAGACTGTTCTTCCCACCATCCACAGGAGGTAAATGTTTCATGCAACGATCAATTTCAAGTTTTACTAAATTCAGTTATTGAAAATATTACAAGTACTCAAATATGGTAGACGGACATGGAAGAAGATTTTATTAAAATACATTCCATCACTTTGTTCACAACGCTTTGTAACGATATTGGCCTATAAGTTTCAACAAGTTCTCTATTACGTTTCTTAAAGACTGGACAGATGTTGGCTTCTTGGTCTGTAGCTAAAAAATATAAAATAACACACTGTCAAAACAGTATTTAGCCTATTTTGTCTGACTAGAATCCTGCAGCTTTGGAGCGACTTACGATTCAGAGACAGGCCAGTGTTTCTGCGACATCCAGTGTACGTACGAGAGCGAGTTTGAATCTAAACAATATAAACATTAAGTTTGTTTGTTTGTTTGTTTATTGGTTCGCATATATATAAAAAAAAACAATAAAATGAACATATTACTGACAATAAAATAAAATGCTGGGGAAAGATATGAAGCCATAGTGGCTTGTCTGGGATCTTCCCCGACAAAATTAATTAACAACTGAAATAATACTGACAAATCAAATGGTAACAATAAATAACAATAAGTAGTTAGTAAATTTGATCAATATGATCAATATGATAATGGTAACAAAACAAATAGTAACAATGAGTAACAAAAGTGATTGATAAATAACGCTAATTACAAATAATATGTTAAAACATAGGTTAACAGCAATAACTCAAGAAAAAATAAATGAATTTTAAAAAGAAACGGAAATTCAAACTTATACAGATGAAATCACAGTAATAAGACATCAAATGTCGGTGGGAAATAAAAGTATGTGCTCTGAACACTGTGCTCTAAAAGTATGTGCTCTGAACACAGTAATTTACCTTCTCTATCATGTTTAGAGTCCTGCAGCTTTGGAGCTACCTACGATGCAGAGACAGGCCAGTGCTACTGCGACATCCAGTGCACGTACGAGAGCGAGCCTGTGTGCGGCACAGACGGTAATCAGTACCCCAACCGCTGCCTGCTGAAGCTGGTCGCCTGCCAGAACCAGGAGGACATCGAAGTCCGGGGACCACCACCCTGCGGGGAGGATGGTATGAATATGTTAATCTTCGCACTTTTTTTTTTGCTCTGTTTTTTCCTCTTCTCTCTCTTCTTCTTCAAACCAATGACATTAATAAGTCCTTGTCTAAACAAATAAAGTCAATGACCAGGACTAGATGTCTGTTACCATGGCAACTAGCATTGTAGCAGACTGCCTGTAGTATGTATGATATATAATAATATATAAGCAGAGCATTTTCTTACATTTTCTTACATTTTCTGGTATTATCATTATTATTTCTACTGGTCATAATTAGATTGGTCTGAATAAATAAAATTTTGTTCCAACGTAACACAAAGTTTGAGTTTGCCTAGGCTAGCAATGACTAGGTATAAAACATAGCTAGCCTTCTTTTGCAATATTTTTCTCACTTTACTCACTGAGTTTCTCAATCTTAAAACTATTTTTCAGATGACTATGTGGAACCTGAAGTTATTGGTGGAGGTAAGTTTCCACACAGTTTGTAAAAGATATATCCTCCAAAGTACTTCCGAAAAACTGTTTGTAAGTCCTTGGTGGCTGTGCAAATGTCTCTGCATCTTGTCAATAATTCTTCATTACACAATTAAAGATTTTTTTCTACCTCGTGCGTAATTTGGATCGTGACTAGATACAGGCATACACCCCTTTGTTGTACCTAATCATTACTAATGAACCATGTATTTCCCCTTTGCCAGACGAGTGTCCGACGTCGTGTGCCCAGCAGCCCATAGACCACATCTGCGGTTCGGACGGGAGGGAGTACGGAAACCTGTGCAGTCTGAGGGCCGCCGCCTGCAAGGAGGGGAGGAACATAGATTACACCGGACCTGGGCCATGCAGAGGTAAACTTACAATGGATGAATGGATGGATGAAGGAAGGAAGGAAGGAGTTAATGAATGAATGAATGAATGAAGACGGGCCTGGACCATGCAGAGGTAAGAAAAGCCCCATTTCACTCTGTGCAGAACATAGGGGTGGTGCCCATTTCCATTTCTGTAGCCCCTAGGCCACACAATCGTGCAAATACTACAGCAGGGGGCTAGCCTGCTGGTAGTGTTGTGTGTTAACCTTTCCATACCAAGTTGGTAGATTGAGCAGCATTATGGCGATTATTTCTTCTTGAGTTGAACAAAGATTATCCCTAATTCTTATGCATGTTTATACGGTGTTTGCATGTAGCATATCTTAATGTGTTTGTTTGCAGGTGCATCCAGACCCTCCCCTGGCGACCGGGCCTGTCCCTACATCAGGTGTTTCTTCCTGTACGACCCCGTGTGCGGCACCGATGGGAAGGAGTACTTCAACAGGTAGGTCTGATGTCTGTCTATGCTCAGGTAGACTCCTTCTGTTACAAATATCAGTACGAAATTTAGATGCATTTGGATGTGGTTGAAGGACGTTGAGTAGCTTTGAGTTGGTATACATTTGCAGGGTTTATTTCATCAAAATATATTTGTCTTTACAAGAATTTGATTACTGTTCTTATCGGGTTATTGTATTGGTTTGGTTAAAGTGAGTATCAAGACTGATTGATGTTTTATTGGGAAGTGTAATGGCAAGTTAATTTGCAAGTACATGTAACACGAAAGTGAAGGGTTGACAATGGACCATTTTTGAGCATTGGAAGCTAACAAATGTTGCCCACTCCCCCCCAGGTGTGTGATGAGGAAGTCCGCCTGTGTGCAGCAGAGAGACATCATGGTGTCTGAGGGGATGAGTCCACCCTGCAACGGGGGTGAGCAGGACTTTTTATTTTATCTTATCGATCAAATTTTCAGATATCAGGGTTGTATCTTCTATAGTTACTAGTACATGGTTATCTCCAAAGCGTTCTCCAGATGTTCAATTCTTCATTTCCAATTACAATTGTCTTCCCCATAAAATTGAATTGGTGTTAAAAATTTCTCTCAGAAACGCAAGCCACAATTGCTGAACTCAGGTTGTGAATAAAGAACTTAAGTTTGTTTTGAATAATTTACCGACTTGGTGACATTATTAGTATTCACTGGGGCATGTTTCCCCCAGGTCCCTTCAAGTTGACTTTCTCCAGAGAGCTCTCCACCGACAACTTCGCGGAGATTTCCGGGGACTTCGGCGGGCGGGGGAAGGGCTTCACCGTGTCGTTCCACCTGCGCACGGACTCCCCCTACAGCGGGACCATCTTCTCTTACGCCACAGAGGAGGAGGACAACGAGATTCAGTTTTATGGAGAGACCGGAAACCGCGGCTTCAAGTTCCTCGTCAACAACGACCAGACAGACTTCATCGACCTCGAGGTCAGTTGGCATCTCTTTATTACTGTAGAAATAGTTTATTTGACTTTTCATCGCGTAAGTTGAAGACTTAGTGTTTGAATTTTAGAAGCAGGGCTGGCATTAGAAGGGTCATACTTATCTGTACTTAGATTAAACGTCGGGAGGTAACAGTAAACTAAATAGTATCAAAGGACGTTTTTGGTAAAGCATTGCCAACGTTTTGGTGACCATCTCTCACCTTCCTCAGGGCAATACTGCCTTTCTTCTATTTCGCCCTACAGCTATAGGTAGTTAACGAAATCCTGTCTTTCAGTACATCTTAAACACGCGTAAAGGCACATGGAAAGAAAAAACGGAACATTTACGCATGATTGATCTTTTGCAGTGTTGAGATTTATTGATAATTTTCATTCACCGATGCCAAAAGTCCGCTTTTTTTACTTCCCAGTTGATAGACGGAAACTGGCACGTTGTCATTTGGACGTGGAGGAGCAGGAGAGGAGACTGGAAGATCTACGTGGACGGAGAAATCAGGGCGTCTGGAACCGGCATGGCTATGGGGCACACTCTTAGGTAAGCCTACGGTTTTTGCTATTACTAGTGCGTGCCTTTCAACAAAATATGGTTAATAAAAGCCAAAGCATTTACAAGGGAAATTAATTTTTCTAAAAATTTGCATAAACTGTATGGTACTCAAACAAAAAATTCAATGACCATACGTAACCCATTTGTAACCCTAACTAGTATTTTTAAGATGTCCCCAAAGTCCTCAGACACACTTCCACGCTACCTTATACAGGTGGGGAAGTCGTGTAAAGTGCCTTTCCCAAAGGCACAACGTTGGGCCACCGTGAGTATCGAACCTGAGACATATTGGTTCCGAGTCCAACGCTCTAACCGTTGTGCCACCGACGCCACTAGTAAAGGGCAGTAAACACTGAAAATGGGTAATTGAAATCTGTTAATATCCCACCCCAGGGAGGGCGGCGTGTGGATCCTGGGTCAGGAGCAGGACTCGGTCGGGCAGGACTTCGAGCTGTTCCAGGCGTACGGCGGCGATCTCGCCTCCTTCAACGTATGGAACTATGTCTTAAGCAACGAGGAGAGGAACAGGGCGTCTTCCTGCTCCTTCCAAGGAAACGTGGTGGACTGGCACAGCTCCACTCTCAAGCTGCGCGGGGACGTCAAGAGGTCGGCTTACAACTGTGGTGAGTACTTCTGAAAATAATAGTTTCAGCAGGTTGGTAGAGTATAGGATATAGGCCTGGGGTTTCCTTTAATACACAACCAAGCTTGTCCTACCTTGCTGGCATTTTGGTGTCTATCAGTTACCGTCATTGTCAGCTTCTGACTGGAGTTGGAGCTGGGGGTACAAAGTCTGCCACGTTGGGGATAGTGTTCCCCACATCAGCTACATAAAGTGGCGATACATATAAAAACATTTTCTGTCACAATCTTCTGTATTTTTGCTCCATGAATGTCGATATACATTGGGAAAGTGTGATTTTAACTTAGTATGTAGATAAGTGACTAGAATATTCACTTTTCAAGACCTAAAACTTCATGGAGCACCTTTAACCTAACATGTTGTCTGCAGGTGTTGGGCGGTGCCGGTACGGCGCGGTGTACGTGGCGGAGACAGGTGAGTGCCGGTGCCAGCAGGGTTGTCCCTACAACTACGACCCTGTCTGCGGCTCGGACGGACGGCAGTACCCGAACCCGTGCGCCATGAGGGTGGCCGGCTGCACCAGACAGGTGGACATCTACAGCACCGGACGGCCGCCGTGCAGCAATGACGGGGCAGGAGGTGGGGTTGGTTTCTCTGTATCTTAGGATCTACACTTGTTCTATTTCTCATTTGTGGTCATGTCTAATGCTTAAGTCCTGATAATATTTATTCTAAATTTGAGTACACTTGTGATTTTTGCAGGCTTTGGGGGAAGACCCGATGGAAGCTCGTATTACCCAGGTTTGTTTTGCCTCAGTCAACAGCTCAGCTGCTAATAATGCTCGAGCTCCATTAGTTAGTAGTGCTTAGTGGAAGATATTGAATGTGCTACATTTTGGGCATGGCGTGAACATAAACTTTGCTATGGCCACCCTGACTTGATTTTATGGATGGCATCCATGCGTGCATCGATTTTCGCAGTTAGAAAATCCCCCCTCTACCACTTGAGACCCCCCGCCGCCTCTTACGTACTTAGACTTAGTTCCTCCCGTGCATGGCACATTGGGCAGTAAGCCTCCTCCACTCTGCTCTGTCTTTGGCGAGAGCTCGGCATCCTTCAGCGATACCCCCCCCCCCCTACTTTCCAGATCTTTTTGGAGGGTGCGTCGCTATGTTAGTTTCTGCCTCTGCCGGTTGCAAAATAGCCCCCGCCCCCCTCTGCAACTTGACATAAAGCTCACCCCCTCCCCCGCCTGTCAGCGCCCCTCTTGAGAATGCAGAAATACCCAAAGGTTAGCATGAAAGTTCATTTCTTGGTACAAGTCATAATGAAATAAAGACTAAACTTTAACTGCCAACACTATAGTGAATCGGGAAAATTTGGGGTAAGTCGCAATTCATTGTAGTGTTGGCAGTTCAAGTTAAGTCTATACTTCATGCCCTAAGGCTTGTTGTCACATAGGAAGCTACAATCGTGCGTACAGTAGCCTGGGTTGCTGGGCGAACGACGAAGGCACCGACATTACAACTCTCGAAGGCACAGACGCCCGACTAGACGGTGACTACAAGAACCGTACCGACGCCATAGAGAAGTGTTACCAGGTGGCACTTTCTCGGGGTTTCAAGGTGTTTGCGCTACAGAATGACGGACAGTGTTTTGGGTCTTCTGACGGGCACAACACCTATCAAAACTATGGGTCTTCAGTAGACTGTGCAGACGACGGCAGAGGCGGGTATAAGGCAAATCAGGTCTATCAGATTTCAGGTGAGAAACCAGTGAAAAGGAAAGTGAACGCACCTGTCAAAATGATTATGCGTCAACCGTCACTCTAAAGTGCTAGTAGACATTTTTCTTTGCCCCTTTTAGCACTCCCGTAAGTTTGGGGGCGTCATCCATAAAATTAAGTCAGTGTGGTCTTAAGATTAATTTTGCAGTAACGTAAAATAATTTGTGTAATTTCATGAAAACTAGATAGAGTTTGAATGCAAGAAAGTAACTCTACAGTCCCCTTTGTTCCCACAGCTGGTAACACTGGTCCAGAAGTAAGACCGTACTATCCAGGTGAATATTTCAACTGTCTCACCATTAGTTCATCTATAATGATTATTTCATGTATGTTAACTGTATCTGCATCATGTTTTGTTTTTTGCCCAGTGTGGTAAAAATGTGCAATAGAAGTCGTCATTTATTAATATCATACATCCTGAATATTACAATAAACGTCAAATCAATATATATGACTATATCCTGTAAATGTGGCTCTTCTCCCGGTATGTGTTCATGTTTGAATGCTACGTAACTGTGAAAAACAGCGCCAATCTGTGTATCCATGTTGGGTAACTGATCACATTCCCTCTAAGTAACGCCCTACCACTCTACCATGTAACTTCAGGGACAGGTCAGAGACCTGCGTATCCTGGTCAGACAGGGGATAGACAGGTTCCCGGCTACCCACAGCAGGTGTACCGACCTGGACAAGGCACCAGGTAGAGACTTTATAGTACACATATTATAGTTGTAATTACCTTACCTTAGACCTTAGGTCCTCCTTTGCCTATAGGCACATTGGGCAGCAAGCTTCCATCTGGGTTTTTGGTCGCTGTATGGTATGATTTTGGGTCCATTCATCCATAACTGTACGGTTTTTACACACTGAAATGTACCAAATTTGACCATCAAAGATCTTCATTAATTAGTTCCGAGTAGTATTATTTCGGGTGGTTGAGTTTCTGGGTTCGTCTATCCAGATCAGAGTATGTTGACAGTACACGCGGGTAGGTACAGAATGAGAAAAGGTCAAACTCAAATATAAATATCTATAAGGATCTGGATCTATGAAGGATCAAGGGCCAGCGGGGACTTTCCTAATCTCCAAGCAGATTCTTCGGGAGAAGGGGAGTCTATATTGGCCGCCTGTGAGGCCAGTGAATACAGGCGGCCAATATATACTCCCCTTGCTCCACAGAATCTGCTTGGAGATTAGGAAAGTCCCGGAAGTCTGGAATCTCCAATATAATTAGCAACACAGATAAGTTCGTATTTCTAATGGCTTTAGACAAACCTTCGATTATAAAACACATCTGTACTTATATCTAGATCGTTACTAAGAAGCGAGAAGAAGCCAAATTATCGTAATTATTAGACTATATGTCCATAGTACATAGAATTAGCGCTAGCTTGTACATTGTATATATTCATTGCAAAATGACGTCTTTCCTGTGACCTGTACTGAACCCAGTGGTTATTTGCGTACGATAAAGGTCTTCATTCATTCAAAAATATCTTGTTGACAAAGCATTGCGCTTGGATGTCAATCGATCTGCTTAACTTCATCCTTCTGACAATTCTTCAAACTTGTATCCAGGTACCAGCAGGAGTCTTTCCCGCCGGTCCCACCTCCAGGGAACATCGGGGGTGACGTCCGCCCGCCGCCGATCGCGCCCATTTCCCCGTGGGAAGCAGAGTGCAGGTACATTGTAGACTGGTTACCAAACCTATTATAGCTCCGGAGTCCTACATCCTCTCCGCAACTATTTGCGGAGAGGCTGTAGGACTCAGGAGCTTTATTTATTTATTTATTTATTTCTGTCTTCTTTATACAGGGTAGACGCACTCAGTACAATATACTGCTTTACAGGCGTGCCCTGTACAGATAGACATAAACACCAACAACAGTAAAACAAAAATAACCAAAAGTAACATATATATATATATATATATATATACACAACCGAGCATCAAAATCGATGGATCAGGCTGGGTCGAGAGGTCAGAGGTCAGCAATGTTGTTTTATCAGCTTCTTGAAAGAGTGGCCAGATGTGACCACTCTAACTGTACTAGGCAACTCATTCCATGCAAATGCACCCCTGTATGCAAATTTTCTACGGCCAGATTCCAGTTTAACTTTAGGTAGTTGTAATGATAAATATGAATTTTGCCTTGTTGCATAGGTGTGAGAAGTTCTGTCAAATACTTGTAAGTACGCTGGTACCTGCTGATGGATTGACTTAAAGACGGTTTGCAGAAGGTGCATTTGCCGGCGGGATGTCAGGGAAATCCAACCTAGTGCAGACAGCTGCTCGTTATCTACATGTGATGTTCGTGACAAACCGAGGACAATCCGTGCTGCACGGTTTTGGAGTTTCTGGAAATTGTCAGAGAGAGATTTCCCACAGTTGGCCCATACAGTGTCACAGTACTCAATCTTTGGGAGAACCATACAATTAAACAGCATAGAAAGTGTCTTAGGCGGTAGAATGGGTACTAATTTTTAACACTCCTAGCCTAGAGGACACTGCACTACAATATGTTTGGTGACCAGGCTAGGTATGTCGTCGCTATCTTCACCACATTATCAGCTACTGCTAGTGCTGTGTACCGGTTTGCTGGACCAGTTCCGGATTTGTAAAAATGTTCAGGTTTAAGTCCAAAAAAAAAAAACGTCAAGAACTGATTCCGGACCTAAAAAAAAACATGTCACATACCCCTTTTCTTTCCAAACCACCTAAAACCTTCCATAGATATTGGAGAAAACATTGCCATTGGGCATAATAATGTCAAGTGTCGGCCTCCATGTTATGTGGCCAAATATTTGCCCAAACAACATAGGTTACCAACATGCAATTCTGCATATGCCATGGGTTTCATTACTTGACCACCCCTCTTCCTCTTTCCTTGTGGACACTTAGTTAGCACCAGTTTTTGCCATCTTTGCCTTGTGTAGGTACGGTGCGACCCGGGACCTGACCACGCGGCAGTGCAAGTGTAACGAAGCCTGTACGTTTGAGTACAACCCCGTGTGCGGCTCAGATGGAGTGCAGTACTCCAACCCGTGCGCGCTTCAGGTGGAGCAGTGCAAACAGCAGACGTCAATAGACAACGTGGGACCTCCGCCATGCGGTGGTACGTTTGTAGCAAATTGTGTTTTAGAAGACCGTCTCCTGTGACAGGAACTTATCATAACCACCACCACACAGACCACATCTGTAACTGATTACACCTCAAAAAAGGACTCGGACCACAGCGTCTGATAAACATAGTACTAAGTTGTACCAGGCAGTCACAGAGTACAGGCGTCTTCCATAGTCTCCTATTCATCGTATTCTATACTGATGGTAGTGCCTGACGCTTTCAAGAGCCGGACCCACGCCATCATGACGATGCCGCCTGAGTAACTAGTAGCCTTGCTGCCACCTAATGTAACGTGCCTTAGATCAACAGTCTTGACACAACCAGTATACGGTACAGACTGGCTTTGGCCACATGGCCAGACCACTTTATTGGGTTTGATCAGACACCAATACATAAGACACATGCACATGTCCCCAACACGTTTAGTGGCAAGGAACATGTTTTACTGATCCATTTACTAGTTTGATAAAGTTTGACTGGTCTGACTTTTATCACCTGACTCCTCCCCTGCAGTGACCTACAGTGGATATCTGTACCTGCTGGACATCACAGTCAGACCTAACAGTGAGACACCGACCGTCGAGTTCGGCCGGAAGATCCAGAAATCCTTCCAGTTCTCCCTACAAGACCCGCGGGACACCATCCTCTATATGTTGAAGGTGAGCTGGATCTTCTAACATCTAAATTAAAAAAACACTTAACTAATAACTAGCATTAAAGTTCATCTATGTTGGTAAGTTACAACTTTTTGTGTTGGACCAAAACTCTAAACTTTAAACATGTAAACACAGTAAGGTCGTCAGAGATGGATGAATCTAGGAAACTAGGAATGAATCATAGAGACTCAATCAGTTGCATGAAAATCCAGTAGTTCCTGACTGCTTGAAGTTTTTTCTAGGACATGATGGGGATACTAGTGTGCACAGCTTATATTACATTACTAGTGTAAGACAAGGCCAGGCCACTCAATGACACTAATAGAGGGGTCGAATTCGAAGGTGCCTAGAAGTTTGTTTTGCATAATCAGTGGTTAAAAAAACAGCTCCTGACATTATCACCATGTTGTTGTTAATCTTGTTCCGGATTTTATCATCCACCATCCAGGTTGTTGGAGAACCGAGGTACCTTATATGTGAGTATTCTACTTTGTTTCAACTATTGTGTCATTTTTACACATTGCAATATAATAATCTATGGCCTCTTTTATCATTGTCTCTTTTCATCAATAGTAGTTACCTGTTCGGAATAAATAAATAAATAATACATTTCTCATTCTCATTTCGCGATTTTTGTGTACTACCCAAACTCTTTGCGATTCGGGGAGTTTTATACCTTCTGTAAGGTTTGCTTTTTGGTATCACAAATAAATAAATGAATTTCTTATTGTTATTTCCCGACTTTTGTCTCCTTCCCTCCCCCACAGTCTTGAACGTGACCTTGCCGACTGACCTTGACCACCTGATGTACGACCTGTGGCAGAGCGACCCTGATTACGTCATGAACATGACGATGACGACCACGCCGCTGGTGTACTACCCAGCGTTCATGCGCTCCACTCTGGGCGTGACAGAGGAGGGGGTTCTCAACATGTTGGGGGGTCAGGAGGAGAGAGAGATGTACTTTGTGGAACAGCATACAAAGGGCTCAGGTACACTCACTCACTCACTCACTATCTGGTTTATCATATATTATTTCCCGTCTTCTGAGGGTTAGACGTGCTTGCACACTGATACTGCGGCTTGATGGCAGCCTGCCACTTGCCTTTGTCCTGTGGGTTGATATTGTCTAAGTTCAAGTGGTGGAGGTTCTCTCGTATGTTGTCAATTAATTCAACTGCCACTATTCAACTGCCGCAATTCCATTTTAAGACTGTGTACTGTGGACGTTTTTAACAATGTACATCTATGAATACTATTCAGCCTTCAGTTTTGTTCATGTTTGTTAATGTTCATGATTGATCAATAGACCAGATTAATAGCTAGGTTCATACAACTTGTTGAATGGATGTTTTTGTTTTGTTGTGCAGGCGAGAAGCTTGATAAGTTGCAAAACCTGTTCCAAAAGGCACTCCAAGTGATGGCAGAAGGTCGGCAGAACCCGGAACAGGCCAGTCTGATGCAGCCATTCAAGGTCCTGGGCAGCAAAACGGTGAGAAAACATACTTCTGTGGTTACTGTATTTAAAAAAACTCTATACGAAATAGTTCAGTTTGGTTAATTCTGCTCAGTTGAGATGTTCAGATAGTAGAGACGTCACCATTAACTGGTGATTTGTATCTAATAATTTTCGATTTGCATTTGCAGATTATCGCCAAAAGTATTTTTGAAACACCTTTATTGTTATCTGTCTATTCTAGGCTGTTGTCCTGATGTCGACTGCAGTCAACGAAGCGTTGGACAGAATGCTGTTCCAGATGCCCCATGTACAGAAGTACGGTGACGCAATGGAGATGGACGTGAAGAGTGTCGTACCGTTTGATCAGTACGACAGGCAAATCAAGTAGGTTTCTGTTTTCTTTAAAAAACTTACACCTTGGTCTTCTCGGCACCACATATGTCATTCTGGTAACTGAAAAATATGTATCAGGACTGGTAAATTACCTATCCATAGGGCCATCCTATTTGATGAGTATGACTTGAAAATTATCTTCCTCCTTCCTAGGCCTAAAGCTCAAACTTTTGTTCCAATACAAAGAAATGTTTTGACCAGTAACTCTGGTCCTCTTCAATACACTGACCCAGTGAGGCTTGTCACGTGACTTAAGTGTGATGTCAACACTGGGTCAAAGGTACCGGCAAAAGATATTACCTTTCGTGGTCGAACTTAAGACACGTAAAGTTTACACAGATGAACTTTAATTTCATGATAGCATCTTCTTACTATGTTGAGTGCTCAAATCGTACATCAATCTTCTTGATCAGCAATCATCATTCAGACAAACATCTTTTCTGTTCTTTTCCCACAGATTCCCCAACGCAGCCCCAGGACTCCCCGCATTCCCCGGCGACAGCCCCCCCTGCCAGTTCGGTGCCCGGCGCGACTCGAGCGGCGGGTCCTGCACCTGCCAGGCGGGATGTTCCCGTGAGTACGCGCCGGTGTGCGGCTCGGACGGGCACGAGTACTCCAACCCCTGTCTCCTGAAGATGGAGGCCTGCAGGAAGGGCGTCGTCATCGACACCGTCGGCAAACCGCCCTGCGGACGTAAGGACTAATCTTGTAATACGTGGGGACATATGGCGTAACGGCAGAGTGTTCGCCTCGGAACCAAGAGGTCCTGGGTTCGAAACCTGCCATGCCACGGATCTTGTGCCCGTAGGAAAGGCACTTGAAAACGCCTTTTGTCTACATTACCATTTATCCTCAAGTAATTCTTTTTCTGTATAAATTTGATGTGGATACAAGTTGGCTTCTCGTTAGATGCTCCTGTTGAGCTTAAACATGAAGTCATCTGACATCCCTTCCCTTCCCTTGTCCAGCTGTTGCCTACAGCGGCTTCCTGTACATGCTGGAATTCGAGGTCACCCCGACCAGGAATCTTTCCGTCGCCGACGTCGGGCATCACATTCGCGACGCCTTCCAGAACACCCTACAGAATCGCCCCGGCCAACCGGACCAGATCATCTACATGCTCAAGGTCAGTGCAAGGTCAAATATTCTACATGCTCAAGGTCAGTACAAGGTCAAATATTCTACATGCTCAAGGTCAGTACAAGGTCAAACCTTCTACATGCTTAAGGCCAGTGCAAGGTCAAACCTTCTACATGCTTAAGGTCAGTTCAAGGTCAAACCTTCTACATGGTCAAGGTCAGATCTTCTACACTCTACATGCTCCAGATAAAAGATACAAGGCCAAACCATCTACATGTTTCAGCTAATAAGGGTCTGTGCCAGGTCAGACCTCCTAAATGCTTAAGGTCATTACACGATGGACATTGCACTGATCATGACATCCAGAATGTCTTGGCTTGTGATGTTATTTAACTGTGTTTTTTCTCCTTGCAGGGTAGGCGGAGAACCATTCTACTTTGTCTGTAAGTGGACACTTAGTTACATATTCTTCAGCCTCAGACTTAGCCAAGATTTAATGTGATATGCGTCTTGTTTGACATGTAATTTTTTCATGTACGTTCTAACCCATAAACAGCCAGCATTTTTGCTTTGACATATTTTAGAACACAATATTACTGAGCTAATCATTAAGACATAAAGGTACATACAAACCTGGAAACTACGGTGATTCCATACAAGTGTTGTATCCCCGTTGCAGATGTGAACGTCTCCTCACCAATCGTAATCGACCTGCTCCTACATAACTACTGGCGGCAGTACCCGGGCGACGCTGATTACGTCAGCGTCTGGAGGATCACGCCGCTAGCGCACTACGACGCATTCATGGCGACGACCTTGGGCATCAAGGACAGCGAGGTCCTGACGCAGTTCCGCGGAGGGGTGCACAGGGGGGAACTTTACATGCTGGAAATACACGTCATGGACTCAGGTGAGTCGGACAAACCTGCTTTAAGTCTCAAACCACGTCTGAAGACAAAGTTATCATAGAAGACATTCATCCGTCACGTGTATATCACAGTTAGTACAATACTCTTCAATCAGGAACATTTTATGAATTAAGGTAAAACAAGTACCTCCAAATCTTTGACGTCTACTGTATATCTTGATCACGGAGTGACTTAATCTCGCGAGAACACGAGACTAGGTCGAGATTTGTGCAGATCTTTTGGCCTCCCCAGCCTCCTTGCGTTGTCGCGAGGCTAGGTCCGCCCACGCACGTTAAAGAACCCACTGCACTTATCGAAAAGAGTAGAGGCCCTTCCCGGTGTGCGTGGTTTAAACCTTACGTTACAGTCTGGTCTTAAGCTGCGTGTACTTACATGTACAAAACGGGTGAGTTACACCTAAAAAGACGCTTTACGAGTTATGCGAAACAAACAAAATGTTCCATAATAATTGTGTTTAGACGTGAGCCTGAGTAAGCTGTCTGAGGAGTGGGTGAAGGAACTGCAGCAGACGGCCGAGGAACGGGAAGATCCCGCCAAGGACAACTTCATCCATCCCTTCAAGGTCGTGGGAAAAACGCGGGTCAGTTTCTGTTCAGTTTCCCTTCAAAATGTATTTCATCCTCTACGCCATCACAGTTACAGACCTTACAGAGTTTATCTTCTACATAGTATAACTTGTGGACGTACCAGCCACTAAGTATCTGATACCAGCCCAGAAAAGAACAAGAAACAGTCAAGCCTGCAAATATCAGTCTGAGTGTTAGCTGCCGCCGCACTGAGTGCCTGCGAAGCTGGTTTGTTTCGCCAAATGGCGGTTATACCGGCTATACTGATACGGATACAGATACAGATATAACATACTTCTGTTGTTTGCAGGGCGTCTTCCTTGTCTCCAGCGCCAGTAACGCTGCGATGGACCGGCGGCTGTACACCCTGCCGCGCTTCCAGGCGTACAGCGACGCTATCGAGGTCTGGGCCTTCAACGTCCTGCCGTTCAGCGAGTACGAACAGGAGATACAGTAAGGCTTTTGTACCTGTTGTTTGGAGTTAAGACTTTGTTTAAGACGTTCTTTCACCTATATAGCTGGAGCTTTCGCTATGCCCACATTCCTGGAAACCTTTGGGAAGGCCTCTCTGCCCCGGATGGCCCTACTTTCTGTGACCCGGGGTCTCGTTCACTATACACTCAGGGGAGGAGTGCACTGTATCTGTCTGGACAGGTACCAAGTCTTCCTCAAAGTCATGAAATCATGGCAGTGCAACCACCGTCGCCATGGCAATGTATGTTTTCATTGCCAGTCTTGTTCTATTTCCCAGTTACCAGCCGGACCACCGCCTGGCCCCCTGCCCGCTGGTGGACTCGTCCCGCCCTCGCACGGCCGGGTCCCGCTCGGCGCGAACCAGCGGCATCTGCCGCTACGGCGGCGTGAGGAACCCGCTCACAGGGAAGTGCTTCTGTGCAGACACGTGTTCCCAGGTTTGTCCATTTTATCCAAAGCATATTGAAAATGAATTCCACTTTGTTATAGTGTTGTGTACCAGTTCGCTAGACCGGTTTCGGAAAAAAAAACTAAAAGTCAAAACGTATTACGGACTTATTACAAACAAACATACCCCTTTTCTTTCCAAACCACGCAAGACCTTCCATAGATTGCAAAATCTGTGCAGCAGATGAAGAAAACATTGCCATCGGGCATCGTCAAAGTTTTGTCCATTGCAATTGTGTTGCCAACATGCAATTTTGTATATGCCATGGGTTAAGGTCCGAACTTAGGAGTCCGGAACTGAACCTAAACCTCTGGACTTGAATCCGGACCTGAACCTAAATGTGGGTTAAGGTACACAGCACTAATTGACGTGCAATCAAGTCCTTCTTGGTGTTCCCAGGAGGTGGACCCGGTGTGCGGGTCGGACGGGGAGGAGTACGATAACCTGTGCCAGCTGCAGGTCGCGGCCTGCAGGCAGCAGAAAACCATCGACGCGCTTGGACAACCGCCCTGCGGGGGTGGGTGGAAGCTTTCATTTAAGCTTATAATGTCCCAAAACTACACTGTGTTAAAAGGCCTAACTTCTTCTTCCAGCTCTTCTAGCTCTGATTGGCAAATATGCTTCTGCCAATCAGATATAGGACTCAATATGTAATCCTTAGATTGACATTTTCTCCTCAGTCAATTATAGAAGTCATTCCTGTTCAATAACTATGTTGCTATGCGAATCTGACATGAAATGCTAATTTGGAATCACAGGATGTAAGCGAAGTAGCAGAAAATGCATCCTATGATAGTTTTAAATCAAGTACATGTATGGAATGTTAACATTTCAAAACGTGGACATTAAGGAGATCAATGATCTGTAATTATGGAGAAATAATGGCGCCTTTTCATTAATCAGCCAGCTACATCTGCCTATATGATAATCAATGTTTTTTTTTAACTAAAACTCCCCAGGTATGAAGTACAGCGGTTTCCTGTACATGTTGGAGATCAGCGTCCGGCCGACAGCGGAGCGCTCCACTCTGCAGATCGGCAGGAACATCCGGGACTCCTTCCAACAGGCGCTGCAGGATCCACGGGACCAGCTGCTCTACATGATGAAGGTGAACTGTATGCATCTTACTTACTTGCCAAATGCTTAGGCCAGAACTGGCCCCATGCTCCTCTTCATTTTTTACCTCAAAGCAGCACGGTCATTAGCCTTTTGTTCTGCAACCTTGAGGGACCATCCGGTATCATTAACTATTTTGTCCGGCCATCTTTTTTTTTTTGGGGGGGGGGGGTCTTCCTCTAGGTCTGAGGTTTTGAAAGTCCTGGTGGTAGGCTCCGTATACCAATAAGTCTGGAGGTCTTAGATGTGCCAAATATCTGACGAACCTCTAGAAACCTTGATTATTTTCATGCAGGAGGTCGACAAGAAATTTATCTATGTATAACAGGAACCATCTGATTTGGGACATTGAATTAAAAGTAGATTTATTTAACTTATAAGTAATATATACTTACTTATAATCAAAGATGCCCGTTTGTTTCTTCCTTACTCTTTTTTTTCTTTAGGTGAATGGAGAGCCAACGTTCCAAGTCTGTAAGTATGAAACAATTCGAAGACATATTCCTCTTTTTTTATCACATTGATGTCTAACTGAATACATTTTACAAATTTGACATCGTTAGCATGAGTGACAAGTTAAACCTCCTTGATGAAATGTAACAGTTCTCTCAATATATCATGACCTACAATTTAATAGTATCCTTAACTGTCTTTTACAGACCTGAACCTCAGCATTCCGACCGTCTTCGATCAGATGACAGCGAACTTCCAGAGCCGTTACCCGGAAGACGCGGAGCAGGTGTGTAAGCAGGGCAGAAAAGCACATGAAAAGCAATGATAATATTTTTAAACAGTATTTTGTTGGTCTTTCGGGATTAGAGTTGAAGTGTTAGATGACTTTGCACTGAAATCCTACCATGAGTCTCACTTTACGGTTTGTTTTAAATGTAAACTACATTAGTCACACTTGGATGACAGATAATTATGTAAAACCACTCTTTTGATGATGTCTGTCAACTTCATATTCCTGTTTGTTGAGAGACAGGGGTTCAGAGACAGAAGTTGAGAGAAAGCAGTCACAGATAGAAGAGCCTCTTGTGCGTGTGTAAACTGGCCACTCCTCAGCGTGTTCTTCAGTCCTGTTGTCAGTCTCTCTAGCAGCATTCAATAAACCCGAGGTTCTAAAACATCTGGCCCCGCTTACAGGTGACCGTGTTCCCGTGGACGTTGGTGGACTACCGCATGTTCCTGGCACAGACCGTCGGACTGTCCGAGTACCGCGACTTCGCCAACTTCGGCGGCGTGCACGACGGGGAACTCTACTTTGTGGACATCTATCCACACGACACGTACGAACGAGGTGAGGGTTTAGTATCAAAAAGGGAATCAAAGCCTACATAATCTCTGTTACCTTCGCCAGGAATGTTATGTTTTTGGCAGCGTTCGTGTGTGCGTGTCTAAACTCGACAGGGCTTACTATATAGATAGATCGTCTTGATATTTGGTACGTAGATAGGGTTTGATAATGCTACAATCTGCGTAAAGGTAAGACTGTCGTTGGGTTAATAGTATGATCAAATGGCATAATTCATTCAAATGAGGATTTCATTTGCAAATCCAATGAAAAACATTTTCAATTCATCAGCTGTAAAGGTTAACATCATTTCGCGAATGTATAAGATCGTAAAACTTTTAGATCACAGACAACCACTCTTCAACTTAAAACTGTAGGGGTGATTGCTGTATACTTTTTTTACATTGTACGTATTATTTTCCTTTTCATGAAACCTTTATTATGCATTTCCAGGTGCCAACCTTGACAATCTGCTTGAGAAATGGGGAGAGTACTGGAAACGACTATCAACTGATGGGGCCAACCCAGCATCGACCAACTTCATGATGCCGTACAAAGTACTGGGCAGCACCAGGGTAAGTTTGCCAACACTAGTTTGTGTCCAAACGTCACTCAGTGTTCATGCTGTTTTCGTTCCGTTATCAACAAACGCCAGAAAATAGTCATATGGCACTATTTATAAATGATTACATGACTAAATGATTAACTGAATCTTTTCACAAGTTTTCTATTTCCGTGCAGAGGTTGACTCTATCAGATTCTGAGTTACACACAGTCCACATATACCCCCTGTCTGCGGATGGCGTTCAGCACCAAGGACAGACACAGTTATTGTAATCTATTTTTGCTCTACATGCTTTATGTTGTCCCTCATACTTTAACTATTGTTTTATGAAATGATTACTTGACTTCAGAAAACAGTTTCATCAGGTTGGTATAGTATAGGATACAGGGGTTTTCTTTTACGCAACCAAGATAGTCTCACCTTGCTTACGTTTCGGTATCACCCTCCTCAGAGCTTCTGACTGGAGTTCTGCTTCTCGACGCTATATGTAGCCGATGTAGGTAGCGCTGTTGTCCAAGCAAGGTTGGACTACCTTGGTTGTGTAAAAGATAACTCCTGTATCCTGATTCCTTAAGGTTTATTTCTTTTCTTTCAGACGTTCCTGCTAGTATCGTGGCCTGGTAACGAGGCAGTGGACAGGAACCTGAACCAGTTCCCGATGATCAGCGAGTACGCAGACGCGATAGACGTGGCGGTCAAGAGCATCGTTCCCTTCGACGAATACGAGCGCCAACTTCTGTAAGTTTTCAACAGCTTTTATCCCGATAACGAATTTTATCCCAAAACGAATTCTTAACATCTGAATTCATATTAGAAAACGGCAGTTGTCAGATCCCGTAAGCTGTTACAAAACTGCCCAAAGTTGTATATAAAGAAAATGGTTTGGGGGGTCTGCAAGTAAATATAAACGGAGACTATTTTTTTAATCCAAAAAACAGAGACTAATACCTACTAGTAGTACAGCACATTAGTGGTAGCGCACCCAAGTATCTAACTTCTAAGACTCATTTTAAAGCTCCCTCTGACACATAATGAGGGGATAAATTTGATTCATATTGAACAAAAATGAACCCAATATAAAGGAAATACATATGATAATACATATGTAACACAAAGTGATAAAAAACAAAGATGATTGATACAAACAACTGTTGTTTGTTCAGGAGTGGTGTGCCCAGCCCTGGTCCCGGCCTGCCTGACAGAGACCGCGCGAGCGTCGCCACGTCGTCGTGCCGGTACGGAGGTCTGACCGACCCGCTGACGGGGCGCTGCCGCTGTAACATCGCCTGCCCGCGGGACCGCCGCCCCGTGTGCGGGTCCAATGGCAGGGAGTACGCCAACGCCTGCATGCTGCGATTCGACTCCTGCGAGAGGCAGCAGACCATAGACAACATCGGGTCTCCGCCGTGTGGAGGTGAGATGACAGGAGATTGAAAATTTCTATCGTTGGTAAAGTATAGGATATAGGGGGTTTCTTTTACGTTGTGTAGGGGCACCACCATGTGCAAGTCGGATCACAGGAGATAAAATGATAATGATAAGTTTATTGCAAATGCGTGTCCAAAGGCTAATAGCAAATAAAAAAGATCAAAAAGCATTGAAACAGAGTACAAAATAACCTCATAATCTACATGATTAAAGGTAATTTTCTAAAACTATAGCTATGCCTAAAACTATGTCTGAAGGGTTTAACCTCTCTTTGTAAACCGTGGAATACGTAATGTCCCACTTTTCCCAAAATTTTGGGTAGTTACAAGAATCAAGAACAATTAAACGAAACAGTATTTCTGAAAATGAGAAAGTAGTAGTTTTCTTTTCTTTTTGTAAACAAACTGTCGTCTGCCCGTCCAGCAGATAACAGCGTGGTGTACAGCGGGTACCTGTACCAGCTGAATGTCACAGTGAAGGTCACGGACAGCACATCTGTAATCGAGTACGGCAAACAGCTCCGCGACTCCTTCAGCACTACCCTGAAGGAACCGGAGGACAGCATCCTCTACATGCTGCTGGTGAGTGTACATATGGGCTGGTTATGGCTTATATGTGTGCAGTTCCAGCATGTTCTACAAGGGGGAGCATTTGATTATCTTTTCCGTTACCATGATACAGTTTCTTATACTATTTAACAGTCTAGTAAATGTGGGATTGAGAGTTTCATGAAAACTATACAATCTTTTTAGTATTCTACTGCTAATCTCCAATTCATATTTTCCTACAGGTAAACGGAGAGCCTACTTTCCTGATATGTAAGTATATTTTTATCACTGTGTTCTTAGTCTTTCTAACAGTTTGCATATTTGTAAGTAAGCCTTTAGAGTGAAAGACTCAATTATTAAGTTTGTGGTTCCATTCCATCAATCCATTGTATTTTAAAATACAAATCCTTATTTTTCTCCATTTTAGATTGCCAATTTTTGTACAGTTACAAACAAAAGTGATCATCAAAATACTTTTTTATCTTTAAGGAACTTAAAGTTGACTATTTTTCTGATTTTTTCAGTTGTAAACGTCTCCGTGCCAACGACCCTTGACCTGATGATGCATAACTACCTGGTGACGTATCCCGACGCCGCAGAACACGTAACCATGACAACCACACCTCTGTCGTCCTACGAGGCTTTCCTGGCGACGACAGTTCTCGTCCGCGAGAAGAAAACGCTGAAACAGTTCGGCGGTGTCCGCAGTGGAGACTTGTACCTTGTGGATATGCACTTAGAGGATACAAGTAAGCCAACACTGCAGTGGATGAATGCAGTATCCGTAGCTTTCTGTTAAATTTGGCCTTTAGAAATACATTATTCCATGATTACTTTTATGCAATTCTTAATTCTGAACATTATTCTATGATTGCATCTATTACTTCAAGGAAATTAAGTTTATTCAAGTATGCTTGTTTGTTCAAGTATGTGTCTCTGCAGTGTGCACTTTCCTTATGTCCTTTTTAAGGATGGGAAGTCTAATATTTAGCTCTCTCTAGTCTTACCTTTATTTTCCTCAAATAGAGGAAATTTACTTATTTTGATAGATGGTCTGACGAATGTCACAGTGGCTTTCTTGATTATGTTTACCTTCTACATTGTTTTTGCTCTGTTTCTTCTTCCTCCTCGTCTTCTTCTCCAAACAAAAAAGTCAATAGCCTGAGCCAGACGTCTGTCACCAGGGTAACTAGTGTTGGGTTACATCATGTTGCAATTTTATAGCAGGAGGGATTTAAACTCCTGTCACATATATACGAAATGTGTTTGAGTAATAATTAACAGAGCAGACCATATGCGAAGGTAAACATTATACACTTGCTTTGGAAATGTTACCTTTCTAGTTTAAACTTTGGTTCTAATAATGTGTTTGTGTGAACTTGTGTTTCTCCAGACCTGAACATGGAGAGAATATACACCACCATCGCCGATGACGCCAAGGCCCTGGCCGCTAACCGACCTTACCCAGAATCCTCCTCTCTCCTGCATCCCTTCAAGGTCGTGGGGAGCCTCAGGGTCAGTTATGTGATGTACAAATAAGGAAGTTAGCATTTATGACTGAGCATGCTGTCAAAGTCTTTGAGACATAAACAAAACATGTCTGAACATACGGGGGACGTGGCGAAGCCATTTGCTCCTGAGCAAATGTTGGCCTTTCTAGTTAGCCCCATGACAAAAGAAAGTCAATAATGAGAAGTTTATTGCAAATTCGTGCCCGGGGACTAATTTCAAATTAAAAAAACATAAAATAACAGTGAAACAGAGTATAAGATAACTAAAATCTACATGATAATAGTTGTCTAAAGCTATAGCTATGTCTAAAGCTATGTCTAAGGGGTCTGACTAAGGACTCTTTTTTAATCAATCCCCCTTCGTAAAAATCGTATACCGAGGAACTGGTGACGTGAAGCAAGCGGGGAAGAGCTTCAGCAGTCCCGAAGAAAATCCACCCAAACATCAATGGACTGAATACCAGGTTATTTCAGGTGTTAAACTCATGTTTCATGTTATAGGATATGATCCTGATGTCGGCGCCCAGTAATGAGTTCATCGACACGCACTTGAGCCGCCTGCCGCGCTTCAAGCAGTTCGGGGACCGTCTGCAGGTCACGGTCAGGGGCGTGGCGATGTTCGACGACGTCGAGGAACAGATCGAGTGAGTGTCTCAAGATATATTTCATGTCTTTAAGAAATGTAAATTTTAAGGTCCTTCTTGTGGAATATTTGCACAGATTTAGAAGCTTTTTTTGTCTGTTGGGCCAAAAATGGTGTCTCTAATTAAAATATATTTCAGGAGCACGTCGGCAGAACGTACTGCACCTGCGAGAAACACTTAATGTATAGTGTATTGCATGTTGCGCGCATTGGCAGAACGTCTCAAATACGGTCGTAATATGGTATATAAGGTTAACATCCCGTCTGCAGTTTCCAGATGTTGCGTTGGAAAAGTTGTTGTCTGCAACAGGCAACGTTGACCAAACAGCCAACGAAAACCGTGAAAAATCAGGGTTTCGCACAGACGCAGTACGTTCTACCGACGTGCTTATTTCATGTCACTGGTGAACCAGTGACATTTTGGGAAACCTGATATCCTCTGTAAAGATAGAGAATTAGTGACGATTAAATTACTTCTTGTATCCCGGTGCAGAGAGAGGAACGGGGCGCCGGCCGCCATCTCTGCGTCCACGGCGTACGGGGAGCACCAGGTCAGCGGCTACAACAACAACAACGGCGGCAGGTGTCGCTACGGCGGCACCAGGGACAGATCCGGACAGTGCAAGTGCAGCGAGGTAATGTGTTTGATTGTTTATTTATTTCACCTGGTAAGGGGATACTAGTACATATCGCCTGAGGGCGGAAATGTGCCTCAATGTGCCTTGGGGGGAAAGTCCAAAACAAAAGCCATTTATATCACAGATTAAATTGTAGTCCAGTGGTTAGCGATCCTGCCTCTGGTAAGAGGTTGGGAGTTCGAATCCCAGCTGTTGTCACTCACGAGACATGCACGCTACTGGAAAGGGTCACAGTTCTTAGGACGGGACGTTAAGCCATTATGCTTGTCAAAAAGAGCCAAGGGAATTTCTCCGGTACAATGAACCTGTAAATACTGTACATAGCGCCAAAACAGTTACTTAAGCAACTTGATATGATTTTGGAAATTTAGTCAGTAACTTTATTACCTGGATGTCTAGCCTTCACCGACGTACTGTACATGGCGCCTGCCTTCTTCTTCTTCAGTCTTAGTGAGTTAAAACTAGTTTGAGGTCACTTTTCTTTTCTTTCCTTTCCTTTCATCTCTCATCCCAGGTGTGCCACGTGGACTCGGCGCCTGTGTGCGGCTCAGACGGAAAGGAGTACTCGAGCCCGTGTGCGTTAGAGGTGCAGGCCTGCAAACAGCAGAGAGCTATCGACGTCATCGGCACTCCACCATGTGGAGGTACATAGATATAGACTACTTCATAACATACCATAGATATTGATTAATAAGTTAACAATTGGATGTGTAAATCATAGTTTTAGACTGATATAGCATTGTGCAACTTGTAGTTTTATTTCCTTACAAATGTATGTATGTCTGTATGTAAGAACACACAATTCAGCCCGTGGCCTGCCAGTTGTTAGCCAAACTATACACACACACACACACACACACATATGTGACCTTAGCATTAGATAAATGGACAGAAATCTAAACTGCAGAGTTATCATTAAACTCTGTATATATATATATATACAGAGTTTGATGATAACTCTGCAGTTTAGATTTCTGTCCATTTATCTAATGCTAAGGTCACTGTTGACTTCTTAAATCATACAAGGGTTCCAACATGGTGTCGTTAAAGCTTGGGAAGTATTCAATATGATAGATGATTTTCAGGGTTTAGTTTCCAGTGTAATCTGTAACTGCAATGCCCTCTCCCCATCAGATATCCAGTACAGCGGGTTCCTGTACCTGTTAGAGATCTCAGTCGTCCCTTCGGCAGCGTATGACGAGGGCGTGGTTCACATCGGGCAGACCCTGCAGTACTCCTTCTCAGAGACACTCAAGAACCCGAGGGACTCCATTATACACATGCTGAAGGTACGGCATTTCGTTCTTGACGCCCCTGCATGATATTATGCCACACATTCACTCACAAATTTGACCTCCCGATTGCTAACCGAATGCCCACCAACCATGGTTAAGAGTTGGTCGGCTGGCGTTAGGCGAATTCGGATTCAAATTTGCATAAACATTGTGTATGACTTACAATGGACTTTTGTACATTAACAGAATGCTTAAGACATACTATTTATCTTTTACAGGTGGATGCTGAACCGAAATACCTTATATGTGAGTATATTACATAAAATGTACCCACTTCGTCTATAATATTTGGGTTCTTTGATTTCAGTGGTAAAATGTTTTTTCTCCTGAAGAGGAATAGTGGGAAAGTAAGGATGTATTGTATTTTTGGACACGACAATAAATAAATAATTGGTTATATCATTATATGATGATGTGAAAATAAATAAAATTGTGCACATTTCTCCCCAGACGTGAATGTCTCGTCGCCCGACATGGTGAGCACGCTGCTGTACAACTACTGGCGGACCGAGCCCGCGCTGGCTGCCCGCATGACGGTCAGAACCACGCCGCTGGCGCACTACCACGCCTTCCTGGCGACCACGGGCGGGGTGGACGACATGGACGTGCTGAAGGCGTTCGGAGGCAGGCAGAGCGAGTGGATGTACCACATCGACATTAATGCTAAAAACACGGGTGAGGAGAGGTTACCTTTTAGATATACACATAGACATCCATGTCAAAAACACGTTACCTATAGCTAGTGGATGTTCCACATAGACATCCGTGCCAAAAGCACGGGTGAGAAAATGTTACTTGGGCCATACTGATTTAATTTTATGGATGACATGCATGCCTTTTTGTTCTAAATCTTCAGTCAAAAATTTGTGCTGCAAAATGAAGAAAACATTGCCATTGCGCATCGTCCAGTGTCAGCCTCTTGCTTTTAAACTCTGGTAGTGCAGTGCTTGCTACAAAATTTTGCCGTAAAGATGCCCCATTTTCCATTGGGACATGTTCTCTGAGAAGTTCCGTATTTTGTATATGCTGTGAGTTAAGTCTTGAATCTGGACCCGGACCTGAACGTGGGTTTAGGTACACAGCACTAGCTGTGACGCTTGTTTCTAATTTTACGCTTGTATTTGTTGTGTTGAAGGCGTGTCGATGAAGGAGCTTGTGTCTAAGTGGGTAGAAGACGCGGAGTTCCTGTCGCAGCGAGACACAGACACAGCTGACTACTTCCAGCCCTACAAGGTCGTAGGAAGCACAAGAGTGAGTACAATTACATATTAGTTACACTTGCTGTTTCAGAACCAGTTCCCCAAACACCTGGATATGATTTGGAAACGGTCAGACGTTGCAGGTATCATCCACTATCTTTCGTCAGTGAATTCTGGAGAGTTTTCAGAAAAGCTGGTTTATAAGTACCAATTATTGATTGATATGCAAATAAGTTAAGACAAATTTTATGAAAGTCTGAAATCAAATCCTGGATAGTGAGTGAGTGAGTGAGTGAGTGAGTGTTCTAAAAGGAAACAAAAGTTAGACAAGTCAAGACAAGAATGGTGCAAATTAGTCAAGTAGCTCCTGCTTGTTCCTTGCTACCCAATGTCAGAAATGAACACCATTTCTCTGTACCACTTGCCGTAAACAGGTAATATACTACATATTATCTTTTCTGGGAACAATAGATTTTTACTTGTTTACACTGTGAATAATGTTGTGTTGTTGTTTCCCTACAGATGGTTATCGTGTTTTCCTCGGAGCGAAACGAGGCCGTAGATCGGTTCCTGTACAAACTCCCACAATTCCAAGAGTTCGTTGACACCATCGAGGTCAGAGTTCACAGCGTGGCCACATTCAAAGAGTACGAAAGACAGCTGCTCATACAGAACTAAACACTAAACACATCTGCTCATAATGAGAAGAAAGGGGGTTTCACTAGTTTTAGTTTAAAAGATAACTTTTGCGTTTAACTGTTTGTAAGTTCATGTGTTCGTTCATGTGTTTGTTTCTGCCATATGTTGAGATGATGTTTAGGTGATGGCAAAATGTAATGTTTGATTCTGTTGTTACTAATCTAAGAGGAAGCAAGGCTCTAAAGGCAGACGTGTGTGTTTAGTGTTGAGTGTTTGTGCTCTTTTTTACAGCTTTCAAATGATGCAACGAAATTCACAACCACTTGTTTACAAGAGCCAGACGTTTCGATGACCGTCTGTCATCTTCATCAGGGCTACAGTGAATGGCTCTTTGTGCACTTAAGCTTCAGTGAACCAGTCATAATTGTCCTGATGAAGATGACAGACGGTCATCGAAACGTCGGCTCTTGTCAAACAAGTGATTGTGAATAAGAAACATTGATATTCAATCATTCACGAACCTGATGAAAATACGTATTTAAAAGTAATGCATTTTCTCAGTGAGCACTTCACCATACTTGAAAGCGGCACAGAAAGAGCAAAATGACTCAAAAGAACGACACAGAACCCCACGTCTGCTTAGAGTTTAGAGCAATCAGTTGAGGCCAGTTCCTTTAAGGCCGGTGCCGATTATGCCTTCAAGATTATGTTTCGTTAAGGAGATAGCATCGTAGTATATAGATGATCAGACTAGAATATTTCATGTGATGTCTTCAAGATTTGTTTTTGAAAGAGTGTTGCCTTAGCCTGGAATCCAGCCATCAAAGCAGTACTCTCTCTTTGAAGACAAAGCAAAGGTAGCTTGGAGCGGATGTAACGTAGCCTCGATCTACCAGGCTTCGGGAGGCGGCTGAAAAGAGTAGAAATCGGCCAAATAGAGAGACAGCATGCCAAGGCTGGTCGGCTGGAGAGAACAGTTTGCCGACCGAACTCCCTTGGCATGCTGTCTCTCTATTTGGCCGGTTTCTACTCTTTCCAGCTGCCTCCCGAAGCCTGATAGAGGCTAGGTGTAACGTTCACGGCGGCCGGATTCGAGACTAGGCTTGTCCTGCAGCTAGCTTGCCGCATGTGCCGTACTTTATAGCAGTGTCGATGCGGTGTTGTTTTACCGATGGACTAAACACATCTGCCCTTGTTGCACATGAGGCGAGAACTAGTTGATGAAGCAGATGATATTTGAGCACACTTGTAGATAAAGTTTAGGGGAATCTTCGTGCTCAGTTCGTGTCTATTAGAGACTTTTTTGTTTCGTCTTTTAGTTTGATGAATAAAGGTCTGATGCAATGTCGCTTAAATGTTCTTGTGGTTTCATCTAATTCTAAAAGAAGAACACTGATCCCTTTTTTTGCCATGAGCAAACTAACGTCGCCCATTCTTTATTGACAACATGATGAAATGAGACATTACGTAAAAAATAGGACGAGACAGAACAGAACACAGCGTGTGTTAGCGAAGTTCACCTTTCGTCGTTACGTCCAAGCAGTTTTTGCAAACTCCTGCAACTATACTGCAATTTTTGCCACTGTTCATGGTATAAACCCTATGCTATAAAACACTCATACAACCACAATACAGTGAAAACGTTCAATGCAGTGACGCAGTGTGCAGTGCAGAAAAGACACAGATAAACATGTCAGATGTACCTACAAGCATTAGCTTGTGTTCCTTGTTTCAAAGAACATCACAAACTGCATACAAATCATAGATAAGATCTATATACTTCTCGGTACTGTACAAAGTTGGCTCTAAGTCGACAATTTAGCTGTTTTGTGCATATTTCTGTACGGATGTCTAGTTGAGTTCAGGATGCCGGATTTTTGTGACGTGTAGCTTGTGACGAACAGCGATCTTCACTTCTTCACCACTTAATCTGAAGGGACTGAAGATAATCCTTGAATTCTGGGACACAGGAAGAAGGAAAGTTTTGTATCAAGCACAGGCATACCATGATTATTACCTCCATGAAAAATGGAGGTATTGTTTTTGGTGCGTCTGTCTGTGTGTGTGTGTGTGTGTGTGTGTGCCTGTCTGTATGTGTGTGTGTTTGTGTTTCCGCACATTTGTAGTCAGCATAACTTCATAACGCCTTTATGGATTGCGATGATATCTGGTATGTTGGTAAGTCTTAGAAAGACAAAGGTCAAGGTAAAATATGGCCCTTATGGTGGATGACCTTGGTACTGCAGCAGAACTTCCGGTTTTTGTATTTTTTGTCCTGAACATGCTATGAGCTATGGTTTAATATGTGGTAGGCAGAACATCAACAGATACCAATTATGCTAATAATGACCTAATTTGCATAATTTAGTTTGATTTTTTATTCTATTATAATAATGAATGCGGATCTACGTCTTGAACGTCTTTCAGGTTGTGGGTTTTCCTAAAAGAAAGCAACAAAGCTCAACAGACTGAAACCTTGTATTTGATTGGTGATGAAGTTGTTACCTTCGTAGTCGAGCCGTCCGTCCCTGTCTCCGTCTCCGTCATCCAGCAGATCCTTCAGCTCGTCATCACTCAGGTCCTCACCGCAAGCGTCTGCCATGGTCTAGCAGAAACAACAACAAAAAAAAAATCTAAGGTTTCAGATCTTAGTTAAGTATTTAGAATAGCTGTGATTCTCTTGTTTTGATCATCATCTCTCGCTGATCTGGTACATACGTCACTGTCACTTCCACCCAACCTGAGGGAGACTGTTGACCTCCATGAATGTTGTCTGTGATTACGACACTGCACTATACTATGAACACAGAGACAGAGAGAGGGGGGAGACAGGCTTACGCACAGACACTGAACTATACTACGAATAGAGTGAGATAGGCATACGCAGACAGACACACACGCACACACTATCTCTCACACAAACACACACACACACACACACAGAGAGAGAGAGAGAAAGGCAAACATATACCCCAAAGAATATGAGCCTGTTACAACGGAGTACGAATCAGTACAAGTTTTTACCCTCAGTTCCTCGATGCTGATGAATCCGTCGTTGTCCTTGTCGAAGATCCTGAAGGCGGCGCGAACCTCGGTCTCGTCCATCTCGTACTGGTCCTGGTGCATCTGTTTCGCCATCAGCTCCAGGAACTCGTCAAAATCCATCGTGCCGCTTCCTGGAGGGGGGTGGGGTGACAAGCGCAATGTTAGGGGCCAGACTGATGTACGATGACTAATAAACTTCCAACTATCACCAGTGAAAGTAGCGTCTGGGGTCCCTCAAGGAACCGTCCTGGGACCATTGCTCTTCCTCTTGTATATAAATGACCGAACCTAGACTTTGCCGCGACAGTATGGGATTCATATACAAAGAAATACAAAGACAAACCGGAAAGGGTACAGAATCAAGCTGCAAGATTCTTCATGAACAACTATGAAAGAGGTGCTAGTGTCACGGAAATGAAGAGTAACCTACAGTGGGTATCGCTGGAAGACAGGCGAAAAATGTCCAGACTATGCATGATGTACAAAATCACCAATAAACTAGTAGACGTACCAACTACTAGGTACCTAATACCAGCCCAGAAAAGAACAAGAAATAGTCATACGCCAAAAAACAGTTACTCAAGCAACTTGATATGATTTTGGAAATATTCAGACGTTTCAGGTAGTATCCACTACGGATGATGCAGCTGACTTCTAGGAGAAGTTGTGAGACAATCACATATATACTATACTATACTATACTATACTATACTATACTATACTATACTATACTATAATATACTATACTATACTATACTATACTATACTATAATATACTATACTATACTATACTATACTATACTATACTACACTATACTATACTATACTATACTATACTATATACTATACTATATCTGTACTAAAGAACTAGGGAGCTGCTCCCTTACCGTCCTCATCGGCCTCCGCCATGATGGCGTCCAGCTCGTCCCTGCTGGGGTTCAGGCCGCACTGCTTCAGGATGGTCCCCAGGTTCTGCGTGCTGATCTCTCCAGAACCGTCACGGTCGAAAATGGAGAACGCCATCTGAAGCTCTAGGTAGGGAGAGAAATATTAAAAGTACTACTCAGAGATTCCAAACTTCACCCTCCCTTTTTAGAAACATACTACGCAAACACACGCACACACACACACACACACACACACACACACACACACAAATACACGCACAACACATGTATACACGTACATACATAGTATCACATATTTAACGTTAAAATGATCAATGTTGCCTCCAGATCTAGACTGATTGAAGAGACATAATAACAAGTCGGTTTTCAAACTTACCTTCTACCTGCTCCTTAGTCAGGGAGTCACTCGCTCTTCCCTGCAAATATAAACACCCAGTAAATAAGAAATATATGAATATGTAGGGCAGTTATAGTAGAATATTCATCAATCAGTGACTGTTTTGAGAGGTAGCAAACACGTACCTCCAAATTTGCGATGTCTACATTTCTTGCATGTTTTGTTTGTAAATGTACGGTACATGTACGTATTGTAGTGTAGATATTGCATATAAGATTAATATATACCATTGGGTAAACGCCAGCTAGCTAAAGGTGAATCTAAATAACTCAAATTCATGCAATAAAGTCAGTATGGCCTGAGGTGTGGAGCCAGATTACGTAACGATTGTCTGGTTGAGATAGAAAGGGCATGTCTGAAATACTAACATGTCGTACAGTTGGATTTTAACGCACTTTATTTGGAAAGCTCCGAGATTAAACTACTCGCAAGAGACTTGAACTTCAACTTGACCCGATCTTCAAGATAAGATATTGCCAAGTCTATATTCACCCAATTACTCCCATTACACTGTGAGGTTTCCAGCGAACTGACAATTGCGTAAGTTAACGACTTCAGAGAGGCACACTAAAACGTGTAACTGTAAAACGTGTTTTAGATTAGCTACTGCATTAGACGTTTTGTCAATGTATGCACATTACTATTAAGCTTTGTATTTGTATGGTTCTTCGCCCGAAAGGGCGTGAATGTATGTATCTTAAGACATGAACTACTCTCCAAGCAGAGGTTTTTAGTTTTACATTTTCTTCGTTTTTCATCATTTTCAGCCAAACTTCGGTTGGGGGGGGGGGGGGGTATTGGATACTGCCTGGCCAATCTGATATTGTATTGCAGCCACCAAAATATCACACGAAGACCATACCTCCAACTAGAGACCAACCGAAAAACGCTATTTTTGTGTGCAGTCAACTGCAATTTATTCCTTGGGCGATGTGTGTGAAATAAACAAAACATTTTCAGCATCAAGAGCCAAACGAACTGCTAGCTATTTCTGTGCGACGTTTTGGGGCCTGCCTTCCGGTGCTGTAGACGTTGATCCCTTCATTTGTTGCACTTGTCGCGCAGCTGTTTTTGTAAGGATAAGGATCGTAACTGTTTGATCTTCTGAATATCTTTAAGTCTCTTGTAAGTCTACGCCGGGATATCTTGAAGTGTTCGCATATGTGAGTGAACAAATCCTTCAGGGCCTTTTAAAGAAGAAACCAGAGGTATAAAGCTGCAAAAACATTATTCATTTAGTGTCACACTCAAGAACAAAAGACAGTATAATAGTATTAACCCTGGACCTCGGATGTCTAGTCAGAGTTCTAAAAAAAGCTTATTGCAGTTTCCTATTGCTGTCATCAGGATAATAACATGCTTGAATAATTAAGAATTTCAGAATATGAACGATTCGATCGAAGAAATGTCGTCAAGTTTATGCATCAATTCAAACGTCGCGAATACTAAGAATTATTGTATTAAACACAGTATTTGGAATGGTACGTGCAACGTTTCTATACATCGCGTAACAAGCAAAATGTAGAACATGTAACATGGTGTCTTTAAAATGTGGAGAATGGCTCTTCTTATCTAAACTGCGCGGTGTTAGGTGGCGGTTTGGCGCGTGCCACAATTTTGTTTCATACCAGCATGGTACCACATTTCGGCTACCGTGAAGCAAGAAGCTAACTGCTGAAGCATTAAGTTAACCCTTGTCCTGTTGGCATTTTTACACAGTATTTTTCAATGTTTTTATGTCTTAATCAGGTCATAGACCCCTGACATTTTTTTGCCATGCGGTGCCATAGTCGTTTCGCTGCGGTGTGATGCGTTGCACGAGAAATACCCCCAAATCGTACATGTTCAAGGAGCTGTATGGATGGTACTGTATGTGTAATCCATATATATATATATATATGTATACATTTTACCTTTACCGAGAAGGTTAGTATGTTTTTGGCAGCGTCCTTGTGTGTGTTTGTTAGTCTGTTTACGCGATAACTCAATAAGGCTTTGACGGATTATCTTGATATTTGGCAGATGAGTAGGTCTTAATGAGACCTCAAGATGATTAGATTTTGCCCTCTGGTGACTTCTTATAGTACTGCAGCGGAACTTCCGGTTTTGATATTTCTTACTCTGGACATGTTTGTTTCCAAATTCTATTGTTACTACCCTCTTAGGAAGACCCAGTGGAGGTTATTGTCCAATGAACTCCGTTGTAGGAAAGTTGGGGCCTAACACAGTCCCGCTAACCCAGTTCTCATGTCTCCACGCGAAGGCGTCAGTCAACATCACTAATGTGAAGATAATGTGACAGTAAACATCGTTAATATGAAGGGTATGTATCCAGTACTGGCAGTAGCGCTGACACGAGTTGACTCACACATATCTATTAGCACTTTATGTGGCACTTTATTCTTTCAACACTACAGACCACACAACGCTTTCTATCAAACTAACAAATTAAAATGTTGTCAGAAAATAATCAAATGTAGCCAAATGGGGAGAATGATTTGCCAGAGGAATTTGACAAATATAAGCTAAGGTTTCATCATGGGGAATGTTGCCCTTATCATATGTTGATCACTCTCCTGGCCTATTTTTGCTAATTTTTACCATTCATAACCCTTTTTGAAGTCCTGGTAGAGGCACCCGCCCAACAGGCTTTTTTTATATATATTTTGGGTCATTTGGCTCTTGGTATCTTTTATTACGCCAGTCAAACTTCGGATGGCGTATTCGATACTCTCTTACCAATTTGATACTGCCTTGAAGTTGCCAATTTGATACTGTATTGCCAATGTGATACATGTACTGTATTGCAGCACCAAAGGATCTGCCTGGAGACTATCTCTAGGATGTCTAATGTTTCCCTGACTGTCGGTCATATTGACTCACACTTAGCTGCCGGCGGTGCACCGGGCATGGGGCAAACTGTACACCCAAACATGGGCATGCCGTCCGCGGCTGTTTTTATACAGAAGTCAAACCCTTCAGACATAGTTTTAGACATAGCTATAGTTCTAAACAATTACCTTTTATTATGTAGATATTAAGTTATTTTGTATTTTGTTTCTATGTTATTTTATTTTTGTAATTAGTCTTCGGGCAAAAATTTGCAATAAACTTATCTGTCATTTATACCTGGACGCCTTAAACTATGACTACGTTTTAGAGCTGCACAGAATGAATAATAAAACAATTTATAAATTATAGGTAGAGCAGATGACTGTTAGAGTTGTGCATAATTCTACTGCAGTGAAAAATAGAATCAAACGCCGAAAATTTAATTTGAAACTTCTTGTAATTCTTTTTACGGGTACCAGCTCTTTGGGAATGGTTTTGGTTATCATAAATCTGAAAAATTGACAGTTTTTCATTTAGGAATTTTTAGAACGTATCGTTGGAAATCAGGGAAGCATGTCGCGAATGTCCAAGTTTAGCCTGCTGTATTAGCGGCCCTGCGGCATCGGCGAGTTCCTTCGTCTAAATTTAGCAGGTCTTGTCAACTTGGGTAGTCTTAGCCGTAACTTAACGCTTCTGGCAGGGGCAGTTCAAACCACGCAAGGAAAAAGAAAAGATATAAAAAGAAAAGATACAAAGATACAAACGCGTTAAAAGATTGCTTCCTGAGCTTAGAAAGATTCATAAGTTACCACGAATTTTTCCACAACATTTTCTGTGACTCTGCCTGAGGTACTAAGATGTTTATACTAGCTGGTTTGTACTAATTATTGAACAGTCGGCTTGAGTAAGCAGAGGGCATGTTTGCTACGCCTACAAATAGCCCGACGGGCTCAGCATGCCTTCCTAGAACTGTTGAAAAAGAAAGGAAATCTTAAGATCCTAGCCGTAACTAGACCCTGCTGTGAACATTAAGCTAAGGGAATGCAACTAGTTGAAGTGGGGGAAAGTGTGCGCGATTCGTGCGAACCTAAGACCTCACATTCATCAGAAAAACGCCCGCATCATTTGGACCCTAGCCTCTGTCAGGCTTCGGGAGGGGGCTGAAAAGAGTAGAAATCGGCCAAATAGAGAAATATAAGATGCCAGGGGAGTTGGCCCGCTAGAGAGTACAGTTTGCCTGTAATCCTGCAAAGGAGTCTGGTGGAGACTAAATGCCAGCTGTGGAGGCGAGGCTATGAGAGTGTAAATAGCTGGAGAGGAAAAGACTGGCCGGCCATAGTATGACATAGAGGGTCCAGTTTGCATGAATTGTTTGCCTGCATAGTAGGGCCTGTATAGATGGCCGGCCAACTCCCCTGGCCAGCTTCATTAGTTTTAGGCTGGTTTCTACTATTTATTCAGCCTGCAAAACAGTCTGATGGAGACTATATTAGTGTTAATAGCCCGGAGAGGAGAGGACTGCTAGGCGTGCGACCCTCGGACCCTCCAGCCGGCGGCATGTCCGCCACTGGTCCGAGACGCGGCCTTATGTGGTGATGATATATATGTGACAACACCTCCGGGCTGGGCTGTCACTGCAGAATCTAGCTGACTTAATCTTTCCAATCTTAGGATAAGTTCAGATCTGCGCCAAACATGTTTGTACGGACGGCAAGTGTACAGAAATAAAATAAGAATGCCCTGTCGCCGTTCCTACAGAATCCGGCTGACTTAATCTTTCCAATCTTAGGATAAGTTCAGATCTTCGCCAAACATGACTATTCGGTCAGGAAATGTACGGAAAGAAAATAAGAGTGCTCTGTCTCCTCACACTTAGGACAAGCGAGAGAGATGCTTAGGACAAGTGCAGGTATTCTAGTACTTCCCTGGACTGTACGAAACCGGGCGGTTCGTACAGAAAATGTACAGAAACAAAAAAAAATGTCCTGCCGCTTTACACTAAGGACACGTGTAGATAGTCTGGTACTCCCCTGGACTGCACGAAACGTGAATGTTTGGGCACTAAACGTACAGTAACAAAAAGAGAATATGCCACGTCTCTTCACACTCCGTCCAAGTACCCCCCCCCCCCTACATATCTTTCGTCAGGACCTATACCCCGGCTTATGTGGGCTTTCCCTCCAACGACAGCTCAGGACCACACAGCGATCTCCAAACCAAGACGTCTGTCATCCTCCAAGAAAACTCAACATATCCTTAACACCAGAGAGAAGCCCTTAAGTTATCGAGGAAGGTGAGTACATTTGTCACAAGACGTGCGAGGCACTACGAGAAAGGACACATAAGAAAGAAAGTGAAAGTCTTACGCCGTCGTCCGACATCTTGACCGTGTCTTCGTCCGTCCGTTCCGCAGTGAAAGTGAAAACCGACACCGCGTCTTCCCGCCAATATTTATCATCTTACCCCCGGTCACGTGACCTGTGTTCCCGCCAATTATGCACTAGTATCATCCCTGTGGTCACGTGACCAGGGTGTGATCACGTGACCGGGGCGCGGCATCTCCTTAGGCGGATGCTTGGTGATGACCTTGCCGTGACCTTCCCCGACTGTCTCATCTTCTATAAGGAGCTTCTTTTAACGGTAATAAGATGGGCGAAGACATAAGCGATCAAGTGGTGTATGCCCTACAGCAGCGGAAGCATTGGTGACATCAAGAAGGTTAAATCAAGGAGCTTTTGTAGAAGCTCCTTGGTTGAATACAAGTATTTAACCTCTTTGGTGCCATTGACAAGGATGTAAACTTTCATAAAGAGGAAAGTTCTAGGATGTGAACTTCATAAAGCTTCAAAATAATTTATCTCCAAAAGAATAAACTTAAATCATAATGCACCAAGGAAGGTTATAGACATGTAAGCAATCAAAGATACACAATGAACTTGTTCCTCAAGAAACTCAAGTAACAATTTCCTTGTGTAAAAGCACGTTTAGTTATACGTTACTGAAGACATAAGACATATGAAACTTTATTAGCATTGACAGACTAAACAAGGAGAAGTTAGGGACATCTTCCCTCCATGGAGGAGGTTGGTGTTGTAAGGTTTTATTTATGTTATCACCTGTATTCATTGTATATGGAAGGTATGTTCAGATGAAGATGAAGATGAAGAATGGTTAGAAGAAGGCAGATGGGTTTAAATGTAATTTGACGTCATATGGCCATGAATAATGTGGGAGTTGCTTTGTCTTGGTATAATTTTAATAGCCTGTCAAACAGGGATAAAAATACATAGCCTGTGTCTCAACTAGGATTAAACACAGACCACACTACCATAAAATAGGGGTGATAATGTAAAAATCCTTTAAAATAAAGCAATACAAATATACGACAACCTGCTATCATTGACAGCACTAACAGACCTATAATAAAACTAGAGTTCCACGATCTCATACCTTCGCCAAATGATGTTAGCCTTTATGACTAAGAAATTATAGATGAATCCCCCTGATTGTGCAAATAGGATCCTATATTGCATCAATTATATCTGTTGATCATATTCTACACAAGAAGTCTTATCTTATCAATGCATGCCATTATAGCATGTTCTCATAAATTATGCAAATGAGTTCCTTATTTGAATAAGCTATGTTTAATTATGTTCACCTTCACATAAGTTTCAAATATCCCAAGTATGAAATTCCAGACATTACCACTATGTAATTATAACATTTTCTTGTTAATTATGCAAATTAAGTCTTCATTTGCATAATCAATATCTGCCTGTATTTCTGCCGTTCTGAATTACATGTCACAAGCTTGAATCGTCCTATCATGGAATGCAGCTGATTTATAGAATTTCCTCATTAATTATGCAAATTACATTAATATTTGCATAATTGTAATATCATTATGTCAAGCATCGCTTCAGCTACCTACATGCTAAAAATCACGACGATCCATCAGTCGGTTCTTGAGTTATCCGCCTTTAAACATTTTTCAACTAATGTCCCTGCAGTTCCAGAGCAAGCCGCTAGGGGGCCCAAACTCACGTCACTTGTTCCCCAGCACAAGAGCTACCTTCCATCCAAATTTCGTCACCCTAGCATGTCTAGATCACGAGATATCAAAACCGGAAGTTCAGCTGCAGTACCATAACAAGCCGCTAGGGGGCCCAAAATCTAATCAGTTCCACGTCTCATGAAGACCTACCCACCTACCAAGTATCAAGACAATCCATCTTAGCCTTCTTGAGTTATCGTGCTCACACACACACACACACACACACACACACACACACACACAGACACACGAACGCCAACGAAAACATAACCTTCTTGGCGAAGGTAACCAGCCAACCAACCATAGTGAAGAGGTGAGGTCAATGACCTCTCAGGCACCCCATTCAACCAGACTATATTTTATTCAGCCTCTGTCTAGGGGTAAAAATAGATTGGGCTGTCTCAGCCTGACCTGCCAGCTGGAGGTATATAAACAAAAACACTCTAGATCTGTCCCAACTTTTGGGTCAAACAGACCATCCTATTATGAAGTAGGGGTGAAAAAATGAAAATCCTTTTAAATTAAGCAATAAAAATATACGACAACCTGCTAATGCACTCTAAAACGCAAAGAGACTCAACAACTACCCACATACCAAATATTATACCAAACGACCCACCAGATTTTCCAAACATTCAACACAAAAAGACCAACTTTAAACATATTGTAAATATCAAACGCAAACAGCTAGGAAGCCCAAATTTAAACCACTAAACCATGGTAATAACAACTACATGCTACCTTAATATCGCACAAACAGTCCATAACGCACAAACAACAGAATAAAAAAAATTAAACTGCAGTACCAAGGTCAATCACCAGGGGCTCAAAGTCAACCTACACAATCTCCAAGGCCCCATCCATCAATCTGCCAAATATCGTACAGTTCCTTCTCACCGATCTTCAGATATCAGACCAAACATGAAACGGAGTAAAAACAATACCCCCATTTTCATGGAGGGTAAAAACCTGAATTATTGTTAATTTACAATGCAATAGCAAATTTCTCGGAGGATTATAAATACTTTAAAAGAAACATCCAGTTACATATTGTACTGTATGCCCTTAAGTGATTATCTCATATTGTCCAATCCTCCCCTAGAGTCAGTCACGGTCCATCCCTTGGCTCAACCCTGCCCCACATCCAATCATGGTCCGTCCCTTCCATCATCCCTCACATATCATATAGACTTCAACGGTTCGTCCTCTTCCATCCCCCCTAGTATCATTCACGGAGCGTCCCTTCGAACAAACCGCCCCCAGTCATTCACGGTCTGTCCCCTATATATGTGAGCTTACATATTGGCTCTGTTCCTATTCTTTGGCAGATTTATATACGGACATTAATATCTTAATACAAGATCGCTTTACTATCGTTACAGATACCAGCTGGTATTGAAATAAAATCATATGGCACCCCCATGCTGCAGGCCTAGGTGTCGTGGTATCGTCTATCAACAGCCGTTATGTTGTGGCACTAATATGCTATACCATACCCATTCAGGACGGGGGGTAAGCATGTATTATGTGCTGTAATTGTGATATCACTCATCTTATGAACATTACTTCTAACATCGCTGTTAATGTAATGTCAGAAATTTGTCAGCATTTGTTGTGAACATTATGTATTACTATATTCTCTTCGGCGGTTTGGAATTTCTTGCTCATTAATTACGTTGTTTAGGAATTTCAGACCTCTAATATCTAGTTCCACTTGTGGCTTTGTTTATCTCTTTCAATTGACAAATGACACTGAAAGTGCTTTAGAGCTGAAATACGAGCCTGCGAACGCCAGGAATGTTGTTGTACGGGGATTAGATCGGACCGGGCGCTATTATTACGACCGGCGGCAATAGCCTCTACCAGGCTTCGGGAGGCGGCTGGGAAGAGTAAAAATTGGCCAAATAGAGAGAGATAACATGCCAGGGGAGTTGGCCGGCTAGAGCGGCAAACAGTACTCTCAAGCGGACCAACTTGTGAGGTCGTGTGGCATAGCGGCAGAGTGTTCGACTCGGAATCAAGAGGTCCGGAGTTCGAGTCTTGACATCCCACCGATCTTGTGCCCTTGGGAAAGGCACTTTACACGACTTTCCTCACTTCGCTTAGGTGAAAATGAGTATTGTATTGTCCCCTGTGTTGGTGGCGACATTAATATAAGTTGAAAAAACCTGAGTGTGCCGTCACCACGTCTTATGATTAGATGTTGGAATATTTATTTTTAAAAAGCGGACCAACTCCCTCAGCATGTTATCTCTCTATTTGGCGTATTTCTACTCTTCCCAGCCGCCTCCTGAAGCCTGACAGAGGCTAGGTAAACAGGCGAGTAGAATACCGGGGTGTGGCGTTATTGTAACCCCGTGACCTCGGCACGCACCAGGAAGTATTAGCCTCCACTGGGCCTTCATACGGGGGCCAGTATTAAATCAATCAATCAATCCATCTTTATTGCGCAACAATTGCAACAGGTACAATGTATGGCAAGTATAGACAAGAGTAACAATACTAAAATCTACTTCTAAATGACTAACTCTAGACGCTACGCTGTAATTGTATTAAAGCAGATCTTTTGGTGGGGGTAAGATCTTGGGTGGGGAAATGGTTACAGACTGGCCAATTTGATACCTAATAGTCTTACCCCCACCAAAAGATCTGCTTGGAGATTAGGGCCAGTACAGATCCTAGAATTCGGTAAAAAAAAGGAATAGTTGGCCAGGAGAGTCAGTCTGCGAGAGGGTTAAGTTCCCTTACTGAACGGGCACATGAACTCTGCGCTGGCTAAACTCCCCTTGTCAATTATTGGAATATAGTATAATGTTAGACGTAGATATAGTCTCACATACCACTGAATTTTCTTTCTATGTTGTTTGTAACTTCAATTAGCCCTCGGGCATTCATATGTATTTGCAATAAACTTTCACTATTATTCACTATTGGCTAAATTTTCCTTTTTTTTAACCCACGCTGTTAGTCTAGTGGAGACTACGGAAGTATAGAAATTTAACGTTCCTCTAACGAAAAGAAGCCTTGTTTTTCCAGGATTTGCTAGAGTCTGTATCTGTATGGCCGGTATATTGTCATTTCATAGATTGTTAGATTGAAAACAAAAATTTTTAATGGCATTTTGTTTCTAGCGGCCTGTAATGTATGAATAACTGCATGCCGTGTGCTAACTGCATGAGTTATGTGGACTGTATCCAAATCTTCTGTACCAATTTAGAAGCAGAACGTGCTGGGAGATAACGCTATAAATCAGTAGAGGCGTCAGGAAGTACAAGGCTGTCCGGGGTGCGGGGTCTAAATGCAGACAACACGGTTCCTGTGGATTGCAGTTTCACTCATCAATTAGGAACCGCAACCTTCTGTCTGAAATATGCACCAAGGGGACATTCCGGCTCGGTTCTGTCCGGATCATTCAGGCTGGGTTTCACACAAATCACTTTTTGTCATAATTTTATTTTTATATCATGTTTGTTACATGATATGTGTGGTGGGACTAGCTGAACCTCCAACCAATGAAGAATAAACAGAGGTAGGCAACGAAAACATGGGAGGATGATGTAAAAAAATGGATTAAAAACCAAGAAGGGTGGGGAAAACTGGTTGTGAAGTGTTCTATGTTGCCCCAACGGTAAAATACGTACTAGTCTAGAGGATAGATGAAGTGAGAGGAACGCATTGTATGCTACATGCATATGACAATCATAAGCAAACAAGGGGGAACATAGCATCTGACTACGTAGTTTAAAGGCTGACTCTAAATTATAACCTGTTAGATTTGACTTATAATTTTCTGAAACAGTGAAAGACGAAAGATGTCACATTTTCTCTAATGTGTACATGTGGGTTCTGTGATGTTAAGAGGACAGTCTTCTTTCTGTTTGTCTGTACACGTTGAAAAACCTGGGTGGAATTTTTGGGCTTCTAAAAACTAAAACTATGACTCATTTGATTTATTAGACTGTATAAATGGACATACAGGCAGGACTGCCCAACTATCCGGATATAACCCGTTAGTAGATAGCCATGATGGTATCCTCCCCATTTCGATTTTATTTTTAAAGTTTGAGCCAGGGTATGATGATACATACAGACATCTGTCACTTCGCTTGAACGGCTGTGTTAGTATACGTTACCAACGGTTATACACATATATGGAGCATACATTACTATCTGTACACGTATGTGGATATTTATGTCTAAAGTCTTGGGTCCAGTCTTATAACACATCATGTAGAAACGTAGTTCGACTTTCTGGGTGGGCGTGTCTTGGTGTAAATACTGTAATGGTACGTGGTTACATAGCGGTTTACTGATGGAACATTTAAACTTAAGGCAGAAGGGTACGTAGTGAATAGAGGAGAGAGAAAAAATTGCCAGGGCAGTTTTGGCATCATAGATCTAAAGTTTCATTCGCCCGCGCAGTTTCCAATGGGAAGGGTTACCCTTATGCTTACTTGGTGACACACACACACACACACCCCTGCCGTTGATAGCATTGTCACGACCCCACATTCACGATGTATGACAAGAATGGGGATAAGACAATTCCACAACTATCTTTGGCGCTCGTTGCTTCAGTTTACATCAAATGCAGACGCCAACTGCGTCAAAATCATAAACCATAATGCGCACGCCGATTTTAATCGGACAACTGTTATTTTTAAATGCCAAGACCAGCATGATGAAAGTGCTGCATAATCTATATAAACTATTACTGCATACTAGTAATCTTATCTGGAAAGTTCATCTGTGCCATTCGTGATAGACGTCATTATGAAGTAAGTTTTAACTGTAATTTCCATCACAATAAATTGGACGTATTCAAATTTTTGACGTCTGTACTTTGCAGATTTCCTTGGCACCGACTGGAGTTGTACAGTCGAAAATGTAGATAAACTGCTTCATAATTATCACTAGATAACTTGGACACGTTTTTGTACTATTAATATCTCAATATCATATTGTATACTGCTTAAAGATACTTGATTGAAAGCATCAGCTAGAGATTATGAATTTGCAGCGCTTTCTGAATCCGAACCATCCACTGCAATATACGTAGAGAAACGTTAACATCAGATATAGATCTAGCCTCCACCAGGCATTCCTACGGGGGTACGGATCGTAGAATTCGGCAGAAATAATTGACCAGAAGTAGTCTCCACCAGACTCTTTTGCAGGCTGCATAAATAGTAGAAATCTGTCTAAAAAGAACTTAGCTGACCAGTGGAGTAGATTGCCAGCTACATTCTTTTAGACCGATTGTCTGCTATTTATTCAGCCTGCAAAGGAGTCTAGTGTAGACTAGGCCAGGACAGTCAGAACGCTGGAGGGCTAATTTGCCCCTATAGCGTACTGAACTCTACGGTTGCTAAACTCCTCTTGTTATTATTCTCTCTATTTGGCTAAATTTTACTGTTTTTATACGCGCGCTGTTGATGGAAACCAAGATAGATCCATAGACCAGCTATGTTGGTACCTCTTTACATTCTGTCTGTTCCCTTGCAATTTGAAAACACATACATAAAATTATTTCTTAAACGACTCATTTTCGTTCAGGAAGTAGCCATATCCTTCGAGACCGTGCAGGCATTGACGATAAATCTTTAAGACGTCTCAAGACACGTTCCAAGGAGATGTGGATACTTACCGGCATGGTGGGACCGTCTGTAAGGAGTCTTGGAGGAAGGAAGTCGTCTGAGCTGAGTCTCTCTATCTCAGCTCTCTGCTTGGGAGGTTTGTTAAGAATTGTGAAATGCCGGGAGCGGGTTTTATATGCGGGATTTGGTGTCTAAAATTACCCGTGTGTGGATCGGTGAAGGTTTAGAAACGGTTTCTCATGTCTGTAGACTATTTATCATGTAGGATCCGGAGATACTGATTAATTAGGACCCCTGCTGGGGGGCTGGCAACCAAGCCCAAGCCTGGTGTTCAGATCTTTCACAACCTAATATCCAAGCAGATCCCTTTCGGTGGCAAGGCAGTATCCATTAGCCTCTACCAGGCACCGCGGATTGCTGGAAAAATAGTAGAAATTGGCCGAAATAAAGGGATAGTATACCAGAGAAGATCAGAGAAGATCCAGGGCCATAGAAGCTCCAATTTGCTACCCACGGATTGGAGCTTCTATGGCCCTGGATCTTCTCTGGTACACTATCCCTTTATTTCGGCCAATTTCTACTGTTTTTCCAGCGATCCGCGGTGCCTGGTAGAGGCTAAGTATCCATCAGCCAGAGAAGTTTACACGGCCACCGAAGGTACTGGACACTCCTTTGGCCAGTGGATATAGCCTTGTCACCATATGATCTGCTTGGAGATTAGCACAACCTACCCGGAGAGCCTGGTACCCGGCCCCTTATAGAGGCTGTTACCCAAAGGTACTTTCAATTGGTAAGCTGCTGTTGCTGCTGATAGCCTGGTACCCAGGCTTTGAACAGGGACATATGTGGGGATACTGATTGAAAATAGGACCCCTGCTGGGGGGCTGGCAACCGAGCCTAGGCCTGGTGTTCACATCTTGCACACCCTAATCTCCAAGCAGAGGTTTGGGGTTATTTTTGGCGTGTTTGTAGGCTTTTTTATCGGGGTTTGTTTTGCACTGTTGGGTTGAGTGAGAAAAAAAAATCCAGTGCAAAAGAGAAACCACGATTAAAAAAAGCCCTAAAACACGCCAAAAATAACCCCAAACCCAAACCTCTTTCTCTTTCAGATCCCTTTCGGTGGCAAGACAGTTATCATCAGCCAGAGGAGTCTGCACGGCCACCGAAGGTACTGGATTTATTTTACATTCATTGTTACTATGCACATTTCTTTTGCATTGTTACTATGCAGATTGATTTTACTTACATTGTTACAATGCAGATTCATTTTAGTTCCATTGTTTTACTATGTAGATTCATTTTACTCCCATTTTTCCTGTAGCAATTTTTTTACTTCCATTGTTACTATACACATTTCTTTTTTACTTACATTGTTACTATGCAGATTTCTTTTACTTCAATTGTTAGTATGCAGATACATTTTACTTTCATTGTTACTATGCAGATTCATTTTACATTCATTCTTTCTATGCGCATTCATTTTACATTCGTTGCTACTATGCACATTTCTTTTACTTGCATTGTTACTATGCAGATTCGTTTTACTTCCATTGTTAGTATACAGATTAATTGTACTTTGTAATTGTTACTATACAGGATCATTCAATGTTGCCATACAAGATCATTGCACTTGCTGTGAAAGTTATTTCCATTGGACTGTTAGAATTATTTTACCACATTATTACAAAGTAATCTTTTACAAAGGTGTTTACTGCACAATTTTTCACAAACAAGAAAGGTACATCATTCGTTCCTTTTTCATACAATCCAAATTAAAAATCAATTCTATTCACACACAAGACAACAGACAAAGCTCTATTGGTCCATTTGATGTGATTACTATGAATATGGGATACCATTGCATAATTGCGCTTTTATTGCTATATGCTTCATGGCAATAGGTTATCACGTATTAAATATTTCTACTTTAAATACAAGCACAATTAAATACAAGCACATAATATCCCATAGGAACATATGGATAAAAGGTGGCTCACAGGGCACAATGATTCACTTTGAGATCTTGCATTTTACCAGTGACTTGAAATTTAATTTTGTTGAACGCGGCTGGCGAGGACTCGGCTTGTCGCTTACTGACGTCCTGCAAAGAAATAAACAAAGGTACCATCAATACTGAGTTGTGGACTGTCTTGAAGAGTTTCAATAACTAATGCATGAAGAATCAGTGTTGAGTGTACGCGCATGGTTAAATTTAAAGCTGGTTAAGTGGTGCTCGTTTGGAATAGTGTCAAGAAATGGTATGTTCATGCGAAGTACCTTTAGTCTCTACCAGGCTAACTACGCTGGCTATATATAGGGAGAACAATTGCCAGGGGAATTTGACAGCTATGGGGTTTATAACTGGCCAATTTAAAACTCTCCTTTTTGCCAAATGCTACGATCTGTATTCCTGTAGGAAGGCCTTGTGGAGGCTATAAGTACCTGGTGCTACTTGGCATAGGAAGTGTTGTGGAACGTTGCAGTTGTTATCATTCCACTTGTCCCCTTTCCAGTAGTCAGCGCAGTCCTCCTCGCATTCCTCTTTACCACCGTTTGGTTCCCCCCGATGCCAAGAGCTGTGTTCTTTGGAGTGGTTATTACTTGGCTCCCCCGGAGCCCAGGAGTCGTAGCTCCCAAGTGGAGAACCATCGATCCACTCGAAGCTTCCCTCTTTGCGCCGATCATTGAGACCAAACCAGAAAGTGGCTTTTTTGTCGACGGCGTTCTTGAGAGAGATGAGGAAGGCGTCTGTGGCAGCGTCTCGGGGCATGGCAAGGGTGCCGCCATCGACGCGACAGTACAGAGCCGAGTCCCCAAAGTTCGCCAGGATGTTAAACGCCTTGTAGCAGGTTTCACGGAACATAGTGTAACCTTCAGGGCAAGATGCTAGAAACAAAAAATTTATAGGGTTTTAATGTGTTCTTGAAAATAAAAATTGATGATGATAAAGGTAGAAAAATACAATTCACAACTAAATATCTATTTCGCTATTTAAACATAAGAGTTGTGTTCCTCGTATAGAATAGCTGTATTACCTTCGTTTGACCTGACTGGTTTAGGATGTTCCGGTGGTCCGGCAGCTTTTCCATTTTGGCCAGGAGGACCAATAGGCCCCATCAACCTTGGAGGGCCAGGTGGCCCAGGGGGCCCCACACAAACAGGGCCAGGTGGCCCAGGGGGCCCCACACAAACAGGGCCAGGTGGCCCAGGGGGCCCCACACAAACAGGGCCAGGTGGGCCCATGGGCCCCTTTTCTCCTGGTGGACAGGCAGACACAGGGCCAGGTGGTCCAATGGGCCCCTTTTCTCCTGGTGGACCGGCAGACACAGGGCCAGGTGACCCCTTTTCACCTGGTGGCCCAGACGAGCCAGGGGGGCCTGGGGGACCAGGTGGTCCCATACTCCCCAAAGTTGCCGGAGACACGCCCATCCCTGAAAGACGATAGATTATCGTTCAGCTGAAAATAAGCAGTGAGGTACATTTACACAAACTATAGATAAACTGACATGACATGTGCTGTGACATTTTTCTCTGTAAAATAATATGGTTAAAATGACATAGTTGTACAAAATACATACTGGATGTCACTATCTTGTAAATGTCAACAAGATTTCATATTTCATCTGGTATTCTACGTTATCAGGTCATGATACTAACGCTCAAGATCCGCACGTAGTAACTCAGCCATCCTGCCCCGTGATGTAAGATTGGCCACCTCAGCAGAAAGCGTCATCACATTAGCTGGATTTAAACAACAAGAGAAATAATTTGTTGGTCTGTATAGTAATATAAACTATATATGCAGCATAGTAATTTGAACAGTATATATAAAGTTTGCAAGTACTAGTATTCAATCATTGTATTACACAGTGCACACAATTAAAAAGCTGACCTGCAAAATATGGCACCAGCATGGCGTTGCCCATGACTAACAGAAAACCCAGGGTTAGCCACATCTTCTTGCACAAACCGCTGCCATTGGAAACGCTGTCCGGTGCCGCATCGTAGGCCGCTGTTTGATTGAAGAAATAAAAAGTACTACCATACCGAAAGACAACGGTGACTGAAGAAGTATCCAAAGAAGAATATACTCAAATGTAAATGCGGTCCTAGCTTTTATGCGAGGTATAAGTTGCAGACTCCACTGAACCTTTTTTTAATCAACTGCGGACAGTTTACTGAAAGCAACCGGGTTTTGATTGTCTGCCTCTGCCTGATTGCTTGTCGACGAGGGAGAAAGACTTCAATTGCAACGTTGGTGTGATTCATGTGAAGTTGTTTGCTTTATTGTTTGCTTTGTGCAACATTTAAAAGCCGAGTTGCCGTCTATTGTGCATATTAGACTGTGTGACATTTTTTATCAACACGAAGTCATCGTTGTAATAACAACACTCGTTGAAAATGGCAAAAAAATACACGAAGTCCATATTTAGGCCCTGATTGTAAGCAGCTTAAAAGTAGATAAAATTAATTTTGTGCATAACGTATTCATATCAGTATGGGTAAAGCGCACAAGAATACTAACGTGCAACTTCACTTGAAATGCAACCATCACTGAAAATGACAGACATTAAAATGTTCCTGCAACTCAACTGTGACTGGTCAATGTTTTACCTGCTCGGCAGCCGTACGCAGGGTTGGCGGTTGCCGCATCATCGGTCTCTGACTCGGTCTGAGACTGCTGCATGGGGGCGGTGCCTGGGGAAATATTTTGTTCCTCAAAAATCATTATCTAGAGTCATGTATGAAATTATTTGGGATACCTAAGCCGATCTTTACCCTGGAAAAGTTTATGCAAATTGTATTTAACTTACCAGTTGGGTCCTGCTGCTGCCGTCTCGGCATGATGTCTGCTCCTCAGGATTCCTGACAGCAAAAATACGTCCTACACCAGGCTAGAAGCTTGTTGACTGAACCACAGTCCTAGACCAATATGGCAAAAACTGGAAAGCCTCCTCAACTGGATTTAGATTCAAAAGATGAAACGAACCATGCTGCATGAATTAGACATAACACGTATACTCCTCGGGATAGACAAATTAAATGAATTAGTAATTGTTTTCAGCACTATAAACAACTTCTTCGGCTATCACATTGCAATTTTATCATGGAACTTCTACTCTGTTGGCAGTAATATTAGTACTATGCTTAACTTTATTCCAACTCTAGATACACAGAGATCAAATTTTCAGCGACCACTGTCGCCTTTACCAGGATAAAGATTGACCAATCACTTCCGCACGTAAACTCGCGAGAGTTACGGTTACAGGCACGTGACCTTATTCACACGAGACTTTACGGATACGTGACGTCAACGATTGATCAAGCGCGTCAGGGGTATATATCAAAGCACCTCAGCCATCATTAAATAACACGAGACGCTGGACGTCATAAACTACCTGGCATAATGATTCATTCTAAAAAGGATGATGACAAAACACAAAAATCTAGCTGGCTCTCACATTTTATTACCATGATGTGCATCAGGAAAGATAAATATAGTAATATTACACAATGTACTATCATCTGTTAAGTCATTTTTCCCAGACTGTGACTATTCAGATCCATTTTACTTCAATTATTACTATGCAGTTTTAATTCACTTGCACTATTAATACAGAATTCACAAATTGTACATCCCAAGAGATAGACCTGAAAGGCCGTCATATTCTCTACTATATAGAGATCATGCAACAATTCTAAATTCAAGGAAGCAACAAAGTTGATGAATATAAAACATATAGGTTACTGCTTACATTTACTTCCATTCTTACTATGTAGATTCATTTTACTTCCATTGTTACTATACAGATTCATTTTACTTCCATTGTTACTATGCAGATTCATTTTACTTCCATTGCTACTATGCAGATTCATTTTACTTCCATTGCTACTATGCAGATTCATTTTACTTCCATTGCTACTATGCAGATTCATTTTACTTCCATTGTTACTAAGCAGATTCATTTCACTTCCATTGTTACTATGTAGATTCATTTTACTTACATTGTTGCTATGCAGATTCATTTTATTTCCATTGTTACTATATAGATTCATTTTACTTCCATTTTTACCACATAGATTCATTTTACTTCTATTTTTTCCAATGCAGATTCATTTTACTTCCCTTGTTACTATGCAGATTCATTTTACTCTCTCATTGTCACTAAGCAGATTCATTTTACTACTTCTATTGTTACTATGCAGATTCATTTTACTTCCATTGTTTCTATGCAGATTTCTTTTACTTCCATTGGTACAATGCAGATTTCTTTTACTTCCATTGCTGCTATGCAGATTTCTTTTACTTACATTGTTGCTATGTAGATTCATTTCATTTAAATTTTTACTATGTAAATATCACACAAAAACTGGCTTACATGGCACAATGATTCACTTTCAGATCTTGTGTTTTACCAGTGTCTTCTTGAACTTTAACACAGGTCGTGAGAGCTCGGCCTGTCGCTTACGGACGTCCTGCAAAGGAGTGAGCAAAGGTACCATCAACTAGGTGTGGAATGTCTTGAAGAGTTTCCATAATAAATGCATAAAGAATCAGTGTTGAGTGTATGCGCATGGATAAGTTTAAAGCTGGTTAAGTGGTGCTCGTTTGGAATAGTGTCAGGAAATGGTATGTTTATGTGAAATACCTTAAGTCTCTACCATACTAACTACGCTGGCTAAACATAGGGAAACATTTGCCAGGGGAGTTTGGCCAGTTTCACTGGCCACGCCTGGCCAATTCAAAACTCTCCTTTTTGCCAAATGCTACGATCCGTCATGATTCCTGTAGGAAGGCCTTGTGGAGGCTATAAGTACCTGGTGCCACTTGGCATAGGAAGCGTTGTGGAACGTTGCAGTCGTTATCATTCCACTTGTCCCATTTCCAGTAGTCAGCGCAGTCCTCCTCGCAGTCTTCGTAAGCACCATTTGGTTCTCCCGGATGCCAAGAGCTGAAGCTCCCAAGTGGAGTACCATCGATCCACTCGAAGCTTCCTTCTATGCGCCGATCATGGAGACCAAACCAGAAGGTGGATTTGTCGTTGACGGCGTTCTTGAGAGAGATGAGGAAGGCGTCTGTGGCAGCGTCTCGGGGCATGGCAAGGGTGCCGCCATCGACGTGACAGTACAGAGCCGAGTCCCCGAAGTTTGCCAGGGTGTTAAACGCCTTGTAGCAGGTTTCACGGAACTTAGTGTAACCTTCAGGGCAAGATGCTAGAAACAATGTTTGGCATTAGTGATACATTTATGGCTATTGCATAGTTAATGTTGAACATAATATAATCAAAGTTCATTTGTTTGAACAGTGTTAATAGTTAAATGTTTGAAGTTAAAACTTTTGTTTCAGCAGAAAATTTAAATGTTATCACCTAGACCTTTCGACCAGTCACTCTGGTCTTGTCACAGTAGACTGAAAAGTGATGTCACACTTCAGATAAGTCACGTGACAAGTCTCACTGGGTTAGTTTCCTGATGAAGACCAGAGAGACTCATCGGAAGCTCTGGGTGAAAACATTTGCCTTTTGTGCTGTAACAAATTGCTAACTTTGTTAACATATGTATCGCATATGATCAAAATGATGCAAGTGAAGATAGGGTTAGCCATACACAACAAAATAGTAATTTTTTTAAACGTTTGAGTTGTGTTCTTAGTATAGAATGGTCATGATACCTGCAGAAGACTTGACGTTTGGACACATCCAAGTTCCATTATGGCCAGGAGGACCAATAGGCCCCATCAACCCTGAAGGGCCAGGTGGTCCAGGGGGCCCGCCAGACACAGGGCCAGGTGGTCCAGACGGCCCCATGGGCCCCTTTTCTCCTGGTGGTCCAGGCGGCCCCATGAGCCCCTTTTCTCCTGGTGGCATGTTGATACATTGATAATCCGTTACATTTTTTATGAATTAAGGTTATATACCGATGTATGTATACATATATGAGATTATATTGAAAATAATTTAACCCTGTGCCCTCCAGAAACTAATCTTATAGAATTTATACTTTCGCATTTTTATAAGACATACCACTTACCCTCGAGTTCTACAATACGATGTTTAATTTTCGTGTTCTGTGCTCTAAGCTCAGTCACCTCATCATAGAGATTCTTCACTTTAACTACAGAAAGAAAGAAGAAAATCACGATAGATTTCTGCAATGATACCGAGAAAAGAATCATTTTGAAAAAATCAGTACAATAACCGACTGCAAAATATGGCAGTAGGACAACGTCATACCACAACGAGCACAAGATGAGAATAAACTAGAAATGTAACGTTTACAAAGCAAATGCATTATGGCATAACAAACTACTACTCTGTGTATTATTCTTACTCATTGAGAAACACATTCATAATATTATACTAGTTAATGTATATTGAGACAAGCACACCCAGCTCTCTCCTGCTATATAATGTAACCCAACACTACATGGTGTCTGCTACAGCACTAGTTACCATGGTGACAGACGTCTGGACCAGTTTATTGACCTTGTGTGTTCGGAGAAGAAGAAGAAACCGAGCAAAAACAATATGTTCCCATCTGTCAAGGTAAACATCATTATTAAGCGATTAACCAACTGACCTGAAAATAGGATGATGTTACCCACAACTAGGGCAATGGTTAAGGCGATACACAGCGTTTTACCCAGACCTCGGACAACGCTCCAGGCGGTCCACAGATGTTTCCTCAGACCGCCCCCAGACTTCTTGTCAGGGTCTGTATCGGATGCCGCTTATTCACAACAACATTTAGTATATCTAGTTATATATATGTTTTATTTATATGAGTTGAAAGGAACAGCAAAATGTATGTAGATGTACATATGGTAGGTACACAATCAGCGACATTTAATATAGAAATGTTACCAATTATAAGTTATGGCAAATAGCAATGGTAAAATTATGAACATATCTTAACAAGAGTTTGCTGACCTCTGTCCTTCACAGATAATTTAGGTCTTTTCTAATTTTTTTTTCGTATCTTTGATTCTGTATAAATAGTTGTAATTACCATAATTTATATGTCATAATTCATATCAATTTATGGTCTTCTTTATTCAAAGTCTTTATTCACATCAATCTCTAGTAATTTTTAACTTAGACTAACACATGTCACAATGGACTAAATTCCCATTTTAGGCTAGGGAATTATAGAAATTTAGTGTGATATATGCAAATTAGTTCCCCTTTCTGCAATAGATTACATAGAAACCCAGACACACAAACACGCACGCACACACACACACAACACAAGCACGTCAACACAATACCTGCTCTTGAATTATACATGGGATTGACGTTAATTGCTGCAGCGCTCGCGACTGAGCTCCACCAAACAGTCTGACGCTGCTGTATGGGTGTAATGCCTGGAAAAAATATAGAATTCATAAGTCAAAATAGAGTAAGTTTGGCCTATATAATATAGAGTAAATCAGTGCAGAAAAAGACTATAGGCAAAAATTCTCTGTGAAGTTCTACATTTTGTAAATACATGTACATAAGCTCAACAACACGACAATCTAAACAGATTCATCTTTGATAAAAAAACATATTTCATTTGCTGCATATTATTTATTTGAAAATTTAAGTCACAATCCCAACAGTCATACTCGCAAACGATTATACACACAACCACCTAATATCTGCTTCCAGAACCTTGCCTCCCACACAGCTACTTAAACTACGGCCTATACCACGGGATTATAAAAATAGGGGTGTTTCTGAAATATGCATTTACATCAATATGAAACAAAACGTGTATCATCACGAACATAATGGATCACCACATACCCAATTACATGACTTTTGCTGCGGACACATTTCAAAAACAGCCCCATACGTTAAGAACAGACGGACTAACTACGGTATGCACGGTTTCAGTCGGTGAACGTACAGGTACAGAAAAGGTGAACAGTCTGCGACTGAAAATTTCGAAAGTGTCTCTTGTGTTTTAAAATGTAAAATGTCAGGACCCATAGTCATTTTCAGGTAGTAAAATAAGTCAGTAAACCAAGAAAACCCACCAGTGTCGCCAGTCTGGTCCTGGTGCTGCTGCCGACCCGACATATGATGCCTCTAGTCTGGTCTCCGTACGGAACAATACGCCCCACACACTTCAGGCAGAGAGCTTGTTGACTGGGCTGCGAACTGGGACCGAAGAGATGTGAAGCTTTGCTGAACAAGATTAAAACGTATGATATGAAAGAAAACAATATTGAGTACTTTTCGCAGCATAGACAAATCATATTATATAAAACATACATAATCATTTTTGAGACTGCAGGCTGTAAACAAGTTAATGAAAACAGACTTCAATGGTCGTAATTTTCTTGTCGAGAAGAACGTTTTTACATTCTATCACAGGTCGTTTACCTTTTCCTCGGGTGTTTTTATGTGTTTGTTGTACTGCTTCAACATGTATGGTTACTGGCAGCTGCTACTTTCCTTACTTGTCTCCTGTAAGTAGATGGCCCTACCCTACAAGAGCTGCCTACTATCCAAATCCGTGCCCCTGCCTTGTCAAGACTACCCACGTACTAAATATCAGGACTGGCCATATAAGCCTACTCGACTTATTGTGTTCACTCACACACACACACACACACACACACACACACACACACACACACACACACACACACACACACACACAGACACACACACGAAGGCACGGCTTTCTTTCACTTCCATTTTTACTAATTAATAATAATAAATAATAAGTATGCACATTCCTTTTGCTTTCATTATCATATTGATTTCTTTATTCATAGTAGATTCATTTTACTTCCATTGTTACTATGCAGATTCATTTTGCTTCCATTGTTACCATACAGATTCATTTTATTTTCATTGTCACTATGCAGCTTCATTTTACTTTGTTACTATTCAGATTTCTTTTACTTCCATAATTGTTACTGTGCAGATATCTTTCACTTCCATTCTTAATATGCAGAATTCTTTTACTTCTATTCTTATTATGCAGATTTTTGACTTCCATTGTTACTATGCAGATACCTTTTTCTTACTTCAATTGTTACTATTCAGATTTCTTTTACTTCCATTGTTACTATGCAGATTTTTTACTTTCATTCTTACTATGCAGATTCCTTTGACTTACATTGTTATAAATGCAGATTCATTTTCATTTCATTGTTACTATTCAGATTTCTTTCACTTTCACTCTTACTATGCAGATTCATTTTACTTCCATTGTTACTATGCAGATTCATATTGTTACTATGCAGATTCATTTTACTTCCAGTGTTAGTATGCAGATTCATTTTACTTCCATTGTTACTATGCAGATTTCTTTTACATACATTTTACTATGCATAGTCCTTTTACCTTACCTTACTAATAGTATGTAGTAAACTTCCATTGTTACTATGCAGATTTATATTGTTATCATGCAGATTCCTTTTACTTTTATTGTTACTATGAAGATTTATTTTTCAGTATTACAGTGCATATTCATTTTACTTACGTTATTACTCTGCAGATATCACACAAAAAAACTGGCTCTCATGGCACACTCATCCCCTTTGAGATCTTGTATTTTACCAGTGACTTGGAATTTAATTTTGTTGAACACGGGTGGTGAGGACTCGGCCTGTCCCTTACGGACGTCCTGCAAAGGAACAAAGGTACCATCAAGTTGTGGAATGTCTTGAAGAGTTTCAATAACTAGTTCATCAAGAATCAGTGTTGAGTGTATGCGCATGGTTGAGTTTAAAGCTGGTGATGCTTGTTTGGAATAGTGTCAAGAAATGGTATGTTCATGTGAAGTACGCTGACAATATACAGGGAAAACATTTGCCAGGGTAGTTAGGCTGCTTTGGGGTTTGACTGGCCACGCCTGGCCAATTTTACTCTCCTTTTTAATAACTGCTAAATACCAAAGGCCTGGTGGAGGCTAAAAGGACCTGGTGCAACTTGGCATAGGAAGGGTTGCAGATAGCGGCAGTCATCGTCATTCCACTGGTCCGCAGGCCAGTAGTCAACACAGTCTTCGTGCCCCTTGAACCCTCCATTTGGTTCTCTCGGATGCCAAGAGCTGAAGCTCCCAAGTGGAGTACCATCGATCCACTCAAAGCTTCCTTCTATGCGCCGATCATGGAGACCAAACCAGAAGGTGGATTTGTCGTTGACGGCGTTCTTGAGAGAGATGAGGAAGGCGTCTGTGGCAGCGTCTCGGGGCATGGCAAGGGTGCCGCCATCGACGCGACAGTAGAGAGCCGAGTCCGCAAAGTTCGCCAGGGTGTTGAACGCCTTGTAGCAGGTTTCACGGAACTTAGTATAACCTTCAGGGCAAGATGCTAGAAACAAAGCTTGATATTAATGCTACCGTAATTGCGATTGAATAGTTGATATTGAAAAAGGAACACAAAAATAGGTATGGCATATAATCACCATGCATGATAAATGAGTAAATGAGGGAAAACAGATAAGCTATATATACAATCAAATATTGATGTGATTATTCAAAAGTTTGAGTTGTTTGGTATACAATATTTGTGTTACCTTCATTCGACTCGACAGGTGCTGAAGTTGAAGAATGTTTGGCAACTTTTGGACACATCGAGGTTCCGTTTTGGCCAGGAGGACCAATTGGTCCCATCAACCCTGGAGGGCCAGGTGGCCCAGGAGGCCCCTTTGGCCCAGGAAGCCCGGCAGACACCGGGCTTGGCGGCCCCATGGCCTGATGTCCAATCAAATCTTTAGGGCCAGAAAGAGTTTATAAGACAATATCACAGTATATGTTATGCCGGAAGAGCTACAGACATGTATCAATTTATGCATGAAATTCACCCAATGATTTTAGTAATCAATTACATTATTGATCAATGAAGATAACTTGAGCTTTTATGGAAAATGAATGATCATAAACCTCCAATAACTAATCTTATGATATAGAATTCATAAATTTGTATTTTTCAAAAACATACCACTTACCCTCGAGTTCTACAATACGATGTTTAATTTTCGTGTTCTGTGCTCGAAGCTCAGTCACCTCATCAGAGAGACTCTTCACTTTAACTAGAGAAAGAACGAAGGAAAGCACGATTGATTTCTGAAATAATCATTTTGTAATCGTAGAAATAAACAATTAGAAAAATATGGCGGTAGGATACGACATTACAAGGTAATAATAAACTAGAAAGGTACATGAAACATTTGCAAAGAAAGAGCGGATGTCATCCATAAAATGAAATCAGTGTGTCCTTAGAAAGCGATCAACTGACCTGCAAAGTGTGATTGTAGAATGACGAGACACACAATCAGGCCAATGGTGAAGGCAATACACAGCTTTTTACCCAGACCTCGGACAACGCTCCAGGCGGTCCACAGATGTTTCCTCAGACCGCCCCCAGACGTCTTGTCAGGGTCTGCATTTGATGCCGCTTATTCACAACAACATTTATTATATGAATATATATATTAAAGGCATATCCAGTTATATAAATGAATGAATTGTTATATATTAAAGGGCGTATATTCTAGTTATATGGTATATCTAAAAGTATATATTTAATGTTATATCATACCCGGGCGGTCGGGTGATCCGACTCTTGGTCGAGCTGGTACCTCGGGCGATACGGAATTTCCCGTGTTGTCTTCTATATGTGTATCTAGTTATATATTTAATGGTATATCTATTAGTCATATATTTCACGGTATATATAGTTATATATTCAATATTATATCTAGTTATAAATTTAATGACATATCCAGTTATATGTTTAATGGGATAGCTAATTTTATATTCAACTGTATATATAGTTATATATTCAATGGCATATCTAGTTATATATTTAATGGCATATCTACTTATAAATTGAGTGGTGTATCCAGTTATATGTTTAAATTCATACGAGATGAGAGTAACAGAAACATGTATGTAAATGCACCTATGCTAGTTGGTACCAACGCCAGCAACATTTACAGTAAATAATCATATATCTAACCTACGAATCTTGTTAATTATGACTTATGGTAAACAACAATGGCAAAATTATGAACACATCTTGACAAAGGTTTACTGACCACAGTCCTCCACAGATGATTCAGAGCTTTTGTAGATTTTGTTTTTTCGTCTTGATTCTGAAAAATAGATGTAATTGCCATAATGCCAAATATTAATTTATGGTCTTCTCTATTCCAATTAACTAAGACGTACATGCACATGTCACAAAGTATGAAATTCCCATTTTCGGCTAAATAATCATAGCAATTTCGTATGATATATGCAAATTAAAAAGCCCTAAAACACACACACACACGCACACAAACACACACACACACACACACACACACAAACACACACACACGAACACACACTCACACATAATACCTCCTAATTAAGTGCACTATTTTGCACATACACATAACAAAAGCGCACAAACAATACCTCTTGAGTTATACATAGCGTTGGTGTTACTTGTAGCTGCGCTCGCGGCTGAGCCTCCACCGAACAACCACAGACTGCAGTACGGACGTGATGCCTCGAG